>NC_062552.1:46688422-47040922 GCF_016906955.1 Phacochoerus africanus
TTTAATATGGACACCCAATTAATACCTCGGCACCACAGACAACCTCATTTTAGGTGACTTATAGCAATTTCTCCCCCTTCCCTGAAATGAAAGTGATCACAATACATCATAGCATTGTGCGAATTAACGTTAATTGATTCAAGTTACCAAGCAATGATGGGCCACTTATATAATCTAGGCGTTATTGGGTGCTAGAAGGGATGGAGGGAAGATTAGATTCCAGTGTCCGTTGCTGTGACGACGGGAGTCACCTGACACCTTGTTAGACAGTTGTAAGGTTCTATTGCTGGCCCCAGTGGGGTCGTCAGTAAACTGGAGTGATGTCCAAACATCATTATACGCTGCTCCGATATTAAAGCAAAGGGATTAGCAACTTATTGCAAGCAACCTGGATTTGTCATTGTGCTGTCCTTATCCAATTTCCAACCACTAATGCGACTGTAGCCTGCAGGCAGAAGGACCTACAGCCAAACTTAAAAAAATGGGGGAGGAAAGTTCCCTCCAACCCTCCCAGTTTTATCCGCTATTTAACAGCTTCTAGTACCCAGCCAGGTATGTGGAAGAATTTTTTTTTTTCCTTCCCTTCAATGCTTATGTGCAAGCTGAAAAAGAAAGATCAAGAAAATACCGAAATTTCTCAGTTTACTATTCACTCCAACTCTTGGTATTTAATCTGTCAGATCTGAGAGGCTTACCCTATGGAGGAGGGGATTAATTCTGTTTGCATGGCAAACCAAGCAAAGAAATAAACAAATAAATCCTATTGGTGAAAGCTGGCTCTGGGCATTGAGGGGAGGGTGAGAGGATTCCAGATACTTTCTCACTTCCTCTTCAACCTTTGCTTCCTCAGTTATTAAGTTAGGTTCCCATAAAAGGGCCCCATGTTTTGATGAAATGCTTTAGGGTGTCCTGAGCATTTTTCATCATTCTTATTTTAAATGGGCTAGATAGGGCAGAGTCTATAGTAGGTTCCATGAGGGTACTTGAATTCCAAAGGAGTTTGCGAGATGTACCCTAAAAGAAGAAAGCAAGTTCTCCCATCAATTCTCTCTCTCTCTTTTTTTTTGCTTTTTAGGGCCACGTCTGTTTAGGGCATATGGAAGTTCCCAGGTTAGGGGTCGAATAGGAGCTGCAGCTGCTGGCCTATATCACAGCCACAGCAAAGCAGATCTGAGCTGTGGCTGTGATCTACACCACAACTCACAGCAACACTGGATCTCCAACCCACTGAGCAAGGCCAGGGATCGAATCCCCATCCTCGTGGATACTAGTCTGGTTCATTACTGCTGAGCCACAATGGGAACTCCACGCCATCAATTCTCTTTAACTAACCTATATTAATTCTTCCACTATAGACAGACATTGTTCTAGGCATTACGAGATATGCCCCAATAAATACACCATAACCTCTGTCCCTCAGGAATGTTCTTCCATATAGCCTGTAAGATAAAAATGATGTTCCTTGACTATCTTTCAGAGTTGACATTTATCATTTTATTTATATTTTCAGAGTTCTTATGCTCCCTGTTAAACCTAGCCAGATGCCCTTAGCTGACATCAACTCCTAAGAGGGAAAAAAATGTCTTATGATCTGACAGCTTCTTTCAGGCTCTAAGCATAGTAATTCCAAACTTGGCACATAGTGGGCATCCAATACATGTTACTATAGTAACACTATGACCAATCAGTACCCACTATGCACTCCTCTGTTCTTACATCATTAAATGCCTCTGGAAAACCTCCACCCATCTTGGACTGGCCAGCTTTAAGTTTTGGTATACTCCTAAACTGATGCACTTACTACTGTGCTCTAATACTTATTAAACTCTTCTAGTTCTTTGGAATTATTTATTTCAAAGTGAGATTTGAGTGACCCTAGGCATAGGTTACATATAAAGACACAAAATAAACATGGCACATCTTCCAACAAGGTCAATTCAGGGGTCAAAACCTAAGTATTTTAGTTGGAAAACCACTTTAAATAATTTTAACAGTCTTGCTATATGCAATAAATCATTTCAGACCCATCTAAAAACAATCCAATGACTTCTTTTCTTTTATCATAGTTTTTTAAATTGAAGTTTGATTTACAATGTTTTGTTAGTTTTAGGTGTACAGCAAAGTGATTCAGCTATATATATATATTTTTTTCAGATTTTATTCCTTTACAGTTTATTACAAAATATTGAGTAGAGGTCCCTCTGCTATACAGCAAGTCCCTGTTGATTTTACATCATATATATACAGTATTAGTGTGTTTGTTTGGGATTAACATAACATAGTATTTTATAATGCATCTAGCATGAGTATCTTATATGGGCTAATGGAAATTCTGAATGCATTTTTTTAAAGTTCATACACAAACATTCAAAATTTCCTGTTCATAATGGGGTTCCATAGCATTATGCGCTAACCAGGAAAACAGAAATGACTCAAGATCTTTTTGATGGAAGAAATTTGTTACAAAATATTGGTTACATGGGGGTGTTAGAATAGCAGAGAAGGAGTTCCTGCTGTCACTCAACAGGATTGGTGGCATCTTCGGAGCAATGGGACGCAGGTTCGACCCCTGGCCCTGCACAGTGAGTTAAGGGAACTCCATATGCTGTAGGATGGCCAAAAAAGAAAGAATAGCAGAGAAGTCAGACAAGTTACATTTCACTAATTGCAACACATACTTAGCGACTGTTTATTATGCATGACAGTGCTTAGGTACTCTTGGGAATATAATGGTAAGCTGAAGCCTTGACCAGCTAATGAATATTATAAAGATAAAACTATACTAATTTCATAAAAAACTAGATTAACTAGTTTATATTGAATTAACGATTTCCTTGAAATAGACCTAGAATAATGAGACTGAATATAATATATTCTTATTAAATAGTGGTGTAAATGTTTGTTTTCCTGATTTATTGGTTTTAAAATCTCTAGATTTTCATATGAGCCATATAACTTCTTTTGGACATAATAGCAGTTCAGTTAATGTTTGGTACATAAAAAAATTCACATGTAAGTTTTCATGAGCTTGTATTATATTTACCTACAACTTTAACATCTATACACGTAAATCTTAAATTACTTGATGGCAAGGTAGTGCAGTTCAATTTCTGAAATTAGAACTATATATGCATATGAGTGGAAAATTACTGGGTGCAGATAAATCAACATCAATAATGGGTTAGAATTAACCTCCTGTTTGTATGGAAGAGAGCAGGCAAAAAAATATAAATGGCAGAAGTAGAATCAAAGATTTAGTGGTCTGGGGCCATTTAGTACAAGAACAGTGGTCCCTAAGGGCATCACTGCAGAAACAGGGCTATGAAATAAATGATCGCTTTAATGATGACCATGAATCATCAATAAAAATGTGAAAGGCCTACATTATTTTCCATTTAATAAGGCTGGATTATATATATATATATATATATATTATATAATATGCCATAGGTGTGGCCCTATATATACAGTTCATGAGAAGTCTTTTAAAAATATGGTAATAAAAGAAATAATTTTTAATTAAATGGAAAGTTTACTTATGCAGAACCTCTCATTTTCCCACAATGCTACATGTATAAAATGTCATTTTGACAATTTAGTCACCTAACTCAACAAAGCAGTGAATTTGTATCATAGGGAAAAGAAGAAATGGCGCAGAAACACTCTTTCATGGCAAGGATATGATTTTGCCAAGAGGGAGGGAGGAGACAGGCTGGCTGGACAGGATTGAATCCCTTCCAGGCTGGACATCCTGCCAGTGTGGGGAAGAACATCCCCTACTGTTGACAGAAAGATTCTGCCCTTGCATCCTCCAAACTGCTGTTTCCTAGGAAGCAGGTGCCCAGGGGGCAAGAAGGGCTTGCACAATAAAAGATGCTAAATGAGCCTGAGTGTTACCAATACACTGGTCTCACCAATTGTCTCTTCCGTGTTTTCTTCTTTATTCCAAATCAGCTTGATAAAACGATCCTTATACAGAATGAGACAACTTAAAAAGCCAGCAATGTAATGGATATGAAAACATACAGATACATGCCCCCACAGAGCCATGCTCATCTTCTCTTTAGATATTTTTAGGGCCCAAGGTTCACGGCAATGTCATAAACAAAGAGTTTTATATGAGATAGCATATTTATTTTCTATGGCTGCATAACAAAACACCGTAACTTTAATGACTTAAAATATCACAAATCTATTATCTTCAGGTTGTGGGGCAAGAGTTCAGACAGGCTTGGCTGGGTTCACTGTTTAAGTGGAGGCTCTCAGGAAGAATCCAACTCCTAACTCATTCAGATTGTGGATAGAAGTCATTTCCTGGGAATTCCCATCATGGCTCAGGGTAAACGGATCTGACTAGCATCCATAACGATACAGGTTCGATCCCTGGCCTGGCTCAGTGGGTTAAGGATCCGGAGTTGCTGTGAGCTGTGGTGTAGGTCGCAGACTTGGCTTGGATCCCACCTGGCTGTGGCTGTGGTTGTGGTGTAGGCCAGCAGCTATAGCTCCAATTCAAGTCCTAGCCTGGGAACCTCCATATGCCATAGGTGTGGCCCTAAAAAGACACACATACACACACAAAAGAATTCACTTTCTTGTGGCTGTGGAATGGAGGTCCCTTGTTTCCTTGCTGGCTATCAGACAAGGTCTACTCTCTACTCATAAAACTCCATCGGAGATTTTTCTCATGTGGTCCAGTCCATCCTAAAAGCAGAGGCACTTCAATTCCTTCTCATACTGAATCTCTCTGCCTTTCTTTTCTGCCACAGCAGGAGAAAGCTCTCCTCTTTTAAGGGCTTCTGTGTTTTATTGGCCTCACCTTGATAATCCTGGGTATTTTCTCCACCTTAAGGCCAAGTGTGCCACATAGCACAGTATATTCATAAACACTGTCTGACTGATCACATGCATAGGTTCCTGGGATTAGGGCAGCATACCTTTGGGTGGTCATTTTAGAGATTCGGCAAACCACAAATACCTTTAGCATTTCAATAGCTAACCTTCCATAAAAGATACAAATTTATTTATTTATTTATTTATTTATTCATTTATTGTCTTTTTGCCTTTTCTAGAGCTGCTCCCGCGGCATATGGAGGTTCCCAGGCTAGGGGGCGAATCGGAGCTGTAGCCGCAGGCCTACGCCAGAGCCACAGCAACGCAGAATCCAAGCTGCCTCTGCAACCTACACCACAGCTCACAGCAAAGCCGGATCCTTAACCCACTGAGCCAGGCCAGGGATCGCACCCACAACCTCATGGTTCCTAGTCGGATTCTTTAACCACTGAGCCACAACGGGAACTCCAGATACAAATTTATTTTTATTTACTACATGACAAAGAATATTATTTAGAGGGGGTTTTTTTGTTTTTTGTTTTTTTACAATGCAGGAGAAAGGGAGGGAGAAGAAGAGATGGTAGGGAAAGACATTCAAGAGAGCGAAAGTCAAGTTTCTACTGAAAGGAAGGGAAGGGATGTAAAAATGTATCCTACCAAGATTCCAGATAAAAGGCGAAATATAAAGACCCTCACAGGGAAGCACAAGTTTAAAAGGGCAAGTTGAACATATGTTTATATATCTGTTCCCTCTGTGACACTGAAATTTTTTTTTTAAATGAATGAAAATGATGTAAATCAACAAGGATAAAGAAGACAGGAGAGGAGCGAATATCCAACAATAGAGGTTAACACCGTTTGGAAAGATGGAAAATGGGTTAATGAAACTGACTTAGCCAAGCAGAGGATGCTTAAATCTAGATGCCTCTAGAGGAGGATCAAGACCAGGAGAGGCCAGTCAAAGCAGAAGTTGGTAGCTTTTGGAAAGCGGGTAGTACTCCCCACTGATAAGTAAATGTCCTAAATGACCTCAATTCGTTGAAATGCGGGCAACCCCATTACGTTAACAAGAGTGAACCTCTCAAGGACATCCTAGGCCTATGTTCCCAGACTAATGGTCTCAAGGTCAATTCATCAGCTTGTCAATGGCTCTCCAGTGAGTTCAAAGGAAGTCCCAGTTGACACTGATCAAAGTTGAAAGAAACAGGGCTGGCCCTGGGGCCTGCACAAGGCTTCAGGGTTGTTTACTGTGCAATTCTTAGGACCATGGGAAAACTTGCTAATTCTCATCAAATCCCTTAGGACATGGCATTTTTCATTCTGCAGAGATTTATTCAGATACACTTTAGAAGCTGGCTTTCTTTAGCTTTGGAAGATTTGCTTTTGGCCTTATGTCTAAGAAACCTCTCTTAAAAATACTAAAGTGATTGAGAAAGATGGAGAACATAACATCCCAATGGAAAATTTCTGCTATAATATAGATGTTTAGCATTTTCTTATTAAATCAGAAATATATGACCCAAAAGTGCAACCATGATGGCTATAAGGGATGGTGGGGAGGGGAATACAGGTAATCTTTTCGCTGAAGCTCAAGATAGAATGACATCTCCCACACATATGTGTGTGTACATAAACTTGGCCTCTGCTTCACCTCCATTGTTCTACCCTCTGACTTTTCTTCTAATAAAAAGCTAAATATTCACAGAGGCTTTTTAAAAATCTATACCATAAAAGTCCATCATTTTGCAAGGAAGATCTATTAAGAAAACTCAGTACTGTAAAGTCTAAATAAAAGTTAGCCATGGATTGGCCCTTTCAGTATCTAGTCACCCATTCATAGAAAATTCCCATAAGAATTCAGTGGGATCTAAATGAAATGGGGCTAAAGGAAAGAAAATATATTTAAACATAAGCTAAAATACATCAGCATTGTTTTTTTTCAGAATCCTGATTTTTACGTTAGCATGCACAATATAATTATATCAATAACATGGTGAAGTTTGAGTGGTTGGTCATAATATCTGAAATTTAATAGATTCTGAGCAATTATGCAACTAGGGGTCCTTTTTAATTCTAAGCTAACAATTCCCAAAGCCCTTCAAATCAACTAGAATCCAGAAGAAAAACTGCTTAAGTTTTCATATCTTTCGCACACACTAGTGTACTGTAAGGAAGAGGATAACCAAGGATAGTTAAAATATACAAAAACACTAGCTAAACTTTCACTCGGATATGTTGTTCTGTGTATAAAAAGGCAATCAATGTATTACTCAAATATCCCTGAAAATGTGAAAGTATGTCTTTTTGGTTTGCTTTTTTTTTAATAGTGAATCTCACATCCATTGGAGAAGGTTGTATAGAAGTAATTAATACTCATTAAATATTAATTGCTTATTTATTAGCACTATCACAAACACAGTGAAAAAGCAGCAACCAAATAATCTAAAAGAATATGAATGTTCTAAAATTTCATTGAATAAAACTAATTTCATTTTTGTTCAATGAAATAATCCTTGAAATATGAATCAAATATGAAACAATCAATGAAATAATCAGAATCAAAACAATTTTACCTATTTCAGGGACTCAGTATCAACTATATCAACTTAAAATGTGCATGGGTTTGAGGTTATTTTTTCAGTAGTAATGACAAGTTAGCAGGGAATATCTCGGTATGCCCATCTTGAGTTCTCTATAACCAAGCAATGCACATGTGTGACATGGTTAGCTTACCCATGTTTCCTAAGCATTATAACAAGTTCATATTGCCTCTCAGTCTGGAGTATCATTTATGGTTCTTTTGCATCTGATAAAAATTGAAACTTGGGACTTCAACAGTCTTGAACTCTTGACGGATGTCTTTGAACTTGGGCTGGACAATTTACCTCTTAGATAATACACTGTAAAATTGAGAGTAATTAATACTTGCCTTCCCTTATCATGTACTTCATGTACTTCATTTACTAAGCTTATAACCAAGCAGGGCCCTGTAGGGCTCCTGAGCACAAAAGCCTTTCTGTGTCCCCCTTTTCTTGTTTTTAGGAAATGGGCCTCATTCAGCCTCCATGACCTTTCCTGAGTTTTTAGGGACAGGTTCAGACAGTTGCTGATCAGGGAAGGAAGGGGATGCAAAGACAAGGGAGGAGCAGTCAAGAAATAACAGCACAACAACAACAACAACAACAAATAAATAAATAAATAAAAATAAAAATAATTAAAAAAAGGAGTTCCTGTCGTGGCGCAGTGGTTAACGAATCCGACTAGGAACCATGAGGTTGCGGGTTCGATCCCTGCCCTTGCTCAGTCAGTGTGTTAACGATCTGGCGTTGCCGTGAGCTGTGGTGTAGGTTGCAGACGCGGCTCGGATCCCGCGTTGCTGTGGCCCTGGCGTAGGCCGGTGGCTACAGCTCCAATTCAACCCCTAGCCTGGGAACCTCCATATGCCGCGGGAGCGGCCCAAGAAATAGCAACAACAACAACAATAACAACAACAACAACAACAACAACAAATAAATAAATAAAAAAAAAGAAAGAATAGCACAGCCTTGGAGCAGGGTCCTGGTTCCCTCTCAAGGAATACACATAATGATGTAGGCATCTTATATACATAAGAGAAAAGTTATATTCCTTATGTTTCTTTTAGAAATGAATACTTTAAAATTGAACAGCTCAGAGTCCTTCTTTGTCCTTCTCCCTGGCTTAACTGCACCCTAAACACAATCACCGGTAAGCTAAAGATTAGACACCCTGAGCACAACTGCCTGTGGATTAAAGATTATTAGCACATGATGTTTTTCAGAAACTTTCCTGGTTTGTTCTAGTCTTGATCAATATGCCCTTTTTGCAAGTACTCTTATTCTGGGCAATAACCCAGAAGACCACCGTCATGATCATGCCAAGATCTCCTAACTCCAGCTTTGATGACTAAGATTCCCCCAAAGAAAAAAGAATGCATTTTTGTCCTAGTCCTGATTCCTACCTGAAAACCTGTTTTTCTCCCTTTTATTATTTCCCCTCAGTTCTTCCCAACAGAGAGCACAGTCTTTAAGGCATTAGCCTGCTGTAACCTCCTTTGCCTGGCAAAGCAATAAAAGTTATATTTTCCTCCTTCACCCAAAACTCTGTCTCTGTGTTCTTACTCAACACCAGTAGACAGAGGCCAAATTTCAGCAACAAACTCAGGGAAAGTGAGTGAAGTGTCTACTGAACATAGATCTGGTGAAGAACCTCAAAACACAAGTTTGTGGAGTCAGAATAACGTAACAAAAAGGATATTTCAGATCCTACATGGGTGCGTGCCATAAATATAGTTGGCAGTAATTATGCCCTTGCCTCTCAAAATTTGACATCCTTTCAGGGCTTTGTAATCTTAGATTAAATAAAACCCAATCAGGGTGACTACTTTAGCTTAGTAAACACCTGGTAATCCCTCCAAAACTTTCATAAATATAAGTTCCTGCCCCAGTCACTATAGGCAGAATTATTATCATCCCCTTGAGTACTCAAGTTTTAGCTCAGAGTTCTGTGCAATTGTGACAGGTAGTGTTTTACCCCATAAGGCAAAGATCATATCTGTTTCACCCTAGCAACTCCAGAATCTAACCTACTGCTTAAATTCATTACATGAATCAATAAATGAACAAACAAATTGAAGACATGTTGCTTTAGAAAAATTTCTTCCTCCCTGCTTTTCACTTTAAAGTACCAAAATACAACATCTTCAACAACCTAGGACATAGAATAAGCCTGAACACCATAGATTAAATTTAAAAATTTTAGAATTAAAAATTTAAGTCTATAAATGACACAACATTTTTATTCTTGCCTTAAGAAGCAGACAGGTTATGTGATCCATTGTAAGTAGACTGACATTTTCCATATGCACCCAAGAAATCAACTTTCATTTAGATATTATTATAATTAGAAACTTACCCAGAGCTGATGATTCCCTTTGACTGAGTCACCAGTAGGGCCCCAACAGTGATATTTAGAGCATTCTCTAGTACTCCTATCTGGTGAGCAGTGATCACCTGGTGAGCCAGATTCTGTAATTTGCTACTTGATAAGGATGGAATTGGTCCAGTGTTCCTCATTGTTGGCGGATCACCAATTTCAATGACCATCACTTTTGAGACAGTGTCCATAGTGGTTGGCGATAAGACTCGATATGAGCTCATCTCTATCATGAGAGGTCTACGTTGACCAGCTCTATCATGATTGACACAAGTCACAATTGGGCAATTGCGTTTTCGCTTTGTTTTACTGTCAGCAATGGCCTTTAAGGTTGATTCATCGCCAGGTATCTCATGAATAAGTCTGATCTGGTCTTGGCAAACCTTTAAGAAGTCAGTTAGTCTTTCAAGGATCATGACTTCCCAGCCTTTTTCTAGAACTGAAAACATCACAGTGAGGGCCAAATGAATGGCAACACCTGAGCGTATTTCAACGGGCTCCTCTCCTTGCAGGACAACATACAAGAGGTTATCCATGATGCTGAAATAGTTGGAGCCAATAGGCTCATTCAGCAGTGAGGAAGCTGATTGAACCAGAGTAGGCGGAATGAGTCTTTCCCCTAAGAAAACATGGGGGCTCTGAAGTTCATGGTAGAACACAGCCAAGAGGAGCCTGGAGGTACTTTTGTTCCCCAATAGAAAAAAACGCAAGACTTGAGGAGTCTGATCCACAAAGCAGACCTTGGTGATCTCCCTGGTGGGTAAAATGGAATAGAAAGCAGATACAGACCCTGAAGTGGAGCAGGGAGTATTGGCATTTATGCTACTAAAGGTGTCAACAAATCCACTAGTCACAGATACAACTGGATATAACTTCTGCATGGCCCACGTGGCATCAGCACTGTCAAGAATTAAGATCACTTGGTCAGTCTGCTTGCAGATGTAGCCTTGTATTGGAGCTCGGTATGTGCATTTCTGCTCTTCTCTGAATGTGCCTATAAAATAAATAAAAATAAACCGGTGATACAAGAATCGTAATCTCTCGAGGATGATCTACAATTCTTCACCCTCACCATCATCTGTAACCTCAAGAAATATTTATTGAACATTCAACCCTAACCCTAACCCTATTGAAAATGCAAAGAAATCTTGAGCAAAATATGGAAAAATACGTATGTTAACTAACTGCTGTTTAATATAATTTAAATGTATATGTGACATAATATGTTATTTAAAGTTAATAATGGATGTAACAGCTAAGTGGTAAAAGAGTTGAAAAAGGAAAGTGATTAAGAAAAAGGAAGAACCTCTAAGGCCTCCATAATGGAAAAAGGATAGGAGAGAAGGTGGTAACAATATCTGGGTCAATGGGAAGGAGGTAGGTTGAAGGGGCAGGAACAGAGATTTTATGGAGTTACATTAAAATTGAAACGGTATATTGTGACCAGATTGCGAGAGTTTGGATGTCAGACTATATCATTTTCTCATACTTCCTTTTTCTCTAAATATGAAGAATAAAGAAAGACAAGAAAAGGAAAAGAGGAAAGTAGCAATTTGGAGAGTAACGACATTACATAGAGACCAAGGTGAGGATGGTTGCAGCTAATGAATACATTTAAAGAAACAATATTATTCACTTTCCCCATTTTTCTAATCTTCCTGTTTATGAACCTAGAGTAGTTTTTGTTCTGAAATCAAAGGTTTGTTTTATCTTCCAACCAAAGAGTTCCTTTGACTTTTTTCATTTTTTTGCTTTTTTAGGGCTGTACTCACAGCATATAGAACCTCCCAGCTAGAGGCTGAATTCAAGCTACAACTGCAGTCCTACACCACAGCCAAAGCAACGCAGGATCCAAGCCACATCTGGGACATACACCACAGCTCACAGCAAGGCCAGATCCTTAAGCCACTGAGAAAGGCCAGGGATCAAACCCACATCCTCATGGATACTAGTCGGATTCATTTCTGCTGTGCCACAATGGGAACTCTCCTTTTGACTTAAAATGTATAGGTACTGAATTGTATTGTTTTCTACTTATTTTAACTTGCATATTCATCTAAGTAGCTTAAGGATTGGAACAACAAACAAAATCAAATTATTACTAACATAGGCTATACTATACTTGAGCATGATCTAGACACCTCCTACATCCTTCCTTCCATATAATATGATAAGAAATCTGTGCTCATCAAAACTACGAGATATCACCTTACAATGGTCAGAAAATGGCCATGATTGAAAAATCCACAAACTATAAAGGATGGAGAGAGTGTGGAGAAAAAGAAATCCTCCTATGTTGTTGGTGGGAATCCAGTGCAGCCACTATGGAAAACAGTGTAGAGATTCATTAAGAAACTAAAAAAAAAGTTATCATATGATCCAACAATCTGACTCTTGAGCGTATATCTGGAGAAAATTCTAATTCTAAAAGATACATGCACCCAGTGTTCATTGCAGCACTATTTACAATAGCCGAGACATGGAAACAACCTAAATGTTCATTGACTGATGAATGGATAAAGAAGAGGTAGTACATATATACAACAGAATGCTACTCAGCTATAAAAAAGAATGAAATAATGCTTTTTCAGCAAGATGGATGGGCCTAGAGGTTATCATACTCTGTACAGAGAAAGACAAATACCGTATGATATTACTTATATCTGGACTCTAAAGAATGATACAAATGAACTTATTTACAAAACAAACAGACTCACAGACAGACATGGAAAACAACTTTATGGTTACAAAAGGGGAAAGGGGGGAGGAATAAATTAGGAGTATAGGATTATCAGGTATAAACTGCTCTATATAAAGCAGATAAACAACAAGGACCTACTGGAATAGCAGAGGGAACTCTACTCAATATTTTGTAATAACATAATAAAAAATAATATTAAAAATAATGTAAAGTATATATGTGTATATATTCTTTTTAATATTATTTTTGTATGTACCACATTATATTATGTACATATATTCTTCTTAATATTATTTTTAGTATATTCAAAAATAAAATATTTTGTAATAACCTATAATAAAATAATATTAGAAAGAATACATATACATACTATATATACTATGTATATATGTGTATGCATATACATACATAGTATATATATATGCTACATATATATGTATGTGTGTATATATATTCTTTTTAATATTATTTTTTATTATAGGTTATTACAAAATACTGAATAGAGTTCCCTCTGCTATTTCAGTAGCAGAGTGGGTGTACAGCAAAGTGATTCAATTTTATATACATATATTTTTACAGATAAAATATAAAGATATATATATTTATATATATATAATGAATCACTTTGCTAAAATATAAAGATATATATACATATATTTATACATATAAAATTGAATCTCTTAGCCGTATACCCAAAACAAACATAACACTGTCAATCAACTATAACTCAGTTACAAAAAAGAGTATCATAGATCTCTTTTATCTATGGAAAAGAGATAAGTTGAAGGAAAGTTGAAGGGAAAAAAAAAAATCTGTGCCAAAGCAGCCTATGGTATCAATAATCTTTAATCACCAAAGTGCTGCTTATGGTTTACTTGTACCTCAACTGTAATAGCAACCACAAGGTCAAAATTACAAGGAAAATTGTAACATATTATTTTACAAAAGAATTGTCTCAAAGTAATGCCTCAACTATGACTTCACAAATTTAGAAAAAAGAGCAAAGCAAATCAAAAGTAGAAAAAGAAAATAATGAATATGACAGCACAACTTAATGAAATAGACAACAAACAAACAAAAAAAAAAACAGAGAAAGTGAATAAAGCTAAAATTTGATTCTTAGAAAAGGTCAACAAATTGATTGACCCCACACCAGACTGATCAAGATATAAAGAAAGAGCATTAAGTCACCAGTTTCAAGAACAAAAGGATTATTACTTCATATCCTACAGATAAGGATTGAGACTATTCCAAACAAACTTTATGCCAACAAATTCAACAACTTAGATGAAATAGGCAGATTCCTTGAAAACCGACACAAGATAAAACAGAAAATTCTTATTTATCTTTGTCTCAAACTGAAATCACTAAATTAAATGCTAAAGAGATTTAATTATAAAATACTTTTTTTTTTTTTTTTTTTTTTTTTAGGGCTGCACTCGCTGCATATGGAAGTTCCCAGGCTAGGGGTCGAATCAGAGTTGCAGCTGCCAGTCTATACCACAGCCACAGCAATGCCAGATCCAAGCTATGTCTGCGACCTAAACCACAGCTCAGGGCAACGCTGGATTCTTAACTCACTGAGAAAGGCCAGGGATTGAACCTACCTGCATCCTCATGGTTGCTAGTTGGGTTTGTTACCGCTTAGCCATGATGGGAACTGCAATTATAAAATACTTTTTAAATGGTCACCTTTACATAATTGTGTTTTCTCTCTATTATATGAACCATATAATATGGACATGCTAAAGAGAAATAAACTGTCTTCAACATCATGGAAACAGTATGAAAGAAACTAATTAATTGCATGATCTTCATAGCCATGGAAATTTCGCTTTGAGACCCTGATACACCAGGCTCTACTACAGGTTACCCTTTTCAGATGTAACAGGCAGCCTTCTCTCATGGAAGATTTTTGAATCACACTGGTTCCTCTTTTCTAAATCTACTGCTCACTCTCCTTTTTTTTTTTAAGCATTTTTTTCCCCAGTCATACTAGTGTCATTGATGAATCATTCACATTCCATCCAGTTCTATTGATCTCTGACTTTGTTCTTCTAGCTTCTCATCCAAGTCTTTTAAAGTGACCTCTATAGATTGCTAATGTCTTGGAACTGTACCTAAATAAAACATTCTCTTAGTTGATATGATTCTTAATCCTTCTTTGCTACTATCTGTACTGTGATAAATTACATAAACGCTAGACATAAGGGTCCTTAAGGATTATTCCACAAAGTCTGCGACTATATCTTCTATATATAAATTATCATGGGGTTTAATACCCTATCTCAAACACAGAAGATACTCCTTAATATGTATCAGTTGACTGATACGTAATGTCCTTTTTAAAACTTCTATTCTTTAGGAGTTCCCGTCATGGCGCAGCAGAAATGAATCCGACTAGGAACCATGAGGTTGCAGGTTCAATCCCTGGCCTCGCTCAGTGGGTTAAGGATCTGGTGTTGCCGTGAGCTGTGGTGTAGGTGGCAGACGCGGTTCGGATCTGCCATTGCTGTGGCTCTGGCGTAGGCTGGCAGCAACAGCTCCAATTCGACCCCTAGCCTGGGAACCTCCGTATGCTGCTGGTGCGGCCCTAAAAAAAAAAAAAGGCAAACAACAAAACTTCTATTCTTCAAGTAATTTGTATCTATTCTTTCCAAGTGTCTAGTCATAAGATTATTATTCCATAGCTGGAATACAATTTAAACCAACTCATCCTAATTACAGAGTATATTACAAATATGCATTGTGAGAACTTCCCCTTAATGTTATAATTTGATAACTCAATACTGTGAGAGATCCAAGTATTTTACATGAAATTGTAAGACTGAAATTATCGCTTATTATATTTTTATGAATAGTCTGTGGGGTTTTTTTTTGTCTTTTTTTTTTTTTGTCTTTTTAGGGCTGCCCCGGTGGCATATGGAAGTTCCCAGGCTAGGGGTTGAATTGGAGCTACAGCTGTCAGCTGAAGCCACAGCCACAGCAACAGCGGGATCTGAGCCACATCTGCGACCTACACCCCAACTCATGGCAAGGTCTGATCCTTAACCAACTGAGCAAGGCCAGGGATTGAACCCACATCTTCATGGATACTAGTTAGATTAATTACTGCTAAGCCATAACAGGAACTCCTGAATATTCTGTTCTTAAATCGCATAACTGTTTTGTCCACAAAACAAATTTCTGTATGACAAAGATTTTTATGTTTCTTGGCTGATTCATTAATTCATTAAACAAATAGAAAGGTAGAAACATAAGTTTTTCTTTCTCTACCTCTATTCCTGATGGCAGGTACAGTCTAAGGCAACAAAAAATAACAAAAATGAACCATCTGCAATGTGATTCAATTTTTTTTTAGAATAATAGGTATAACAGGAGCTATAGTACTAGAATGCATACCATCAACATGGCTCAGTGATGAGTTCTTTTCATCATTCATATATATTGCTCCCAGGAGCTAATCCACCAAGAAAACTGAACCCCCAGGTCATCTTTACCCTCAGGATCCAAAGCTCTCTATTCTCGTCTTCAGCAGTGACACTGGATGAGCAGAGACTGATACTCAGGTTGGAGGCAGTGTCTCAAGGAGGAGAATAGAAGGCAAGAGAGAAGGGTTTGAACCAGGAAGGATCAGAGAAGGTTTGTAGGTAAGAATTTGAGAGGACATAATCTCTGCTGTGTTTCAGAGCATATGTGTACCCTGGAGTGTTTGGGACTCAGGCCCAATGCCCATGAGCAAGCTCAGGAATACAGTGATAGATTATAAAAAGAATGTCACATCTTCATAATCCATTGGAATTCTGGTACGAATTGGATTATAAATCCTATGAATTGAGGCAAGGAATTATTTAATGAGAATCTTTGTGTATGCCTAATCTGCTAATAGTGAGAAGATTTGGTCACTAACTATGTGACCTCTTTCTTCAATAATAAGGAGTCAGTTGCCTTTTCATTATTATTAAGTACTGCAATGTGATTAGGAATTAAGTGTCAGGCACATATGGTTACTCAAATACGTGTCAATGCCTTACTTATATTTAGCCAGTTCCCTTCCTGATCCCAGGGTAACGAGTGCAGTATCAATTACATGCACTGCTTTTGTGCATGATTTATTTATTTATTTTTAATCTGTATGAACATCTTACTAGGAAAGAAATGCAGGGGTTCGGATTTCTAAAACATTTAGTTGGAAGCCTACCAGTATGACCTTCAAGAAGTCAGTAACTAGTATCTCCTAATTTAAGTCAGAAGAGTTTCATGAAACATTAATGATTATAAATCATTCTTCCTCCCTGTGTCCCTATAAAAGAGAGGACATACCCATTTGATCATTGTTAAGTATAAAGAATATTTAAAACGACTTCTTTGGTTCAGGTCTTCTTGACAAAATACAACATAGGACACTCACCCTCCTAAACCATATACTCTTTATAAATTTTGCTATCCTCAAAAATAATGTTGTGTTAAAAAACCCTGTAGTAAATAACACATTAATTACATTTTAAGGTTATTCAGGCTTATAAAAGAGACAGTGTTTCTCTGGTCCTGTGTGTTTTAGAATTCAGAGATGAAGTTTCTTTGACAGTAATGTGAGAATGATAATTGGGATGTGACTGCCCAGTCTCTTTGTAAAGGAGATAAAAGTGAATACAAGTAACATTTATTCACCAGAGAAAAAATAATTTATATAGTGGATACATTATTATAATTAACTGGAAAATCCTTCTTTTATAAAGAAAGTTAAAACAGATAAAAACAACAACAATGGAAAATAATGGCAAAATAATTCCACTAAATAATTTCATAGTCATTTCTGGTAGCACAGTCTTATTTCTTTTTTTTAATTAAAGTATAGTTGATTTACAATGTTTCATCAAGTTCTGCTATACAGCAAAGTGAACCAATTACACATATTTCCCTGTGCTGTACAGTAGGATCCCAAGACTTACTTTAAACAAAAATTTCTACCCTGGAGTTTTGACAATAAGGATACTACACAAAGAGAATGTTCCTTGTGAGTTGAAAAATAGGTTCTCTTAAAATAATTAATACTTAATTGTATTAAATAAGTCCAGCACTCAGGATATGATTGTGAAAAGTAGCTAACACATTACTCTGATCATTCAGAGCTTCATGAAATGCACTAGAAAAAATCAGATTACTGTGTTCAGACGCAAACTAAGGTTTTACAGGTAAGACAGTACAGAGAATGGTGGACTCTTGAAGGAACTGGATGAACAGAGTAAACAGAATCCAGAGCCCTTTAAAAGCTGGTAGATCTGGTAGGTCCAACAACTCCATCTCTCATGGAGCAGGAAGGAAGAGAGAAAGTGTTTGTGCAGGTGGAGGTGGGGGGGGTGGGAGACTGATGTCATGCTTATCTGCTGAGACAGGTGAGGCAATCAAGGTCTTCAAGTGAAAGTCAAGTGTGAGGGTGTGGATTGGGCGTGAGGGAAGAAGGATGGAGTAGAATGTTTGTAGATTGAGAAAATAGTGTGAAACAATCATTATGCAAGAGAAGGAACCCAGCCTTTCTGGATTTTAGCTCCTACACAATGTTGAGGAGCTAGTCTATAAAAATAGATACAAAATTATGAATGAAAAATCAGAAATACAGGTGAGAAAATATTAGTCAAATGAGAAAATCATCACAATTATAAATTTAAATTTCTTGAATACCATAAACATGATAAAATCTAGAGAAAAGTAATATTAATGAATTACCCAACATAACCCTGTATTACTTCTTGCCTATTTCTTGGTTGCACTTCCGTGTTGCTTCTTTATGACAACAATGGTGTAATCATTTCTACAGAGGAGACAGAAAGATAACTCAGTCTTTTCTTTAGCCTGGATGATTGACATTTGTTTTCTATTACTGGTAGTTTAGAAGAATTCCTTTTGGTTTCACAACTAATGATTGGTAATGCATAAATATTCAGAATCATTGACAAATGTGGAGAATTTCCAAGAAAGCTTCTCTAAGGTGTGAGCTGTAGTATTTGAATAAATTTTCATAGAGTAACTTTCATGACACTGTCATTTCAAGCTGTACGTCTCCCCCACCTCTCACTTTATTCTCACACCTTAGGATGCATTCATATCACTGTGTGACTTAGGGTCTGGCTCTGGCACAACATGGGTAAGTTGACATAAGTGGCTAGGAAAAAGTTTACATACAGGTGGTTGTGAACCACAAAAAAACACATCCTATTAGACCCACATCAAATGTATATCCAATTGAGCCTCCTCATAGCAAGATCCTAAGAATGTTTGTGGCTACTCCAGTGTCATACATCCGTATCGTATTTATGAAAGGAATACTGGAAAGGATGAAAGAGAATTTAGACGGAGAAGGGAGGGTTATCTTAAATTTTAGTAAAAGTATCTCCATTTTGCAAATTTTACAAAAATATAGAGCCATGTGAACATATTGCTAGGATTCATTTGGGTATCTTCTTGGAAGTGGCCCATGTAAATGAGGACTGTGAAAACCCAAACTCATCACCTTCCCAGTAAGTCAGCTTGTGTTATGGGAAGTGTATGAACACCTGCCTTGGATATGCCTAATAGGAAGGCATGGACATCAGGACAGCTGGGTTCACGGAAGGTTGGGTTTCTGCCTGTGTTTGAGAAGAAGAAACAGAGGGTTATATGTGTTAAAGATGTTTGCAAATAACTAATTATAATGATGCATTATAATTAGACAGCTCAGCTGCCTAATGAGAGAAATAAATCAGGGAATTTATGTATACCACCCCCCCCCAAAAAAAAAGACACATGGTGATGGATTTTTTTTTTTGTCTTTTTGCCATTTTCTTGGGCCACTCCAGCGGCATATGGAGGTTCCCAGGCTAGGGGTCGAATTGGAGCTGTAGCCGCTGGCCTACACCAGAGCCATAGCAACATGGGATCCGAGCCATGTCTGCGACCTACACCACAGCTCACAGCAACACCGGATCCTTAACCCACTGAGCAAGGCCAGGGATTGAACCCACAACCTCATAGTTCTTAATCGGATTCGTTAACCACTGAGCCACGACAGGAACTCCATGGTGATGGATTTAATGTCACAAGGAAAAGGTTCTTGGACAAAGGAGCTGGAAAGAACTGAGTCATATCGGAGTTCCCCTTGTGGCACAGCTGAAACAAATCTGACTAGTAACCATGAGGTTGAGGCTTCAATCCCTGGCCTCGCTCAGTGGGTTAAGGATCCGGTGTCGTCGTGAGCTATGGTATAGGTCACAGACGTGGTTCGGAAACTGCACTGCTGTGGCTGTGGCAAAGTCCGGCAGCTGTAGCTCCAATTCAACCCCTAGCCTGGGAACCTCCACATGCCCCAGGTGCATCCCAAAAAAGCCAAAAAAGCCAAAAAAAAAAAAAAAGAATTGCATCATGATCTTAGAGTAAGTTACTTGAGTTCATGATTTTGAAAGTTGTCGATGACAACAATTTCAATGTTATGACTGTGTGTAAGGAGGAATGGAAAAAAGGCATACTGGAAAAAAAACAATAACATTTATTGAAGACTGTCTGCATTAGGTTTTGTAGAGAAGTCTTGAAGATAAGTAGAAAGAGACTGAATATACAGAGACAATAGCCAGACCATGTATGAAAATAGAATTCTCATCCACAAAGTGCTGTAACCAGTCCAGGAAGCCAGCCTATTATCAGCAGTGGTCAGTTCAGGAAGTCAAATTTCTATCTGCAGCAACTAATCCAGGATGACCACACAATAAACCAGTTTTTATTAAAGGGCTCTTACATAGAGCATGGGGGCAATATAAAAACAATCAGAAGAATAGAGAAACAATTAGAGAAACTCAGAAACAAAGAACCCCTCAAACAAAGGTCTATGGGTGTAACAACTAAGAGGCTTTAAAAGGGAGTGGCAGCTTTAGGCTAGGTTCCAGTTGAGGCAAAAGGATTAAAGAATGCTCTATGAACATAGAGAAGAGTTTGTTGGTTCCAACCTCAGAATTCCACCCAGTACCAGGAGCTAAATTTGGAGGAAGGGAGTGAAAGACTGGATGAGCCTTGAATGAATCAGGAAAGAAATGTCTTCCGGAGATAATAAATAGTGTATGGTGATGGAGGTGTGGTAGAGACTGAGGTGAGATGGGAGATTCAGGAAAACACACTGTTGTCACACTCTGTAACAGGGGTGTGGAAACTATCCCATTGGTCCTGAGGACTTCACATAGTTTTTGTCAATGGGAGACTATTGCTTCAGCAGTTCTTGCATGGCCAGATGGTGATCATCCCATGGTTGTTGCAAATGATAGATAATGGTTACTTAGGAGAGCTTCAGGTAGCAAAATTTCTGATAGGAAGACCATAGACTCATGAGAAGGGTACCTGGAAGCGGGTCAGGATGAAAGAGGGATTAGAATGCAAAGAGGAAGACTTGACCTCACTGCAAGGGTATCTTCAAGCCATAAGGTTGATGGTCCTTCCTTCCCTTTTTCTCTCCTCCCTCCCTTCCCTTCATCCTTTTTCAACCTCCTTTACCTAACACTTTCTAAGAGTAAGTTTGATTATCCATAGTTTATAGATAGCCATTAGGATACGCACAATTACTTAGAAACAGCCATGAGGAAGAGGAAGATGAGAAGAGCATATTTTTAAACTTCTACCTATGCTTTTGGCACAATGAAATGAAATCCAGGAGTTCCCGTCGTGGCGCAGTGGTTAACGAATCCGACTAGGAACCATGAGGTTGCGGGTTCGATCCCTGCCCTTGCTCAGTCACTGGGTTAAGGATCTGGCGTTGCTGTGAGCTGTGGTGTAGGTTGCAGACGTGGCTCGGATCTGGCGTTGTTGTGGCCCTGGCGTAGGCCGGTGGCTACAGCTCCGATTCGACCCCTAGCCTGGGAACCTCCATATGCCTCGAGAGTGGCCCAAGAAATGGCAAAAAAAGACAAAAAAAAAAGAAAGAAAGAAATGAAATCCAAATAACTTCCTTTGGGGATTGTGTTTAGATGTAGGGTCAGCTGTGATGATTAACACTGGGGGAGGGGAGTTTCCACCACACGGTCTATAGACAGGCACCCACGGAAAGGCTTTGGGCCATTCGTCAAAGCACACATCCGGTGAGAGTCTACTTGCTTTTTTATATTACCACTTGACCTTTTAAATATTTTAAAATTATACTTTATACTACCCTGGAAGTATAAAGGTAGAGCCAACAAATTTAAGGAAGGCACTAGGCTAAAGATTATCAGCAAGTAATATGAATTATCCTAGCCAATAGGAAGGCTAGTGCTCATAAATAAGCTATTTTATCTTATTTCTCCATAACTTGAGCTGTCTCTCTTAGTCACTTGTCTCCAGTGACTAAGAGACAGTGGTTTATCAGCCGCATACCATCTTTTTTGCACTGCATCTTCAGAGTTCATCAATTCCCGTACTTTGATTTTGATGCTGGGCAAAAATGAAGCATGCGCCAGCAATGCATTGGGTACCAAAGCTGCTAAATGGGTGTCATTCTTTCTTCCTTGTGGGAGAGAATTGACATTAACTCTTGGAGAGGGTTGCACATGCAGCCATAGGGACGTCATCACCCCATCTCCCAGCCACAGCTGGCGGCCCCACAGGGACGGGCTAGCTTTCCTTCTAAATAGCATTCCATCTTTTCTTTCCCTGTGAGTGTCTCTCCCTCCTGCCTCTCTCTGTGGGGGAGGCTTAGTTTTGAGTAATGATTATCTTTCTCCCTTGTTTTTGTCTTTTCTTTTCCCATTTCACCAAACGGCCTTATCTGCCAGTCACAATTTTTGTGGTCTGCAATTCTGATCACTTTTAAATGAAACCCATGCTGGCTTTGGTAATCATAATGTCATTTACAATTTACCACTAAACACGTTTATTCGGTTAGTAGCACACTGGAGAAAGAGAACTCCATATGAACTCACCGTGAAAGGCCTAATCTGATTATTTCCTCATGAAAATCCAGGCAGGGGTGCTTGTAAGAGGGGTTGAGAGAAGGAGGGAAAAAAGAAAGAAAGAAAGAAAAAGAAAAAAAAAACAGAAAGAAAAAAACCAAGGTCTGGCCAGCCACAGCTGACTTTCATAATCAATGCTAATAGATAAAGTGACACAGCCTGTCAGGGGCAGCCACCCAGTCACCCCAGGGCATTCCTCTCCAGAGGCAAGAGGGGACAGGACTTAATAAATGCTGAGTGACCGGGGAGTATTGGCTTGGCTATGCTATTGCATTCAAGATGGGCAAGACCAGTGATAAAGTCCAGAAGCTCTTAGAGTGGAGGAAATTAGATTAAGCAGGTTGTATTTGTGTGCGTGCAGGTGTGCACACAAGCACTGGTTTTGTGTGTACGTTAGCATTCTAAAATGTCCTAGCCATATAACACACTTTGTCAGCCTTTCCCTAGATTGGAAACCACAGACCTAAAGACCAAGAAAGGAGGAGCGTTAGGAAGATCTGGTGGAGGAGGAGAAGAGGTGTGTGTTTGTGTGCGCGCGTGTGCCCCTATGTGTGTGTGTGTGCCCGCATTCTCAGGTTGCTTCCAGGGTTCTAACAAATATTAACTCTGTGTCAATATTTGTCCTTCCTGTCGTGAAATGAGGATTTTCCACCTCATTTCACGTTTGAAAAGAAAATATGCCAAAGGGGTCTTCTTTGCGAGGGGAAAAAAAAAAAATTAAAAGAAAAGAAAAAAAAAAAGAAACAACTTCTATCCTTTATTTAGAAAAATGGATCAGAAGGGGAAAAAAAAAGTCTGTAAAATAAATGTTTTGACTCAAAGGCACATGGAATCCTTCCATCTCCCCCTTTTCAACAAAAGAGAAAAATTTATATGTTTGAAATGAATGAAATACATCAACATTAATGATTTTTTTCCTCGAGGTTAACATCACCATTTCCCTTGATAATTTTTTTTAGCCATTTTGTGATAGATTTCACAATGCGTGGTACACTCAACTATAGCAGATTTTGACAAAAACAAAATATATAATCATTCTCTTATTTTCAAGAAATGAAAAGAAATCATTTACAATTCTTTTCTGTCAAACCACATTTACACCTCATTATTTCTAATTTAACAAATATAAATGGCCACAGATCAAATAAAGTGAAGACAGGTTGAATTTATCCCCGTTTATATAGGCTGTCATAGACCCTCAGGCTATGAGGGGGAAACTCCAAAATCTCAAAGCTGTGTTCCTAAATATGCAAAGGGGGTAACAGAAATCTTGGAAAAAAATATGAAAGAAAATATATATTTTGGTCACATTAGAAATAAGAAATACTGTCTGCTTTTTTGAAATGGGAAATTCAAGCTAAAAATCATTTTTATGTGATTTTTTGGGTTGCTTTTGCTTTTTATTTTTTTGTTAAAAATCATTTTTTTAAAAAAACTTCAAACATAATGGGTATATATTTGCAAGGGGAAGGTAAATTGAGAGCGATATTCCTGGGGATAAAAAATTCAATATAGAGGACAAACAAACACAACTTTGCTAGTTTGGAGTCTAGAATTATTGGTCTTCAAGTCTACCAAGTGACCACAATCTGGTAGTTCTCATCCTTACAACAGAGATAAGGTAGGAGTTCCCTGGTGGTATAGTGGGTTAGGGGTCTGGTGTTGTCACCGCAGAGGCTCAGGTGGCTGCTGTGGGGTGGGTTTGATCCCAGGCCCAGAAACTTCTACATGCCACTAGAACAGCCAAAACAGAGAATAAAAAAATAAATAAATAAAAAGAGATGATATATATGCTTGCACATATACCCATACACACAGATAGTATTATAAGAAAATGTAATTTGAGAAACTTACAGTTCAATACATTGAAAAGTTTAATGTATTCAAAGTTCAAGTTCCAGAGCCTCAAAATTTCCAGGTCAGCTTTTATAAATTGTTAGGCAGTGGCTCTCAGGGGCTAGGTCTCCTCTGGCACCATTCTTAAGTGAGGAAGACACTCTAACAGCTGGTAGTTGGCATGGAGAAGTGACTCCTCAACCTAGGGAGTCAAGACAAGGTCAAAAAATAGTGTGAAGAGGACTCGCTGCCTTAGCTCAGCGGAAACGAATCTGAGTGGTATCCATGAGGTTGCAGGTTCGATCCCTGGCCTTGCTCAGTGGGTTAAGGATCCGGCATTGACGTGAGCTATGGTGTAGGTCACAGACTCGGCTGGGATCCCTCGTTGCTGTGGCTGTGGCATGGGCCAGTGGCTGTACCTCTGATTCAGCCCCTAGCCTGGGAACCTCCATAAGCTACTACAGGTGCGGCCCTAAAAAGACAAAAAAAAAGAAAAAAAAATAGTGTGAAGAGTGTTCAAACAGCTGAAGACCCTTCACAGGCACGGAAGCAGTTCAATGAGGAATTCACATCCACAGGGGTGGATGGACTGCAGGGAGCGATAGATTCCAAGATCTGTCACCATATTATGAGCAATCTCACCAAAGTTCTATTTTCCATGGGAATGCATTTCCAAACTAATGTAAGCAAAATGGAAAACCATGTAAGACTGGCCATTAGGTGAAGCAAGGATGCCTGTGAGGCTTTCTGTGAAAGGCCCTTCTGTCTCTACTGAGTTCTCCCGGTGAGTATTTTGAAGTATTTGTTCCATCTGTGTAAAAGTGTTACTTCGATCAGGACATTAAAGTAAGAGATGGAGGGGGAAGGAAGATGGACGAGGGAGAGAAAGATATGTATCAAACAGACCCTTCTCCTGAATCAACCATTTTTCCCTTTTACACTTTAAAAAATTTTTTTTAAATCTTATTTTTGAGGATGAAAGTCCAATCAAGTGAATCCCAGAGGACTCTTTTATAGAAGTCTTGCACTATGTTGAAATGTCACTGTCTACATGTTGTTTGAAGTAAATGGCTTAGAAAATATTTTCATATGTGTGTTATTTTGTTGTATTACGATTTGACCTGCAAACATCCATGGGTATGATCTCAATGATGACTTTTATGCTCTGAATACTGCGCTGAAAACAGCCAAAGCAAATGCCATTTCAGGAAGTCCAGTTTAGGGGGGTGAGAGATCAGGTTTTCAGGTCAGAGGAATTTGCATTGCATCCTGGCCCTGCCACCTTCTAGATGCAAAACCACGAGCAAATTACTTATCCTCTCCCTGACTCAGGTAACTCATCTGTAAAAGTGATTGAGAATAGTTCCCAAACAAGGGGTTGAGAGACAAGATTTTAAGTGTGATGACGTATGTGCAGAGTTGGGAACAAACACATGTTCACAAATGTACGCTGTTATAGTCCCTGTAATTAAAAAAAAAATCATATGATGTCACTTATACATGGAATCTAAAACAAAATGATGGAGTTGCCGTCATGGTGCAGTGGTCCACGAATCCGACTAGGAACCATGAGGTTGCGGGTTCGATCCCTGGCCTTGCTCAGTGGGTTAAGGATCTGGTGTTGCCGTGAGCTGTGGTGTAGGTTGCAGACGTGGCTCGGATCCCACGTTGCTGTGGCTCTGGCGTAGGCCGGTGGCTACAGCTCCAATTCAACCCCTAGCCTGGGAATCTCCATATACCGCGGGAGCGGCCTCAGAAAAGGCAAAAAGCCAAAAAAAATAAAATAAAAAAATTAAAAAAAATAAAACAAAATGATACAAATGAACTTATTTACAGAAGAGAAACAGACTTCCAGACTTCAAAAATAAACTTCTGGTTACCAAAGGGAAAAGATGGGGAGGAGGGATAAATTAGAATTTTGGGATTAACATATACACACTACTATGTATCAAACAGATGACCACCAAGGACCGAGCATTAGTGCAGAGAACTACACTAAATATTTTGTAATAACCTATAAGGAAAAAGCACTTGAAAAAGAATATACATGTATATATATGTATACATGTATAACTGAATCACTTGCTATACACCTGAAACTGACACACTGTAAATCAGCTATGCCCCAATATAAAATGAAAATTAAACTCAAAGAATACAAAGGAGCACTTTTCTAAAATGCCTCGCACTCCCCTCTGGACTTTTTTGGTGCTATCCTCATCTCCAGCTAATGACATTTGCCTCGTAGTCATCTGAAACAGCACCTGTAAGTGTGGCAAGCACTTGTAATAAACAATGTTGAAAGAGACACATTACAGGTGAAGAAAATGCTGAAATGTGGACATAAGACTATGTTTTTTAGAAAATATGGGCCAGAAAGAAAGGCATGTATATACATACATACAAATGTACGTGGGTGGGCATATGTGAGCATACACGTGTGTATAAGTGGGACACCTATTTTTTTTCCACTCATCAAAAAATAAATTAAAAGCTGCAACATTCCAGGTGGTTTCTTTTTCGGCTGATCTTAGCTTCCCCTTCATTCCTTTCATCATTCCCTTCACCCCCCACTCCACCTTTTCTGACCACCCTCCTGTTTGTTTTTTGCTAGCAAACCTCGCTTGCCAACTTTGAACACAATGATGTCCATGGGTTAGATTAAGGGAAGCGACAGCCAGTAGCTTTCTTTACAAATACAATTCAGGCCCACTCTCTCCCCGGAATGATAAACTTATCACCTCTCCAATCCTCGGTGTGAAGCTGGAGCAGTAATTCTGTTGGATGCCAAAACTGAAATGGATGCGTCTGTGCCATGCCCAGCACTGAGCCGTGGCGCTAATGAGATTTGAATGGGAAAGGCTGGACACAATAAATCTGCACCATATGTGACCGTTTCCTGTGTCAGTTCCTTTCTCATAACCAGGGGAGACTTTTTTTTTCCCCTCCCTCTCATGACCCCACACTATGACTCTGAAATCTTTCATGGCTCCTTACGGGCCGCAGGCTTTTTCCAGCAGTTGTATAAATAAATGAATTTGACAGTAAACATCATAACAGTTAGCAGTAATGTGTGTTCGCCACAAGTGCCTATACCGCTCAGCAGAGAAATGTCAGAGGAAACAGCTTGTTTTGTTACCTAAACAAAAGTAGTTTCATTTGACAAGTGGTGAAAGAATTAGTCAAATCAACTTGAAATCCACAAGGACTCTTTTTGCCAAGTCCCCCTGCCAGTGAAATGTTCCCAGCTCCTCTGTGCCCGTGACTCAGAAGAGAGAAATGCCTGCCTCTTATTCTGAGATAAGGATCCGGGCTGGGAATACCAAACCTTCGGCTGATATTTTATATTAATCTTCTCTGCAAGGCCAGACTGTCATGTATGGGAACAGGTATAGCAAGGGGTTTTCAAGAAAGCTTGTTGCAGACGAACCAAGGTAGGTTCAGGTGGGAGCGAGAAGAAGGGGCAATCATGAGCCCGCTCACTGATTCCCTGTTGAAAGTGAACTCAAGTGCTTCCTTGTCTTTCACACTCCCTTCATTCCAGTAAGAAAAATCTCTACACCAGACAGTTGCTGAAAGAAAGGGAGTTAGCGATTGCCCTGTACCTCCACTGTCCCTGTAAATAAAGTCACCTCTATTCAGTGAATCTGTGGTCAATTTAGAGAAGCACAAAAAGAGCAGAGATTTTCCTCCATGACATGGGTTTGTTGTTTATAAGTCTTTAAATTTTGCTGCTTCTCCACTGGCATCTCTGTGCAAATCCCCTTGTCCCAGCTGTGATAGATGTTAAAGCACCGTGGTTATTCTTATGGACTCTGGTTACATATACGGATTCTGATGCAAGCTGCTTTGGTTCAAGTCCAGAGTCTGCTACTTTACTCTGTGTGTGATCCTAGGTAGGGAACAACTTCACCGTGGCTTAGTTTCCTCTTTCACAAAGTGGAATGAGAAAGAGAATGGCGTTAAGCTTAAAAGGCAGCTGTGACAATTAAATGTATATTAAAAGGTTCTGGGAGTTCTCTTGTTGCACAGTGAGTTAAGGATCAAGTGTTGTCACTGAAGTGACTTGCATCACTGCTGTGGCACAGGTTCAATCCCTGGCCTGGGAACTTCCGCATACCGTGGTTGTGGTCAAATTTTTTTTTTTTTTTTTGTCTTTTTGAGGGCCACACCCACGGCATAGGGAGGTTTCCAGGCTAGCGGTCTAACCGGAGCTGTAGCCACCAGATTACACCACAGCCACAGCAACACCAGACCCAAGCCATGTCTGCAACCTATACCACAGTTCACAGCAACGCCAGATCCTTAACCCACTGAGCGAGGCCAGGGATCGAACCCGCAACCTCATGGTTCCTAGTTGGATTTGTTTCCACTGCACCACAGTGGGAACGCCAAAAAAAAAAAAAAAAAAATTAAATAAAAGGCTCAGAACCATGCCTAGAACAGAAAAAGTGATACTATTATTATTCCAAACAAAGAAACTTGGATAACAGTATTTTTAGAAACACTAGAGCTTTTCTCTTATGATAGCTTGATATTGACATCTAATCTAGGAAATTAAATTTAAAACTTTCAGGGGAAACTGTAGTAGCACCTTTCTTTAAACCTTTTTTTTTTTTAATTTTTTTTTTTAGGGCTGCACCTGTGGCACACAGAAGTTCCCTGGCAAGGGTTCGAATCAGAACTATAGCTGAGGCCTACGCTCTAGATACAAGCCGCAAATGAGACCTACACCGCAGCTTGTGGCAATACCAGGTCCTTAGCTCATTGAGTGAGGTCAGAGATTGAACCCTCATCCTATGGACACTATGTCAGGTTCTTAACCTGCTAAGCCACAATGGGAACTCCAAAGTCAATTACAATTAATTTCAATTAATAGTACAATACTAATTTAAATAAAAATATCAGTTGGACTGTGGAAATACTATTTTTAGAAATGGGTTATTCTCCTTCTTTTTAAAATTGTCCTCTTTGTCATAGACAAGTAATCCTTG
Organism: Phacochoerus africanus; assembly: GCF_016906955.1. Classification (NCBI taxonomy): domain Eukaryota; kingdom Metazoa; phylum Chordata; class Mammalia; order Artiodactyla; family Suidae; genus Phacochoerus; species Phacochoerus africanus. The sequence continues at coordinate 46,717,681 of NC_062552.1, forward strand.
CCTTTAGAATCTTCTCATATTCAACAGAAACATCACTGATGAGGAGAATGAAAGTTGAAAGCTATCACCAATGAAAGGAGCTTAATTCAGATGCATGTTTTGTTCTTTTATCTTTTTGCAATGTAATTAGTTAAATGGTTTACTCAAGTGTTTTGCTTTGTGATAGTATGCAAGAAAATACCTCAAAATTCTAGAAGGCATGGATGATAAGCTATATGAACAGAGAGATATTTAAATTATAGAAGGCCTCCTGCCTCTATAATAGATTCCTAGTGTCTCTGTTTTAAACTGACAGATCCACTTGGAGATACTTTTCTCTAGAGCTAATAGAACTATCCCTATGGAAAAAAGTCAGATACATTCATGAGCTGAACTGTGTAAAAATAAATGAACCCTTTAAGTTTTGCTCTTTAAGCCGTAAGTGTCAATAAAACTTGAAAGAGTGAGTCAGCTGAAGATGAACCATTTGATTTATCAAACATTGGTGAGCCAGGAGGGGGCAACATGAGGTTGGTTGTGATGTGGGGAGGGAGGTGGCTTTTGCCAGAAAGCCGCATACATGAAGTGACATCGCCCTATGATAAAACAGGTTTGAGACTCCATCTACAGTAAAATGAACTGAAAACCCCATCTTGTCATTGCTCCCTTTGTTCAGGCTGCACTTCGACATCTGGGAAACTGGGCTAGGAAAAGATGACTTGTCCCCTAGGTAACTTTCTTGCTACCTCCAAAGCCCTTCCCCACATCTGCTTCCAGGGTACACGTCCCGACATGCAAAAAGTGTCTTCTTTGACTGACCAGCCACTTCTACTGTCTCTTAAATAACAAATGAACACTGCACGTTGTCAAGTGTGGCTCTCTGAGTTAAAAAGAAAATTGAGGAGTTCTCTCCTGGTGCAGTGGATTAAGGATTGGCATTGTCACTGCAGTGGCTGCAGTCACTCACTGCTGTGGTGCGGGTTCAATCCCTGGCCGGGGAACTTCCATATAGCTCAGGCACAGCCAGGAAAAAAAAAAAAAAAAAAAAAAGGAAAGGAAAAAAAATTGAGGGGGTAGAGAAATGCTAATAGACCAGTAGGTTTAACCAAGCATTGTAGAGCTGTGAAAATAACTGCCCAGCTAATTTCTCATCATTTTCCAGGTACACGTGGGAACACATACAAGGCTAGGCTTACCTCAGGAGATGACAAGCTTACACTGCCCCATCCTCTTGTAGTGGAGTAGAATCAAAATAGTGGCCAGATCCATAAAAATAGGCACTTCAAAAAAGATCTACAGGAGTTCCTGTCATGGCACAGTGGAAAGGAATCCGACTAAGAACCATGAGGTGGCAGGTTCAATCCCTGGCCTCGCTCAGTGGGTTAAGGATCTGGTGTTGCTGTGAGCTGTGATGTGGGTCACAGATTCAGCTTGGATCTTGTGTTGCTGTGGCTCTGGTGTAGGCTGGCAGCTATAGCTCCACCTGGACCCCTAACCTCGGAACCTCCTTATGCCATGGGTGCAGCCATAAAAGGCAAAACAAAAAAAAAATCTGCAAATGCCAACAAACACTATATACAGGCTCAATATGGAAAAGGATAACAGATTAAGCAAAATTTTAGACACATACAACCATATGTAAGTCTTTAAATTACAAACAGTTGCAGGCTATGGTTTACATACTGAGAGTTATTACTCTTCGGTTTGGATGAAGTCTGATAGAGCTTCAGGAAATTGGTAGCCCTTCTAGTCATTACCTTATCATCTCAGATTCTTGTAAATTCTGGATGCAGGTGGGTGATGGGGAAGGAAACAAGGAAAAGAATTCTCATGCTCTAGTTGCTTCATTGCACAGTTCTGACATTTTAAGGACTGACTTAACCTATTTATTAAGCTTTTGTTATTATTCCAATAGGATCTAGACCTTGGGAATGTGATCTTAACAATGAGAGGGAACTCTACTCTGTATGCTGTGATAAACCGTATGGGAGAAGAATCTGAAAAAGAATAGACATGCGTGTAACTGAATCACCCTGCTATACAGCAGAAATTAATTAACACATGCTGTAAATCAACTATACTTCCATAACATTTTAAAAAATGAAAGAAAAAAAGAAGAAGAGATTTGGGAGTTATCTGTTAACTGGAGTTAATTACTCTGCCTCACACAACTTTCAGTCTTTACCTAAGTAAATGAAGTTGATTTTAAAAGTGAGTCAGTCCACAGAAGCAAAAAGCAAACAAGGTTAAGGTCCCACTTGGTTTAGAAGCAATAGTGAGAGGAAAGGCCAAATGCCTTTGACTCTGAGACCTAGACTGCATCTACCATTTAAGGAGGCTCCATTTAATGAATAGTATGGCTCCCTTGTTCGTGGAAGTTCCCTGAGAATTGGCTATCGATGAGTTCTGCCCTCTAAGGGATCTCCACGTGGTTGCCAGCTCAAAACTAACCTGGGAGCCCTTAAAGACAGTTAAGGGTTCAGAGCTTCACTAAGGTCCAGAATACAAGAGTTCCAGCAGTATACCACGTGCCAAGAAAGAAAGTCAGAAGCTAGAAGCAGCTGGTTTGAACTTTGAAAAGAGTTTGGCAAAAGGGCAAGAGCATATTTTTCATTCCTCAGGGATGGCTCATGTGCTTTCCATTGGACCTGCCCTGGGTCTAAGGCCAATTTCCATCCATGACGATACACTCAGTTAGTTATAGGAATATTATGCTTAGACACATTCACACACTGGGTCAAAAGCAAAATTAGACCATATCCATCATTTGGGGAGTTTATCATTCCTCCAATTACAAAATTCTTTTTTTTTTTGGACTCAAGGTTGATTTCCCCTGAAATACAGGATGTTCCAGATAAAACTAGTCACTGGTCTTTCAAGAATGGTTTTCTGGGTTAACAGAAGCTACCTCCTGGGAAAATATCCCACCCCATAATGCATCTGGTCAGTCCTTTGGTGCCATTCAAGTTGTTAGGGGTAAGAGTGGGAGAATTCCTTCCTGTCCTCTGAGACGATCACTTTATGCCCCAAAGCTTCAGCCTCATTGTTCTTATCTTAGGACGTAATTACAATGTTATTATTGGTCATAAAACTAACCAGATTTTTCTCTCTTTTCTTTTCCTCTTCAACAGTTGACTCCCTGACCTTCTTCATCTGAAAAGTCTATGGACTTATTATGTACTAAGTGTAGAAGTATTTCCTTTTATTTGTTTTAAATTTTCCCACTGTTAATTTCATTGAGAGCATATTTGTTCTCGTATTATGAAATGCGGTAAGAAAAAATAAAAGAAGAATTTGGACTACTCCTTTAAAAATGGGAAAAGGTTTGTCTTGTCCCCAATGCTTCTAAGACTTTTCACTTTGGGAATCTCACCTTCCTGGGGTCTCCTCCACCTTTACTTCAACCTGTGGGTACACAGTTAACCTTATACCCCAAGATTCTTTGCCGGTTGCTCCAGTCTACTCTGTGAAAACGTCTCCTTACTATCTTCCAAAGTAACTTTGTTCTAGTTAACCCAAAATGGCAAAAAGGTTTCACTCCAAAAGCTGGTGCCCATCCGTGGCAGTGCCTGCCAAAGTATTGTCTTAAGAAAGACGAGACCAGGTAGAGTGAGTAGAAAATGTGTTAAGATGGACCAGTCGTCTACTGGGGCAAGGGGTGTATAGACAATGGAGCCACAGCAAAATTCACCCTCAGTACAAACACCACTACATCTGCCATGAAAACCACTGGCTCGGTAGCACTTCTGGGAGCTGCCCATGTTCACGGAACCAGAATTTCATCCATAGTCCAACTACTATCCAAAACTGCATCCATAGTCCATTCCACCAATCCACATCTTTGAAAGCTTCTAAAAATATCTTCCTAATACTCTTTCCATACTGATCTCTGGCTGGTGAAATGTATTCCATAATTTACTCATCATTGCAAATTTACTCTAAAATTGGAAGTGTTGTCCCGAGTGGAGGACAATTCCAGCTGACACCACCTAAATCCTATGTAGCCTGAACTTAGAAAGGCACTAGAGACTCTGGCTGAAAGCATTTTGAATAACTGATCTATGCTCTGCTTGTAAAGATAAGGGATTGTTCTTCTAATTTCTATATTAAGAGTTAAGCTTGGTGGTCTTAACCACACCAAAAGCTGGACTTCTTTGCAATAAAACAGGATGCCTTACATTGGACCTCATCTGTAGGTAATTCTCTCCATCACTCTACTCAGATCATTCACCCTCTTTGGGGCCCCTGACAAGGCAGCTTTCTTGCCACTCTTCTCCCTGATATTCACCTGGTCTATTTCTACACTTTTTCACTTTGCTCACATGTCTCCCTTCTATGAAGCCCACCTTGATCAGCCTATCCTCACCCTTGCTCTTGTTGCCCTTATCATTCTGTGCTTTTAAAAAATTCATCCATGGCATTTATCACTTTCTAACCTAGCACATAATTCACTTATTTATATGGGTATTACTTAGAATCTCTCCCTTCTAGAAAGTATGCTCCATGAGGGCAAGGATCTTTGTCTAATTTTACACTTACATAAAGAAGTGTACCAAAAATACAGTAGAAAAAAAAAAGAAATACAGTAGATATCTGGAAAAACCTGTGCTAAGCTGAATGAACTTAATGCAACAATTTCTTTCAATTATTAACTCTAGAGTTTTCACATTCACTCCTAGCCAGACAGAATGTTCACGTTCTACACATTTGTAGCTACATTTCCTTTACACGTGGGAGGTAGGTGTTTGAAATCTATAAGAGAATCTTTCTGAAAATGCTTTCCAAGGACTGAGTGTCAAGTTTGTCGTATGTCTTTTAAGAAGCAGATATGAACTTACATTTTCTCAGATACTCTGTTTTCCCTTGGTTTTCAGAAAAGATCATGTTCTTTGCCTTCTGAAATCCTCATACCATGAATGGAGTTGTAAAAGATCTCATTGCAGAAAGTGAATCAGGGAGTTCCCGTCGTGGTGCAGTGGAAACATACCCAACTAGGAACCATGAGGTTTTGTGCTCGATCCCTGGCCTCAGTTGGTGGGGTAAGGATCTGGCATTGCCATAAGCTGTGGTGTAGGTCACAGATGTGGCTCGGATCTGGCGTTGCCGTGGCTGTGGTGTTGGCCAGTGGCAGTAGCTCTGATTAGACCCCTAGCCTGGGAACCTCCATATACTATGGGTGCGGGCCTAAAAAGACAAAAAGACAAAAAAAAAAAGTGAATCAGAAAGAGAGTGGCAAATAGGAGCAGGGAAGAAATAGATAATATTGCCAGAATTGTACCTTCCACAGAGAGGGATGGATTAAATATGAGGCAGGAAGGGCACCAAATTGGGTATGAATTTCATCATCTGAATTGCAACAAGATTTCTATTTTTATTTATTTATTTGTTTGTTGTTTTTCTTTTTAGGGCTGCACCCATGGCATATGGAGGTTCCCAGGCCAGGGGTCTAATTGGAGCTGTAGCTGCTGGCCTACACCACAGCCACAGCCATGTGGGATCCAAGCCACGTCTACAACCTACACCATAACTCATGGCAATGCCAGATCCTTAACCCACTGAGCGAGAACGGGAATCGAACATATGTCCTCATGGATGCTAGTCAGATTTGTTAATGGCTGAGCCAGGATGGGAAATCCAGCAACAAGATTTCTACAAGAATTTATGTAGCTTTAAAGAGCCACATAATTGTATCTCCTACTGTATGTCAACAACATGAAAGATAATATTTTACATTTTACAGGTGATGAAACTAACACTCAGAGGGGTTAACTAACCAGCAACACCATCTACTCAGTGACAGAGTCAGCATCTGACATCATATTCTAGTCACTATTTTATGTACCTTGCCACCTGCCATCTGCCATCTGCCACTCTACCTGCCATCATTTGTCCTTCAAAACAACTCAAAAGGCAGGTACGGGAAAAGGTATTTCCATCTGCCTAAGGAGAAAATTGAATGTCCAAGAGTTTAGTACTTTCCCAGACTTAGAGGGAATTGATTGAAAATATTATTCTCCCGACATTTTAGTCCAATGATCTAATGATGTTCCTAGTCAAGGATCACCTAGTCCAATGATATTCCTTGTGTTGCCTTTGGAGATTACAGAAGGAAGCCTTGCTCAGTAGTGGGTAGAGTTACGAATGAATAAACTGAGCAATGCTTGCCTCTATAATGTCCAAAGTGACCTTGAAGTTATTTTCATATTTTCAAACCATGTGGATTAATTCTCAAAACATTTTTAATTAGAACATAAAGGGGAACTAAACTTTCTGACTGAATTTTACAAATATTGCCTGGAGGTCCATCCACTTAAATTAATCACAATGTACCACTAATTAGCTAGGCTTAAGTGAGGGCTGGTGTGAGGCAATGTGAGTGACTTTTTTATGTCACATGTCACCTGGATTACATTTTCTCCTCTGATATACAAGCCATGGGTCAAGATTTGACACCATGGATTTATCTGATGAAGTGTGGTGAAGAGATCAGTTTGTTAATTTCTAAACAGAATCTAGAGTCATTTTATTATAGTGTTTCCACCTTCACTGAACAAATCAGTGCTTCAATCCAAGTATATAACAGTGTGGTTTATTAATAATAACCCCTTACTGGAAACATGGGGAAGTAGGTTCTAGGAGCAGTTTTGCCAAAATTCACCATTCTTAAACAAGTTGCCCTAGTTCTCAGAACTTTAAACTCACCAGAGTTCCCAGGTAGCACAGTGAGTTAAAGATCTGCTGTTGTCACTGCTGTAGTGAGGGTTTGATCCCTGGCCCCAGGAATTCTGCATGCTGAAGATGTGGCCAAAAACCAAAAACCAAAAACAAACAAAAAAACCTTCCAACTTATCATCTTAAAAATGAGATTAGGCTAAATAAGCTGTTGTTGAGATCCCTTTCAAGGTTCATCCCAAAGAAGACTTTATCACTCAGAGATCATGCTAGAATTCCCTTTACTGGCCTTAGGGCAGCCCATTCATGTCTTAGGAACCTCCATCTTTGACATCTTAGAAATGAAACTCTTCTCTCCGGCCCAACCTCCTAACTTACAAAAACAAACAAGCAGATACACTCTCTGTATTTACACTCCTGCCCCTTTACCTGCTCCTACTCCTTTTCCCCAGAGGAACTTCAGGCTTGGCTCGTCACCCTCTCCCCACTGCCATCCATTCCCCACCTACTGGTACCTGCTTCCCCGTCACTTCTTTGACCCTGTCCTCAACCTTTCTGGTCCTCCCAGTATCTCCTCCTCGTTCTTCTCCCACATCTACATGTAAAATTCCGTCCTTGACCAAACTATACATCCACTTCCATCACTTTCACTCCTGGCAAGGTTAAGAATTCTGTAGAAAATCGCAGAGTTCCAAAGAATAAAGAAACTGCCAGCTGCAAAATAAATGAGTCATGAACAATGTAGGAACAATGTAAGGAATACAGTCAATAAGTAGGTAACATCATTGTGGTGACAGAGTAAAACTAGATTTTTGAAATGTATAGTAGAAAAAAATCACTACGTGTCACAGGAACTAACAGAGCAGATCAAATACACTTCAAAAGCAAACCTACAGGAGTTCCTTTAATGGTTCAGCAGTTAATGAACCCAACTAGGACCCATGGGGATGCAGGTTCAATCCCTGGCCTTGCTCAGTGGGTCAGGGATCTGGGGTTGCCGTGAGCTGCAGTGTAGGTTAAAGACAAAGCTTGGACCCCATGTTGCTGTGGCTGTGGTGTAGGCTAGCAGCCATATTTATGATTTGACCCCTAGCCTGGGAACCTCCATATGCCATGTGTACAGCCCTAAAAAGAAAGAAAAAGAAAGAAAGAAAGAAAGAAAGAAAGAAAGAAAGAAAGAAAGAAAGAAAGAAAGAAAGAAAGAAAGAAAAGAAAAAAAAACCAAACAAACAAACTTCAAACTCATAGAAAAAGAGGTTAGGCTTGTGGTTACCAGAGGCAAGGGAGTGGGAGAGAAGCATGGATGAAGGCAAACGAAAGGTACAAACTTCTCTTTATAGGACAAATAAGTATGAGGGATATGACATACAATGTGATAAAAAAATAATTACCCTTGCAGAATGTTATATGTGAAAGTTACTAAAAGAGCAAATCCTAAGAGTTCTCATCACAAGATTAAAAACATTTTTTTCTCTTTTTTTTTGCTCTTTTGGGCTGTACCTGTGGCATATGGAAGTTCCCAGACTAGGGGGTCAAATCAACTGCTGGCCGACACCACAGCCACAGCAACTTGGAATTCAAGCCACGTCCAGATCTGTGACCTACACCACAGCTCATGGCAACACTGGATCCTTAACCCACTGAGTGAGGCCAGGGATAGAACCTGCATCCTTATGGATACTAGTCGGGTTCACTTTCACTGAGCCACAAGGGGAACTCCCTCTCTAATTTTCTATCTATATGAGACAACGGATGTTCACTGAACTTATTGTGATCGTCATTTCATGGTAAGTCACATCATTATGCTGATCACCTTAAACTTATACAAAGCTGTACATTAGTTAAATCTCAATAAAACCAGAAAAAAATTAAAAATGACAAGTATTTAAAAAAAAAAGAAAACCATACATAATTGAGAACTGTGTCATTTGGTGCTATCACAAATGTTTTATCTCCAAACTCAGCAAAGCCTTCAGCATGAACCAACTCCTCTTCCATTCACCCCTTGTTAAAGTTCTCTTCATTCCCATCCTCCTACCTTCAGGATTATGCCTCTGACTTCACAAATAAACCTGGGGACAATAGGAACTAACTCATCCACATTTACCCCTGACATTTTTATTTTATTTTATTTTATTTATTTATTTTGCCTTTTTAGGGCCACACTCACAGCCTATGGAGGTTCCCAGGCTAGGGGTGGAATCAGAGCTACAGCTGCTGGTCTACGCCACAGCCACAGCAACGCCAGATCATTAACCCACTGAGCAAGGCCAGGGATCGAACCCGCAACCTCATGGTTCCTAGTTGGATTCATTTCTGATTTGCCACAACAGGAACTCCTACCCCTAACATTTTCAGATATTCACTTTTTTTCTCCTTCTCATCTGACTCAAAGAAACAGGTGTCTGTCCTCTTTCCCAAACAAACTTCTAAGTGGGTGACCTCACCTCTAACTCCTCCCTCTTGAAATTTACAAATTATCCCCGTCAACCGTGGCTGGCTTCTTGGATTTTTAAAGTCCTCCCCATCACCTGGACGCACATGTAAGTTTCCCATCATCCTTTCTTTCCGTCTACTCTCAAATTCCTGAAAACATAGGTTTTCCTTTCATTCTGTTTTCTGTTAATTACTATTTAATTTTTCTCAGCTTGTTAGATGGGTCTCTGTTCACTGAAGTTTACCTTTTTTTTTCCTTCAACCTACTGATGCTTTTCTCAGGGATGTTACTGAAAGCCCAAACCTCAGTTCCAGTTCTAAGATTCAGTTGCTTTTTTTTTTTCCGATTGAGTCATATTTGGCTTCATCATAGCATTTGTTACTGGTTTTCTTGAAACATGGTTTTGCTCTATTTCTAATTCCTCTCTTACACCTGTTTCTCCTCAACTGTTGCTGTTGTTTGATGGGCCCTCCTTCATCCACCCGTTTTAAGGGAAGGCCTTCAGTTCTTTGTCTTATCTCATCATACATTACGCCCCTGGACAAGCTCAACATACAAACACAACACGAGACAGAGACAGGGAGATTGACTGATGTGCCAGGGGACCCCAGATTCATCCTGTCTCCTGAATGACAGAAGTGTCAACTACCTTCTCTTTCAAGGTATTTCTCAGACACCCTCAAACACACCCACATTCCCGCAGCCCCTCTATATCTCAATATGAACCATGTGTTCATTACCTTCTACCTGAAAATGATTCAATCTAAGAGTCCCAGACAGTCAATAGTTTACTTATCCCTTATCACATAGGTAAATTTATAGGAAGAGGCTCCTACAGAATAACTTCTAACCTTTAAACAGACCCTATGCCCAAAACTGTGGGGAGCAATTTTACCAGTCTAATCATAACAATAAATAATAATGTAACAGTCAACACAAAAGCTCAATATTATTTTCATCTCCATCTAAAAATGAGAAGACAGGAATTCCCATTGTGGCTCAGACGGAACAAACCCGACTAGGATCCATAAGGACGTGGGTTCAATCCCTGGCCTCGCTCAGTGGGTTAAAGATCCTGTGTTGTCATGAATTGCTGTATAGGTTGCAGATGTGGCTCGGATCCCATGTTGCTGTGGCTATGGGTAGGCCAGTAGCTGCAGTTCTGATTCAACCCCTAGCCTAGGAACTTCCACATGCCTCAGGTGCAGCCCTAAAAAAAAAAAAAAAAAAAAAAAAAAAGAGGAGACAGAATAAAAACAAGTTCCGAAACTTGCTGAACAAATAACTGATTGAGACAGGAGACCAATCCAGCCCATCTGTCTGCAAAGCCAAAGCCACTCAGTGTGCTGAGATGCTGCCTCCAGGAGACCCCGGAGGCATTCGATGACAGTGATATAGCCACCCTCTCTTTTATTCATGGAAAAAAATAACAATAATAATAAAAGCAGACTACTTGTATTGAGTGCTTACAAGGTGATGCACACTGCTTTAAATCTTTAGAAGCAATAACTCCATGGCCTAAGTATGACTATCACTCCCCCTTTTACAGATGAGAGAAATGAAGTGTACATGGTTTAAGCAACTTTTCCATTTTTAAATAGCTTGAGGAAAGCAAACCCTAGACAGTCTGTTCCAAACCCATGCCCTTGACCTCTGTACTATACTCTCCAGCTACTTAAGCCCTTTGGTGTGTTTCTTAAAATAATATTGAGGGCTGGGCCCTATACCCCTCCCCCCCACCAGCTCCACCACCAAACCATGTGTCTTTGTCCCAATAATTAAAGCTCTGCTGTTACAATGCTGACTCTTTTCTTTTCTCTCTCTCCCTGTTTGGGCTTGTCAGTTTCTAGCAATGTCTGCAAAGATTTTTCTTTCTCAGTTCCCACAAAACCCTTCCACATTCTGTTTCATCCTGGATAATCTAATTTTACTTATCTTTTTTCACAAGCCACACAGTTCCACCGCTATCAAAACCAAAACAAAAGGCAAACACAAACAAAAATCCCCACTCCATCCAATTATCACACTCACCGTATGTTCTTCTATATATATGTAGGGTGAGCATACAATTTATTGTCTAAACCGAGATGCTTTTGAGAGTGGTTGTGTTATGATGACACTGGGACAGCAAGTGTGAACTCAGGTTGTCCTGGGGAAACTAGGAGGTATGGTCACCTCACTGCTGACCCACAGAGGACAGGTCAGTTGCACAAGAACATTTTGACTGAAGAGATTTCCTAGCTAACAGCTTCCCCACTGGCAAGGATAGCATGTTTTCTTCCAATAGCACTGGCGACAGACAGAAGAATTGGAATTCTGTTGGGACCTTTGAATCACAACAAGCACAAAGAAAACAATCTTGCCAAAATTTGAAAACAGAAAATGCAGAATAAAAGAATAAGCTTTAAGGTTCTAAATCCATTATAAACAATGGCAAGTAGACAGAACTGAATAAAAATGGACTTAAAAGTATTTAGTGATATTTCTTTAAATCAGCAGGGTTTAAAGAACAGAGACCTTACTTCTTAAAGTCTTCCCAATAAAATCCTCAGTTTAATCTCATCGAAAACACTCATTTCTTGTTAAATAAACATTACCTAATGAACAAAGGATTTTCACAAAATCCTTTCATATCTTGTTATTCTCAAGTATAAATTAAAGCTTTTAACTTGTCTTTATAACGCAACCTCAATGTCAACCCTCTAACCTTCCTCCGTAGCATTTAATACTGTTATTTCTGAAACATAAAGAAAGGCCAACTTGCCAATTAAAAAAAAAAAAAAAGGGACAAGACAAAGAAGAAAAGAAGATGATTAAATGAAATTCTGGGTTCTTAATCTATTAAATTGGTAGTGATCAAGAAATAACTTCTGCCTATTCAACCTATTTCTAGGGTTCATTTCTATATATCTTTGGAATGAAAAACACTTGCAATTACCTGTCTCAGAAATTGATACTCGGGAGCATTTTTTTTCATAGGTTGTGAAAAGTGTTAACTGATGGCTATTGAATATCATTGGTTTAAAATAACAATGAGAGTATACATGAACATCACTGGACAGTATATTAATTACACATCTCTAAGTTTTGTAGAGGCCCTAAGGTACATAAAATTCTATTAGTTAACAGTGAATTCTAAAATTGAAACCTTGGGAGTTTCCATCGTGGTTCGGCAGAAACGAATCTGACTAGCATCCATGAGGATTCAGGTTCGATCCCAGGCCTCATTCAGTGGGTTAAGGATCCAGCATTGCCATGAGCTGTGGTGTAAGTCACAGACACGACTTGGACCTCGAGTCACTATGGTTGCAGCATAGGCCAGCGGCTTTAGCTCTGATTTGACCCCAAGCCTGGCAACCTCCATATGCTGCAGGTGTGGCCCTAGAAAAAAGAAAAAAACGACAAATAGAATGGAAATCTTAATCTCTCTAGAATGGAAATCTTAACCCTTCTCCTTCTGCTCTACCATCTTGTATCTACTGTACATTTGGATAAGAAAAGCAGAAGAAAAATGACATAAGTCCAAAATGAAATTTTGAAGTAAGAAAAGTTTGCCTTTGATGGCCTTTTGGTTCTTGAGAATAAAAAATAAAAAAAAAAAAACCTCCCATTTTTGGGTTCCCTAAAATATTCTCTATTCCTACAGAAGAAAAAATCTGCTCTCCTTATTGGAATAGTGATGAAAATTTGTTTTAACAAGTTGGCACTCCCAGTTTGCATTTTCAAGTTTACCTTTTAAACTCTCTAGTGGATTTGAAAGTCTATCTTCATGTAAAGGAATTATAAACATCAGGCTTCAAGAAGTGCTGCTATTTTTAGAAAGGGGTCCTCCCCAGTCTGCAGACCCATAGCACTCTGAGGGTGGATTTGAAGCCAATTTTGCTTGAAGGATTTGGCAGTGATGGTCAGACACCAAGTTAGCCAAGGATGGTTGTTAGTCTGCAGCCCATAGGTGCATCACTGATCCCCAGGAAAGCAGGGCATGAGACTGAAGATTTTAGAAGACAAGTTTTCAGGAATAGAACAGAAAGATTCATGGAAGCCATGAGTACTGCCCAGTGAAGCAAAAATCTGTCCAGATATTTTTGGACAAAAGTCTCCCAAACCAAAGACTGAGATACCCAATCCTGTCCCCCATGCGCTTTCCGCTGGACAACCCACTGCATATAATCATCTGGTCCACACCCCCTACTATCTACTATCTCATTTCCATAAAGGTTATTTTCCAGATCCAGCATTCATAGAAGAAAATCAACAGGATTTTTCTGCTATAAAAGCCTTCAAGTTTAAAGATCAAAGAGCTAAGGAGAGGATTATCCAACTGGAAGTCAGAGGTGAAACAGAGAACTCTAGCCCTGGCAAATGGTCAATGAGAGAAAGAGAACTCCATGGTGGGCCATGTGCTCCAGAAACTGTGTGCTATTGATTGCGGGAGAGGGGGGAAAACTGATGATGGATCCCTGAAAACTAACTATAACAGCAACGAGAGGAAAATGGTGCTTAGTCTCACATGTTAAAAAATGATCCCCGTAGCAGTCCACTTAATAAGCTACTTTGCATGCATGCCTAATCAAACATGCTATGAAATAATCATAGTGCATAGCATGAGATTTGTGTTAGATTAACACTGCTTTGCAATTTGCCTGATTATAATAATAAGCATCCTCCCTTTGTGCCCTGAGTCTGATTCAAGAGGTCCTTCATGGAGTTCCCTTCATGGCTCAGCAGTTAATGAACCTGACTGGGATCCATGAGAATGCAGGTTCAATCTCTGGTCTTGCTCATTGGGTTAAGGATCCAGTGTTGCTCTGGCTGTGGCTGTGGCTGTGGCTGTGGTTGTGGCTGTGGCTGTGGCCGGCAGCAGCAGAAGCTCCCATTCAAACCCTAGCCTGGGAACTTCCATATGCCTCAGGTGTGGCCCTAAAAAGCAAAAGCCACAAAAAAAAAAAAAAAGAAGTCCTTCATAAAAATCCCTCCCATGCCTTATCTATACTTCCCATGTCCAAGGCACTGTGCTTGATGCTAAAAACACATCATCTGCACTTTTTCAGAGGGGAGGACTCCCAATCTTAGAATGACTGACATATTGCACTGGACAGTTCTTTGTTGTCAGGACCATCCTGGGTTCTGAAGGATGTTTAGCATCATCCCCGGACTCTACCCACTAAATGCCAGTAAGTACACCTTCAAGCCCCCCTGTTGCGACAACCAAAAATGTCCCCAGATATTGCCAAACAGCCCTAAGAGATAAACTATTCAGGTTGTGAAACCACCGCTGTACAAGGATTCTCCTCATAGCCTGTCCTTATGTTACTTACCTCATGTGGAGTAGTTGCCCCCTTACCATCAAAAACCTCAGCTAAAACTCTCCCTATAAACAACAGCAACAGCAAATATTCCCATTGAGCAGGAGGTCTAAATTTCAACTCTGCATGTTTGTAATAGTCTATGTCTCACACGTGGCGTTCGTTTTTTAAAAACAGTCATCATTGAGATTATGCAAATGCTAAGTATGTTGCCTTTGACCCTAAAATAATGCTACGCATTTAACACCTACCTAGGAGATAGGAAAGCAGAAAAGGATTACATTGTACCAGCCAATGACATTGTCCCATACTTAGGGAATCAAAGCAGTATATTAGAAAGAAAATGATACAAAATAACTGTCTGAAGAGTTATTAGTTACCAATGATTTGGGAATAATTAGCTCTGAGACCATAGCACTTAAAGCACTGAACAATCATATTACAAATATGGAGGGGCATATTTGAAGAGGCATTTGCCTTGCCTCATAAAATATAGGACGTCAAGGAGCAAAAAATCCATCACATTATATGGGATTTTTATCCAGTCATTCCTGTAGATGGTAGAGTGGAAAATCAAATCCTTGAGAATTAGATCAAGCCTATCACAGCATTCCTCATCATTTGGGAATCTCACCAGTATGTTCAAAAAGTCCAAAATAACATTAGATTTTGGAAATGCTAATGAATTTACTTGCACCTAAAGAAACTTCAGCCGAAGTTTCTCATCCCCATCTCACCAGTGAGAATCAACACTGTGTGAAACAATGGTCAAAGGCTTTATTTAAATGTCCTTCAAAAGCATCAGATAATTCCCTAAGCCAGAAGCAAGATGTTAGACTAGGCAGACTAACGATCTGATCTAGGATGGTAATTCCCAGAGTTCCTGAGGAACTCCAACATCCATCATTTAATAAATACGTGGTTTCCACTGGACGCCAGACTGAGTGAAAAAAAATCTCAGCAGTGAGAAAATTGTCTGCGTTTTCCTGGCATATCAATATGCATGTCCCTTAAAGCAAGGCTACTTCTAACATAACACATTTCTAATTTTTCTTTCAGATTCTGTTTTACTAATTAATGCCAGAATGAGTACAAGAGGGGAAGATCTACATAACTGGACAATAAAGTGATGCCTTCAAACAAGATCTTACACCTTGGCCTTTTGAACAATTATAGGAGTTTCCTTTCTGATAATACTATTTTATTGCTTTTGTAAACATAGAAAATACAGCTGACTTTTCTGCCCTTCTACCTCTTTTTGTTTGTTTGTTTGTTTGTTTGTTTTTTGTCTTTTTACCTTTTCTAGGGCTGCTCCCTAGGCATATGGAGTTCCCAGGCTAAGGGTCGAATCGGAGCTGTAGCCACTGGTCTATGTCAGAGCCACAACAACGCAGGATCCGAGCTGCATCTGCAAACTACACCACAGCTCATGGCAACACTGGATCGTTAACCCACTGAGCAAGGCCAGGGATTGAACCCGCAACCTCATGGTTCCTAGTCGGATTCGTTAACCACTGTGCCACAATGGGAACTCCCCTTTCCACCTCTTAGATAACTTGATCATGGCTTTCAAAACCCATGGTCTCCAGTTGTGATGAGCCTGGGAAGTTACCACCTAACTGTAAGCAAGCCTCAGTTGGTTATACAATTACTTAAATCTTATTGACTGAGAGATTTTTTTAATGATATTTTTAAAAATATCATATGGTAATTTTTTTTCTTTTGGTGCACGGGTGTATAGAGTTCATCAATGTATGGCTTTGTGTAACTACTTACACAATTAGGATACAAAACAACCCCCCTTATGCCCCCAAACTCCCCGAGCTACCCTTTTATAATACTAGTCTCACCACACTCAGACCTCCAGTAACCACTGACCTTTCCATTAGCTTTACAGCTTTTCCTTTCACAGACTATTACATAGTTGAAATTATACAATGTGTAGCCTTTTCATACCGACTTCTCTCTCTCTCACATGTCTTTGGGAATAAATCTATCTTGCCTGTATCAATAGCAACATCTATCAACAGTTGTTCCTTTTTATCTCTGAGTAGTATTCCCATGCATGGATATAACCACAGCTTGTTTTTCTAGACCCTGGTGGAGGACATTGGGTTGTTTCCAGCTTCTGACTATTGCCAAAAAAGCTGCTCTGAACAGTCATCTACAGGTTTTAATGTGGACATAAGTTCTCATTTCTCTAGGGTAAATTACCAGGAAGAGGATTTCTGGGGCATCATGTAACTTCGTAAGACTGTTTTTCGAAGTATCTCTGTAATTCTGCGCCCCTACCAGCAATGTAGGACAGTTCCTGTTACTCCACATCCTCACTAGCTCTTGATATCAGAGGTTGACAGTCTCAATTTGAGAATTCTAGGATGATTTTCTTTAAAAGGATCTTTATCAACTGTTATAAGAGAATATTTTTAGCCCTCCAATTGGGAAATGGCATTATTTCCTAATAAAGTGTTTTATAAAAGCACTTTGATGTCAAACATTTGAAACTATAATAAAAGGTCTTATTCACTCTATAAGATCCTCTAAAATTGTACTATAAAATTGGTCACGGGAGTTGTAATGGCTCTGAACTCATTTATTTATTTTTGTATCTATGACAACTATAAAAATGTGTTCCATGCTTTGGGGGGCTGCTATTAGGACCAGAACCAGGGAGTTTCCATTGTGGCGCAGTAGAAATGAATCTGACTAGTATCCATGAGGTTGTGGGTTCAATCCCTGGCCTCACTCAGGAGGTTAAGGATCCAGCATTGTCATGAGGTGTGGTGTAGGTCACAGACATGGCTTGGATCCCACGTTGCTGTGGCTGTGGTGTAGGCTGGCAGCTGCAGCTCCAATTTGACCCCTAGCCTGGGAACTTCCATATGCCACAGGTGCTGTCCTTAAAAAAAAAAAAAAAAAAAAAAAAAAAAAGGACCAGAACCACACTCATTAGTTCAACAAAAAAAATATTCAGTGAGAGTAGTCATGGATAGGACAGATTTGGCTTCTATATATAATTTGCTTGAGTGCCTGAGTGATAATTCAATATAAAGACATGCATAAGTGTATATTAGCTGGGGATATTTTAGAACCTGACCTTAGGTTGATCAATACCAGGTACTCTAGGAAGCATAAGCAGAAAATGTCAAATGTGCTTCCATGCTGATCTCATTGCAAATAATGAAATTACCAAGTGTTTCTGAGAAATGAGTACATATTAGAACCTGAAATAGAATACAGATTATGATGACTGAACAAAACCCTCCAGTTCCAAGCTTCTGGGAAAACAAAACAAAACAAAACAAAAAAAACCAGATCTAGAATGCCAACATTCCAGAAGGCAGATCTAGAAAGCCATGAATGGTACGTTAAAATATCCAACTTTTTTGATAAATAGAAGGAGCGTCATCATCAGTAGCTGAAACTCGATTCTCCTCTCTGGCTAAGGATGTCACCAGGCCCCATAGATGTCCCCCACCCTTCCCTCAGTGCTCTCCTGCTCTTCCTTCCCTGAGTGCGCTCCTGTCCAGGTTCCCAGTTTTCATCTCCTTGCCTTATTAATCCTACTAGGGTTCTTCTTCTCTAAGTCCTCTGGGTTGCTCGCTCTGGATCACATCTGGAGCTTTGCCATGGAAGACAAGAGCTGGTGAGGGACTGGCTTCACCCCCATCTCAGACTCCAAACTTAGCCCGACCCCCGGTCCCTTGGCTGGATCATCCAGAGATGGAATTAGACATGAAAAGTTCATTTGTTTTTTGTTTGTTTGTTTTTCAGGGGTTTTTTTTTTGGGGGGGAAGGGTAAAATGAATTTATTACAGAATGGTCTGAGGCAACATTCGATTTATCATTAAAAAAAGGTCCTATTTTTTGTGCTGTAGAATAACGGTAATGTGAGAGAGTACAGTTATGAGCTTCTTTTTACTGGGTTTCTCTGATAGTACAGCACAGTGTAGTCATTTCTGCAATGATAGAATACATTTTTTTTAAAAAGGTCTCTTCTGTGCGTCTCTTCAAAAAGTGATGAACAATAACAGAGAATGGGATTAAAAAGCCATTTCCTTCTATTCATTCTGTAATACTGGACCCAGGATTGTTACCATCACAGGCTACAGTTTTCACTTTATCCACTTTAAGAAGTTCTGACAAATGAACATCTCCTTAGAAAAGAAAATCATGGACTTGGAGAAGAGACTTGTGGCTGCCTGATGGGAGGGGGAGGGAGTGGGAGGGATTGGGAGCTTGGGCTTATCAGACACAATTTAGAATAGATTTATAAGGAGATCCTGCTGAATAGCATTGAGAACTTTGTCTAGATACTCATGTTGCAACAGAAGAAAGGCTGGGGGAAAAATGTAACTGTAATGTATACATGTAAGGATAACCTGACCCCCTTGCTGTACAGTGGGAAAATATATATATAAAAAAAAAAAGAAGTTCTGTTACTTCTCTGAATTCAACAGCATCCAATACAAAAGTCCACACATTATTGCAGAATCTGGATGTATTTAGAGAGCCCCTGAAGTAGACTCTATTCCTGACCTTCTGTGCATATGCTGAATTTATAGCCTCATCAAACTGAAGTAGAACTTGAAGGGCAAGTTGCAGGGTAATCTGTTGAGATGGTGTAAGCTCATCCAGGGTTCCCTGAAGACTGTTTCCCAAAGTAGTATTTTTTTTTTTAATGTCTTTTTAGGACCACACCCTAGGCATATGGAGGTTCCCAGGCCAGGGGTCTAATAGAAGCTACAGCTGCCGGCCTACGCTAGAGTCACAGCAAGCCAGATCCAAGCCGCGTCTGCAACCTACACCACAGCTTATGGCAACGCCAGATCCTTAACCCACTGAGTGAGGCCAGGGATCGAACCCACAACCTCATGGTTCCTAGTCGGATTCGTTTCCGCTGTGCCACAGTGGGAACTCCCAGAGTAGTGTTTCTGTACAACTGATGTGCTCTGGCTTAGGTGGGAGAAATTCTTTTTTTAAATTCAGGTTTGCATGGATGTACTGTGGGTCTTGGGGAGCTTCCTGGGGAGGTAGGGGACAGCTGTGGCTCACTGAGGAGGCAAGGACACTGGTGGCAGAGGCACCAAGGAGTACTGATTAACCTGAGCTCTCCCAGATGTTGCCATTTTATTTATTTATTTTGTATTTTAGGCCTGCACCCACAGCATATGGAAGTTCCCAGGCTAGGGGTCTAATCAGAGCTACAGCTGCCGGCCTACACCACAGCCACAGCAATGCCAGATCCGAGCCCTGTGTAGACCACAGCTCATGGCCATGCCGGATCCTTACCCCACTGAGCGAGGCCAGGGATCTAACCCACAACCTCATGGTTCCTAGTCAGATTCGTTTCCTCTGCGCCACGATGGGAAATCCAGATGTTGCTATTTTCGCACCAAGACCAGGCTTTGCCCCTGAAAAGTTCACTTGTGATGCACTAAGGAAAGGATAATACTTCAGAACCATTCTTTCCATGTGCTCCTAACACTCCCTTCAATAAAACACAGCCCATTATCTGAAAGCCCTGTGAAATGTGAGGGGAACAGAAACTCTTGCTTATACAAAAGGCTGAGTTTTCTAAGAGTTAGGGGAGTCACTCAGAAAGTTCAGCTTTTAACAAGACTCCTCAGACATAAAGCCAAGGGAACATAATCAATTCACCCTAATTGACTGCAGATGGTTTTATTAATATAACCAATAATTTTAAACCCCCCAGCCAATTAGTTTGTCAAAGGAGGTTAAATTTTCTTGACTGGTTTATTCCAACAACGTTTAGGTAGGATTAACAGTACAACCCACTCATTGGGAGCCAAAAATAGACTCTTTTAACAAGTGAAATTAAGAAGGACTTCCCAGTAACCAAAAGAGAGAAAAAGAAGTTTTACTAAAATGTTCATCTTAACTAACCAAGACATTAACTCTGGATTTTCTTTTATTCAATGCAATTCTTTTGCTATGGAGTTAGCTAATTCTGAGCTCTTTTAAACTGTTTTTACGGTTGGTGTCACTGGTAAGGCTGCATTTGAGAGTATTACATTAGAGTTAAGTAACCACCAATTTGGCCTGACACATTAATTCAGAGCCATCTCTGGAGCTGTGTGACATCACCTCTAGCGCTTCACAGATTTTTGTCAGCTTCTAATGTGTGGCAAAGTTAAGTCTGTCTGAAGATTCTAGCATCCATTTCTGAGCATATGTCTCCTGGTCCAGCCTGGTCATTTAAAATAATCCTCATTATCAATATTTATGTTTCCATTGCATTTTTAGGATTCCATTCATTAAAATTCTAATGGGATAAGGAAAAATCTTTCTCCAAAGCTGAGCAGCTAGAGAAGTAAATCAATTACCCTCTTTTTACAAAGCACCCATTCTGCATTCAGCCCTATGCCCAGGCAAGAAAGGTATTAAAAGGAGGTCAGACATAGCTACAGGTGAGAGGGAGAACTCAGGATTTTAAAGTCTGGGCTAGTGTTACAATTAGAGAAATTTTTAACAACCATTCATTTCTTTTTTCTTTTTTCTTTTTTTTTTTTTTTTTAGGGCCGCCGCCGTGGCACATGGAGGTTCCCAAGCTAGCAGTCAAATCAGAGCTGTAGCCCATGGCCTACAGCACAGCCACAGCAATGTCAGATCCAAGCTGTGTCTGCGACCTACACCATAGCTCACGGCAATGCCAGATCCTCAACCCACTGAGTAAGGCCAGGGATTGAACCTGCATCCTCATGGATGCTAGTCAAATTTGTTTCTGCTGAGCCATGAGGGGAACTCCCATTTCTTAAATTTATATAGCGTATTTGATAGAGCAGAGGTCAGCAAACATTTCCTAGAAGAGACCTGAGAGTGTTTTAGGCTTCACCAGCAATGAGGCAAAGTTAAGGATATTACATACATACCTATTTAATAAGAGAGAAAACACCTTTCCATAAACGTTTATGGGTGAAATTCAAACCTTGTATCAGATTTACCTTATCTCAGACAATGTAATTATCAGGTAGAATTGCTATATATCTTATCTTCTAAGACCTCAATAAATAATAGGAACAATAGGAAATTCAACGTACTAAACATTCTATGGGGCTCAAATTGTCAGAAATCCATTTTTGGCTTGGCGTTGCTTTCAATTAAATCACCTGAGTGTTTACTATAATTCTCCTGGAATTTGGGCTAGGATGAGGATAAAAAGAGAAAGAGCCTCTTGCCCTGAAAGCACCAAAATTCAAGAGCAGACAGACAAAAGGACCAAGTGTAATAACGGACAAAACATGCAATAAAACTATGTATACAGAGCTATATAAACATTTGTATAGAGTGCTACATAAACACAGAAGGAGGACTTATGAAAATGCTGGGGAAAGTTCCTCTAAAAATGTCTATTTCTCCACTTGTAGTCTTAGTAATAAGGACATCGGACCTTCAGAATATTTAATTAAGAATCCCCATTTTGCTTCTGAATAGCCATTCTGGTCCAGTTTCACCATAGCTTTACAGATGGGCATTCCAGGTAATTTGTCTGAATTGGAAGGAATAATGAGGACGTAAGTCAAGAGGTATTTTATTTATATGCTTTTATGACCTCTATCACACTGTCTTTCATTCTGACATTTAAAATACTGATTGTTTGAGAACTTAAATAAATGGAGAATTTTCCCCTAGTAGTTTCAGGAATTAAAATGAGGGTTTACAGGAACAAACAAGAAAACCCCAGACTATTAAACACAAATCCAAGCTAGAAGAAAGAGGGGTGAAAACTTTTTTTTTTTTGTCTTTGATTTCTTTTTAAGTTTTTCAAACTAGTATAGCATTCAAGAGGCAAGAAATACCAACACCACACACTTATTTTATAAATTCTAAAGGATGAATTTATTATATTAATGGAATGGATGGGCAATGGGACCCGACTGTACAGCACTGGGAAATGTGTGTGATTGGGTCACTTTGCTGGACAACAGAACTTGAAGAAACATTGTCAATCAACTATACTTTAATAATAATAATAATAAATAAAGTAAATAAAATTAATGGGAAACCCTGCCACATTGTGAGAGATATCAGAGCTACACTTTCTAGGACAACAAACCCCTTGGAGTGAAAGAGAAGTTTCCATTGGGCATGTCTAATAAAATTCTATCTCAAACAAAAAAAAAAAACAAAACAAAAAAAAAAGAAGAAGAAGAAGAAGGATGGAGTTCCCTGGTGGCTCAGTTAAGGATCTGGTGTTGTCAATGTTGTGGCTAGGGTGGCTGCTTTAGCACATCCTCAGTCCCTGGCCTGGGAACTTCTGCATGCCAGGGGCATGGCCATAAATATATAAATACACATATACACATATACATGCATTTAGAAGAAAACCAAAATCATATGTCTCCTTTCTCCTAAAGAGGCTGATAGTGAACTATGATCTGGCTGACTGATGAAGCATTAAAAAAGTTCATAATCTTTTCCTCTTCAGATACCTGTTAGATGATTGTATTACACCCAAAGGTCTACCTTTGCTTTTAATTCCTGGAAAGTTTATCTGGCAATCAAATGTAAATACAAAGATCCAAAGATGAGGCATTTTAACATGGATAAAATGGAGTCGACTATTCAGATCCAGGAGGTAGGAGTGAGTCTGGAACAGCAGTAAGGATTTGAGACCTAAGAGTCAAAAGAAGAGGCATTAATAAGAACAAGTGGGGAAAAAAGAGGAAGCAGAGAAGATGGTTAATGACAAAACTTTAAAGATCTCTAACATTGGAAGTATGGGGAGAAGAGGACTCAGAGTATATGAGGAGGAGACAATGGCTAGGGCAGTGGAGACTCCAAAAGTTCTGTTTTTCTAGGACTCAGACCAGCAATCAGGTCCAAAGGGGGCTCAAACACTCTTTACAAGAAATGAAGAAATTCAATTGCATCTATTCAAGAGTAGGGAATGCTGCTGGCCATTACATTCCACCTCAGCCCTCGTTTTCAGTTACTCTAGTACTGAGAAGTTGGAAAATCAAGGGAGCATGTTGCCTTGGAAACCAAAGAAGGATGGAATTTGGAGAATCGGGGAGCAGACTCAGGGTCAAATTCTTCAGAGACTATATAGATAAGGGGAAAACATACAGTAATTTGCAGTTGCTGATGCTGGCCAGTGCAATTTCAGAGAAGCCACACAATGCAGCAGAAGAGACTGAATGAGACCTAAGGAGTCAGGGCAGGCAGACTTTTCCTTAAAGAAGTTTGACTGGGAAGAGATGAAGAGGATATGGCAGGAGCCACAGGAGATGGAGGGTCCAAAGGCCTCAAGAATAGTTTGAAGACACAAGTAGAGACCCATCTCAGAGCTGTTCCTCAGAGCCCAACGTGATAGACCTGCCATGCCCACCACACAAATTGACGGCTGCCCTTCCCCAGAAAATGTCTCTCCCATAGGCCCCATTTCCATCTAAAAGTCCACGATGAAAGATTCATTTAGTTGGGCCTTAAAGGCTTTTTACTGGCAGCAGTTTTCTATTAAAGCGCAAATACCCAAGAAACCACTGGAAATAAGGTTGGAGTAGATGCTTGAAGTAGAAGTTAGGGAAGTAAAAAGGCAAACACCAAAGAAAATCTTTGCCTGCCTCACAGTTTTGCCTAAGTTGCCCCTGAATTTGATTCAGGAGTATTAACAGAAAATCACATGTGTCCTGTAATGGACAGAGAGCTCTGATTAATCACTGGTGTTGTTCAGCTGAAGATAACCCTTCATGTCTGACATGCATAGAACCATCATACGTAGTTTGTCAATTTCCATGAATGAAAATACAGCACCGGGAACTCTATCCAATCTCTTGGTATAGAACATGATAGAAGACAGTATGAGAAAAAGAATGTATATATGAGACGGGGTCACTATGCTGTATAACAGAAATTGACACAATACTACAAATCAACTATACTCCAATAAAAATAAAAATTTGAAAAATCAACTTAATAAGCTTAATACTAACATGGATAAAAATTAACTCTATTAGGTGATACACATGGCACTTCAAAATGTTAAATGCCCAAGGTCAAACTTAAAAGGATTCATTGGAGTTCTCCATAATTACAATCACAGAAGTGGAATAAGGAAATCTAAGTCTGACAGTGGTTATTAGATGACTTTGAAAGGTAGCAGAATACCCCTGCCAAAACAAACAAACAAACAAACAAAAACCCAAGACAATTTAGAAGTACCACATACAAGACAATTTAGAAGTACCAGATAAAAGCATAGCATAAATTTGTAAAGGTGTCTTCCCTCCAATCTCTACCAGGAAGGACTGAAGTTCATCTTCTGAGACTCTAAACATGTATCAGCCCAGAGATGATACCAGAGGAATCCAGATGACAAACTTTACCGTGTAACCCTGATCTGCCATCAGTGTCTCCATATATTTACCTTCCCACAATCTGCCACACCTAGAAGTTCAAAATCCCTTTCTTTCTCTTGTCATTCTTCTTCACAATTACAGTAAAATGTTCAAGTCTAAAGCTCAAGTTCTAACAACTCTTTTGAGTTACTCATCACTGAATACTCCCATGTATATGCACCATGTACACATTGATAAACTTCTGTTTGCTTCTCTCTTGGAAATCTTTTTTTTTTTTTTTTGGTCTAATTTGCAGGGCTCCAACCAATGAAGCCATGATGGGTAGGATTTTTTCCTCCTCTACACATTACTCTCCAGGTATTTCTTCAACAACTGAAATAGCTCATTGATGTTTGTGTCTGATGTGTATGCTCTCTCCCCATGCTAAGCTCTTGTGTTTTGGATCACAGGCCCACAGGAAAAATATTGTTCTCTCCTAGGCTGAAGGCAGGTCATTCACAATATATGTATGGCCAAGCTATCCATGTCCCTATGTGCACAGGACCAACTAGAAGAAAATACTTTATACCTACATCAGAGGACCTTCCTTTTTTTTTTTTTTTTTTTTCCTTAGGGCTGTACCTGAGGCACATGGGAGTTCCCAGGGTAGGGGTCAAATCGGACGTGTAACTGTCAGCCTACACCACAGCCACAGCAATGCCTGATCTGAGCCACATCTGCAACCTACGCCACAGCTTATGGCAATGCTGGATCTTTAACCCCCTGAGAAAGGCCAGGGTTCGATCCCTCAAGGATACTAGTCAGATTCATTATTGCTGAGCCACAGTGGGAACTCCTTTCCTTCCTACTTTTGATTGAATACCCTTTCTCATCCTATCAAAAACTATCCCCATACGCCAGCTCTAATTCTCACCTAACTCCAGGATAGGTCCATGTTGATAAAAAATGTGTAGCATGACTAGTAAGAGAGGGAGAAGAAAGAAGAGGAGGAGCTGGTAGCACAGGCATTAAACACCAGACAGCATTCCCCATCTATTCAATCACTGACATGCTTTTGCAGTCTTCAAACTCTGCCTTATTTCATTACCTATCCATTCCTACCTTTCCCCATAGTTCCATCCCAGGTCAAATTCTTACAATGAAATGTCTAGGAAAATGTGGGTCTGAGTTTCCTCTGAAATAAAAACAAATTTTACTTCGATTCTTTAAAAATCAAGGAAGTGCTATTTAGGTTTATTTGTGATGTTCCCAAGAGCAATAGTTGAGCCTAGGACCCTGATTTATGAGTGTAAACCATAGCTGAGTTTCTGTATGTTATACCCTCCAAGTCCCTGCAAAGGATCCAAGGATTCACACACTAACCAAGCATTATGTAGACAGGAAGAATAGTATTTGACACATAGATTTTTACCTTTTTTCTTTTCAAATTGTCAACGCTGCATGGTGATTACTAAAACATGCTCATTTCAAAGACTTACTGAGTACACACTAGCTTTATGTTGGCATTAATTTTTCTAATATCAATAAAATTAAGAAATAATTATTACTGTGACAATCTGACATTAAAGAGGGAGAAGGTTCTCTAGTTAAAAAAAATTAGGAGTCACTCTAAGGAAGAATGCTGAACTGAAAATGGTGTCTAAATAGAAACGGACCACTATCTTTACTCATCTTTTCTGCTTCCTTTTTTGTGTGTGTCTTTTATTTATCTATTTATATATTTTTTTTGCCTTTTTTTTCCTAGGGCCACTCCCGAGGCATATGGAGGTTCCCAGGCTAGGGATCTAATTGAAGCTGTAGCGGCCAGCCTACGCCAGAGCCACAGCAACGCCAGATCCGAGCCGCGTCTGCAACCTACACCACAACTCACGGCAACGCCAGATCCTTAACCCACTGAGCTAGGCCAGGGATCGAACCTGCAACCTCATGGTTCCTAGTCAGATTCGTTAACCACTGAGCCACGATGGGAACTCTGCTTTCTGCCTCCTTTGGCCTCATTTGAGATGCTCCTACTCCTGTATAGGGATATATCTAGCCCAAAGTGTGCCTTTGCAAATGAGAAAAGGATCCTTTTCTAAAAATGAGAACAAGGAACTCCAGTATGACTGCGCCCTGGACCAGGAAGCATGTCTCAGAGAGCAGAGCACAGGCTGGGAACCAGCCCTGTGGACCTCACTGACAACCTTGCATCCTTCCACCTGTGCTCTGAATTCTGCATCCTCCTGGTTTCTCCAGTAACCTTGTTCTATACCATTACTTAATATCCATTGACTTCTCCTGAGCATTAAAGGAAGGTTCAGGACCTTCCCTATCATAGACAATCCCTTCCCTATTCCCACATCCAGCTCTAGCTACCACCCTCCTTCTTTTTGCTCCAATCTCTCATACTTGACAGACTTTATTTTATTTTATTTTATTTTGCTTTTTAGAGCCGCACCCATAGCACATGGAAGTTCCCAGGCTAGGGTCCAACCAGAGATGCAGCTGCTGGCCTACGCTACAGCCACAGCACCACAAGAGCTGAGCCCAGTCTGTGATCTACACCACAGTTCACGGCAACACTGGATCCTTAACCCACTGAGCAAGGACAGGGATCAAACCCACATCCTCATGGATCCTAGTCGGGTTCATTAACCACTGAACCATGAAGGGAAATCCCTTCTTAATAAAAGGTTTTACTTTCACTGTCTTTATGGACTGTCACTTACTCAACCTACTTCTGTCTGCCTCCAGCTCTACAGCTTCTTTCAAACTTCTTGCATCAAGATTGCCAGTGAAGTTACTAGATCCAGTAATTTCCTCTCAAGCTTTATTTTTCTCTCCCTAGTTGCAGCCTCTGATACTGTTATCATCCCACCTATCTTAAGATGGTTTCTTTCCTTGAATTTAGTGACTCTTCAGTTTTCTGATCTTCCTCTTACATGTCTTTCTGTTCCTCCTACAGACCGTGAGACTCTCCTTGCCCAGTTGTTCCTTCAACATTAGGAGGCTCTTATCATCCTGTACATGTAATTTCACTCAGTCTCTTGGTTCCCATCTGTATGAGGAACCTCAAGTCTTGGACCTCTCCTGTGAACTATAGAGCCACACACCCACTGGGATGTCTAGCATATAGCCCGTATTCAGCATGTCTGAAACTGAATTCTTCTCCCCGTTCTCCTCCACCATGGTTCTCCTCCACCATGGTTCTCCCTCAGTAAATGGTACCATCAGCCACCCGGTTGTTTCAGGAAGACACTGGAATTCATTCTTGCCTCCTTTCTCTTCTTTGGTCCCTATACCCAAGTAATCAATAAGTCCACCCAATGTCAACACACAAATCTCAACTCAATGCCTATATTTCTCAGGTCGTCCTCCTGATCTGTGCTGCCCCTCTGTCCTTTGGCCTTTTGACCCTGTACTGGATTCCCTCCTTCTCTCACCCCATCCAATCTCTTCTCCACATGGCAGTCAGAACAATCTTTTAAACAGGCAGATCTGATCACGATACTCCCTAAGTCCTTTAGCTCCTTAGGATCAACTACCTCTTGACCCTTAGGATCATTTCCAAAATCCTTAGCAGGGTCATAAAACTTTATGGGCATAAATCTCACCCATCTTGATGTCATGTTGGGCCATTCTCAGAATGGATTTCTTTCCATTCTTTAAAAACATGGTATTGTCTACAGTCTTTGTGCTTTTGCACATATTATCCTTCCACCTCACATTCTTTTTCCTACAACTCTTTACCTGAGGAATTCACTCACCTTTTGAATCTCAGCTAGCATATCACTTGCTCTGAAAAATCTTTCTCTTAGATCAAGGGTTGATAAACTATGGCCAAATTTGATTATGGCTATTTTGGCTATTTTTAAACCTCAAGCTAAGAATGGTTTTCAAATTTTTAAAGAATTTTAAAAGAACAAAAAGAGAAGGAGGAAGAGACAGAAAAGGAGGAAGTGAAAGAGGAAAAACAGACTATACACAGTCATTAAAGCCTGAAATAGTAAAAACCTAGAATACGTACTATCTGGTCCTTTACAGAAAAGCTTGTTAACCTCTGCCTTAGATCAACTTAAGGTCTCCTTCTTTGTGCTACGTCTGTGTGCCCAGGCTCCTTTGTGTGCCTGGGCTTCCTCAGCTTATCACTTAGGCTTTATTGCAATTAGTTATTTGATGCTTCTTTTTTTATACTAGACTCTAGGCTCCGCAGTTGGGTACCACATCCCTCTTTATCACACTGTATCTACAATAGGTAATACATGGTAGAGAACTCAGTAAACACTGTTGAATGAATTATAATGAAAATAAATGACAGTTTTATGTGGCAGTGTCCACAGACAGGCCACGGAAGTACTTCTATGGGCGGACGGCTAGGATAACCACCTATCCAGTACCCTTAGGACAATGATGATTTACACTTGTTGTTCCAGAAAAAGTATAAATAGCTCCCCCTTCTAGTCTCAAAAGTATCCCATGCTGGAGAAGTTAGGAGACTTAGAGAAAGTTCATAGGTCCAACTGCCCAGGAAGATACACACTTCCTAAGACCACTGGAGCAGAAACCACAGTGGCCTTTGTAATCAAAAGGCAGAACTCTTCCTACGGAATCATTGTACAATGTAGTGTTCATAAGCCAGAAGAAGGGTAGAAAAATACTGTGTTTATGGGTCATCATGATTAAACTAGACTTTTTTTCACTGACCTGGAAGTTTGCCTATTATTATTTTTTTTTTTTGTCATTTTTTGCTATTTCTTGGGCCGCTCCCGTGGCATATGGAGGTTCCCAGGCTAGGGGTCGAATCGGAGCTGCAGCCACCAGCCTATGCTAGAGCCACAGCAACGCGGGATCCGAGCCGTGTCTGCAACCTACACCACAGCTCACAGCAACACCGGATCATTAACCCACTGAGCAAGGGCAGGGACCAAACCCGCAACCTCATGGTTCCTAGTCGGATTCATTAACCACTGCGCCACGATGGGAACTCCCCCTGCCTATTATTTTTAACATAGTCATTATGTGAAAATACATCCCACATTGTAAATAACCAACTCGTAAAAGTCAATCCGCGTTGAGTTTGAAATAGCCAGTATAATTACTATTAATCAATAAAGCTCTTTTGTTGACATACACAGGTGAGTCTTTCTTTTTTTTCTTTCAGTATGAGTGGAAAAAAAATATACTCTAGCTAATTAATATTGAGGAATGATAAGTTATTTGGGGATGCAAACCTTTAAGAATTGAAATAAACTTCAGAAATCACCCTTATTTTATAGATACAATGTGGAGGATAAGGGAAGCAAATGTTTCTGTGTTGTGTAAGGCTCCCCTGGTAGCAGAAATAGGCTTGTCGAAATTTTTCCCATACATTTAAATAAAATTAAACACAGTTAGTAAGCAAATTTATATTACATCTATTTCTTTAATGATTATGAAATCACTTTGGAATCTTCACACATGAGATTCAACTTCAAGAATACATGGCTAGGAATTTCCTTGAGGTGCAGCAGGTTACTGCAGTGAATTGCTGTAGGTTTGATCCCTGGCCTGGGAATTTCTACATAATGCAGGTATGGTCAAAAAAAAAAAAAGTAGGAGCACAAGTTTATATTGTACTTTTTGTGTTCATTAATCTTACTTATCCAAAGAAAGGCATGAATCCCACATCTTTCTTAAATTTCCTTTTCACTTCTTCTCTAAATAGTGTTTTGCCACCATTGGTCTAAGTTGTAAGCCAAACTCATCAAACGCGTGTCTATTACTCATCTTATTTTTTTAAATTACTTAATGAATTTTATTACATTTATAGGTGTTGTCTATTACTCATATGATTAATAACAACGATAGTGAGCATTTATTGAATTTGTACAAGGTACCAGGCACTAAGCTTGCGTGATTCATTTCCTCATCACAACAAGATGAGATAAGCGTTGTTCAATTAAAAGTGAAAAATCTGGGGCTAGGAGCGAATAACTTGCCCAGGATACAGAGTTGGTAAGTCATCCAGATGGAGCCCCACCTCACATCTTTCTGGGTTGATGATGAACCCCCAACCTATAATGATGACCAGTTCCTTCGGAGACCGTCTTGGACACCTTGTACCACATCAAGCCCTCTCAGCCCCACCTCTTATTCCAGCCACTCGTGTGGCTCCCAGTCCATGCAGAAGAAATCCAACAGTGCCTTTCCTTCTGCCCCTGGGCTTCTCTGATGCTACCGCATGAGATGAAGGACTTAACCTTCATACTTGTACAACCAGGAAGTGTAGGGGTTGGGGTGACCTTGGATCAACTGGAGATAGGAACCAGTGTCTTCTCTTTTGACCATGGGCGGAACTGAGATACACTTCCTGGGGATCCTCACAAGGCTTTACAAGATCTAGCCTCTCCTGTGGACCTCTTAACATTGCTTTCCCTCCTTTGTTTCACTAAAACAGCTTTTCAATAAAAAGCTGTTTTTATTCAATAAAAGCTTTTCAATAAAGCTTTATTGAGCTTTATTGATTAATAGTAATTATACTTTCCACTCCCCGGGATCATCTCCTAAATAAATAACCAATGTGCAAACTTAGTTAGTCTCAGGCTCCGCTTTCTTTCTTTTCTTTCTTTCTTTTCTTTTTCTTTCTTTCTTTTTTTTTTTTCTTTTTAGGCTGCACCTGCGGCGTATGGAAGTTTTCAGGCTAGGGGTCAAATCAGAGCTGCAGCTGCCAGCCTATGCCACAGCCACAGCAATGCCAGAGGCGAGCCTCATCTGCAACCTATGCCACAATTTGCGGCAAAGCCAGATCCTTAATGCATTGAGCAAGGCCAAGGATCAAACCTGCATCCTCACAGACACTATGTTGGGTTCTTAACCCACTGGGCCACAATGGGAACTCCTCAGGCTCTGCTTTCAATCGTCCCCAGGAGAAGAGGAGGCCATGTCCCACTCCATCATTAACCGTCTTGTCTCTACAGAGCTTTAGATCACTAAGATGCCATGGCTAACACACTTTATCTGAAGAGGAAATCCGCTGTCTCTGACGGACCTGACTTCTTCATTTCCTGTGAATAGCAGAGTGATCTGCATCTGTAGGGTCTCAGGACTGCATGGAGAATATTTGTCTACCTCTGCTGGAAGCCCTTCTGATTAGTCAGGCTCCTTGAGTTGAAACATAAGGATTTATAATGAAAAAGAATCACACAGTAAAAACAGAAAGAATGAAAAGAAAACAAACCAATAAAGAACCTATCCTCTCATAACATTTGAGGTTCTGGTATTTGCTGGCTTTGGAGGGAGTTCAAAATAAACGAAAGAAATGTGTATTTTATTAAATGCTAATATTTAGAAGATGTGAGGGGGAGGTAAATGCTTCCAATCATATTTGCAAATGGGAATCATCTCCCGGCCCTTTCAAAATGGTTAGATGTTTGCCTTGCGTCTGAGCCACCTACACAGTTTTGGAAGTAACACTGGGGACCAAGGAGAAATGGTGCAAGAGGTAGTGAAGTTACACATGTATCCAACCCTCAGAGCTGGGCATCACGCTGTGCTCCCCGCCTGGGCTGTAATACAATCATGAGCCCTTTCTGGCCAAGGCGCAGCTGCCCATCCGACTCCCTCCCCGGGAAGAGCCTGTTGCTGCTGACTCCACATAGGTCTGCCTGCAATAAGCGCTCTCCTTCCTCGCAACATCTGCTATTGTTAACATGATCTCTGTTTGTCTTGAAGTATAAATAGGCCCCCAATTTCAAGAGTTCAGAAGACACTGAACCGTAACAGGAGAGATCTTTCCTTTTCTTCTTCATAAGAGCCTTATCCCTCTCTTGGGTTTTGGAATTCATTTTAAGAACAACAATGAAATAAAGTGGAGAGGAAGAAGATTGCAGAGGATCAGGAGGACTCTCAGGGGTCAGAAATGAAGAGCTGGCCCTTGCTTTTGTTTTTCCTGTATTTGCCGGAATACATGTTGACGGTCAGTTTGGGCCATTTTCTGTATTTTCATCTCTCCACACTCAAGTTAAGAGTTGGGGGCAAAAGTAGAAACTAACTGCATGGTGAATTCCTGCCCAAAGTGTTTTGCAATGTTCAAATTTACCAACTTGTCAAAAATTGTTATTACTTTTCAATTTTATGGCCGCACCCAGGATGTATGGAAGTTCCGAGGCCAGGGACTGAAGCTGAGCTGCAGCTGCAAACTACACCACAGCTGCAGACATGCTGGATCCTTTAACGCACTGTGTCGGGCTGGGGATTGAACCTGCACCCACGTGGCAAGCCAAGTCGTTGCAGTTGGAGTCTCAACTCACTGCATCACAGTGGGACCTGCCCAAATTTACCAACTTTTAATTTTGCTTGAATGAGTCAGTTTCTTGTGACATAATTAACGACTTGGTTTCAAGAAGAGAAAATAGGTGAGCATTAGTCCTTGTCTCAGAGACAGGGTATTAGTAAAAAGCAAGGCCGAGATCTGACAGCACTGGATTCCTAGCCTAGACCTGCCATTAGGTAAATTGACCTCACTCCTCTGAACCTCAATTTATTCATCGACAAAATGGATGAAATGAGCAATTATTTTTGATACTGTTATAGTAGTAAATGAACAAGTGCAGGAGAAATGCTTGCTAAGTGTGTTTAATGTTTAATGACTATTAGGGGTAATGATTTTTTAGCACATGTGATTTTATCTTCCATTGTGACTCTGAAAGGCTAATATTCTTGTTATCTGAGTTCCCTCAGATAGAGAGGAATCAACTCTGTATCTATCTCCAGGCGAGGGGTTAAAAAGATAAAATGCTAGAAGAGCACCTAGCGGGTTGTAAATACTTGATAAATGTCAGCTATTCATCACCATCAGTATTAATGTATCATTAATAATGTACAATTATCCTTATGATTATAATCTGTTTACAGAATGAGCTGGACTCAGCAGGTGCAAGAGAGGAAATTTAGTCTGCTTAACTCATTCTCATTTAAACTCATGCTGTCAAATGATTTTTCTCAGATCCTGGATGAAACCCCAGGTAGACAACAGAGCTTTTCTGATTGCTTTCACATATGAAACATTCCAGTGCAAGTCAGTGAAATCTCAAACCCTCTGAAACCTTCTTCCTTCCCTCAGCTTGGGTCTGCTTCAAGCTGAGACATCTGTAATGGGAAAAAATATGGTTGGATTTGGTTGGTTTTGCATTATTTCTCAACCTTGATGCCTCCTTATTTATTTTTTTCTTTTTAGGGCTACACCCGCAGTATATGGAAGTTCCTGGGCCAGGGGTTGAATCAGAGCTACAGTTGCAGGCTAGGCCACAGCCACAGCAACACCAGATCCGAGCTGCATCTGTGACCTACACCGCACCTTGCAGCAATATTGGATCCTTAATCCACTGAGGGAAGCTGGGGATCCAATCCACATCCTCACAGAGACAGTGTTGGGTTCTTAACCCATGGAGCTACAATGGGAATTCCTTGACTCCTCTTTCTCCACTCACTTTGAAGCCTCTGGTTCTCCAGGGTTGAACTTGGAACCTGGAGTTGGGAGAAAGAAGAGCAGTATAGCACAGAAGAGGTCCTCTTTGACCCGGAACGTCTATAATCCAGCTACCCTAGCATGGACTCATTCTGAGCATTTGCAGATGTCTAAAATGGACCCCTTTTGGAGTCAGGGCCTCTGAGGGGTCCACAGAGATTTGCACCAAGGATCTGCAATAGCCTGTCTGGAATGGGAGATGCCTGCTCCTCGTGGCTGCTTAGTAACTTATCTGATAGTTTCTGATGCCCTCTGTCTACCCCTCACTTGAGGTCCCCTCACACCTCTTGGGCGAATGGGCCTCTGTTAAGATGATACATGATACACTCCCATTGCAGGTCCATATCTTGCCTCCTGTGGGCCTGATATCTTTGCTCAGCAGATGGGAAGTGGAATCTTCTTCAACAAATGTCACTTCAGCCCGTCTCTCAGCAGTAGACTCTTCTTCAGTGTGTCAGACAACAGTCTCTGTAAACTTCTCCAAGCAGTGCTTTTAAAACCCAACTCATGGAGTTCTCCCATGTTAAGAATCTGATGTTATCTCTGCAGTGGCTTGGAGAGGGCTCTGAGAGCAAGCACTATGGCTCTGCCGTCGTGTGAGCAGAGAGGAAGAGTTCATAGCACATGGACAATTATCTCCCATATAATCTCAGAATAGTTCTCTTCCACCTCCCAATGAAATCTCCCTCCCCTTATACCTGGAGGTACATGAAGGGCTAGCCAGTCAGAGGCTGTAAAGAACTCTAACCACATCCTTTGCAAGGTCAACATAGGAAGTTCCCATTGTGGCTCAGAGGTTAAGAACTCAACTAGTATCCATGAGGATGTGGGTTCAATCCCTGGCCTCACTCAGTGGGTTAAGGATCCAGCATTACCATGAGCTGTGTAGTGTAAAACCACGCAAACATGGCTTGGATCCTGCATTGTTGGGGCTGTGGGGTAGGCTAGCAACTGTAGCTCTGATTCGACCTCTAGCCTGGTAACTTGTATATGCTGCAAGTGTGGCCCTAAAAAGCAAAAAATAAAATAAAATAAAATAAAATTGACATAAATTGTCTTAATCTGCACTGCGCAACACTGTAGCCACCCACCACGTATGGCTATATAAATTCAGGCTCTCCTTTTTCTTTTTTTTTTTTTTTTTTTGTCTTTTTGCTATTTCTTTGGGCCGCTCCCGTGGCATATGGAGGTTCCCAGGCTAGGGGTCGAATCGGAGCTGCAGCCACTGGCCTACGCCAGAGCCACAGCAACGCGGGATCTGAGCCGTGTCTGCAACCTACACCACAGCTCACGGCAACGCCAGATCCTTAACACACTGAGCAAGGCCAGGGATCAAACCTGCAACCTCATGGTTCCTAGTTGAATTTGTTAACCACTGCGCCACGACGGGAACTCCCTTTTTTTTTTTTAATGCCCATGGTATGTGGAAGTTCCTGGGCCAGGAATCAAACTGTGCCACAGCTGCGACCCAAGCCACTACAGTGAGAATGCCAGATCCTTAATCCCCTGCACCATAAGGGAACTCCTAAATTTTACTGAATCACAATGCAATAAACCAAAATTCATTTCTTCGATGTTACTAGTCACTTTCAAGTGCTCAAAACCCATGTGTGGCTAATGGCTACCATACGGGACAGCACAGATATAGAAAGGTCCACGGACAGAGCTGGAACTCTGGAACCTCACTGTACAAAGGGAAGGTTTTGTCACATATTATTGTGTTCTCAGGCCTTGGAACTTTTCTTGAAGCCCTAATACAGGAAACAATTCATTAATTACCAGTTTTTACATAAATCAATAAGTGGACAGATTCTGACAACTGCCTTCGGGATGAGGGGCGTGTTAAAGCAAATGAATACAAAACCATTTTTCAGGATCCTAAAATCTTAGATAAAATGATAGTAATTAATTAGAATTCGTCTCACTCTTTCTTCAGTTATGTTAGGGACTGCAATATCCTCCCCAGAGGCACAGGCCAAATACTTTTGTGTTGCTTAAAGTTCTCGGAGGAGGGATTCACTTCCTTGCCCCATTAGCTGTTAGAGTAAACGATCCCCTGATGGCAGGGTGGGGAAGGGGATTCTGAAAAGAAAGTGGGAAGGGACACAGGTCTGAAAACCTGAGGCAGCTTTCACAAGAAGAAAGTAGCCTGGGTTCACAGGGACTGGGCCAGTTAGGAAATAATGTCTACGCCGTAGGCAATCTCAGGCCACAAAGACCTTTATTCTCTTTGACTTTCATGAGTACC
This sequence comes from Phacochoerus africanus, assembly GCF_016906955.1. NCBI lineage: Eukaryota > Metazoa > Chordata > Mammalia > Artiodactyla > Suidae > Phacochoerus > Phacochoerus africanus. The sequence goes on from NC_062552.1 coordinate 46,754,129, forward strand.
ACCATCGTATGTCTTGTTCCAAAAGTCAAAATGCCTCAGCAAAGTATTCCAGTATAGAGACCTTTGGTTCAAGGAAACTTTGCTAACTGTTTTTTTTTTCCTTCCTTCTTTCTTTTTTTCCTCATTAAAAAATTCTGCTTCATCTCAGAGCATTTAACATTTGAACAGTGGTCTGTTCAAGATAAGAACATTATAACATTCATTATATTCAATGCTCAATTTTTTTCTACTGGAACTTAAGACCTGGGGCTGGGTGAGTTGAGTTGTAGGAAGCTGTAGGAAGGAGAGGAACCAATTCCTAGGGTCCTTCCCATCACTCCAGGTGGACCACTAACTGCCTGACCAGTGAACAAATCCTGCTGTCGCTACAGCTGTGTCCTTTCACTGTGTCCACTTCTCTGTGTTTACCCAGTGACATGGGCCAGTCTCTTGGATTCCAGTAGCTATAAGTCCACTTATTCTGTGAAGGAGGAAAAAGGTGTCCTTATGCAACCAAATCATGAAAATACTGTTATTAATGTTTGCAGTCTATAAATGTGGGTCTCATCACTTGCTTAGGAGGTAAAACTTCTCTTTTTTTGCTATTTCTTGGGCCGCTCCCACGGTATATGGAGGTTTCCAGACTAGGAGTCCAGTTGGAGCTGTAGCCTCCGGCCTACGCCAGAGCCACAGCAACGTGGGATCCGAGCCGTGTCTGCAACCTACACCACAGTTCACGGCAACGCCAGATCCTTAACCCACTAAGTAAGGCCAGGGATCAAACCCTCAGCCTCATGGTTCCTAGTTGAATTCGTTAACCACTGCGCCACGAAGGGCACTCCCTTAGGCGTAAAACTTCTAAAGGATACAGAGAAATGTTAAAAACTCCTTTTCAGCTTATGGACTTGAAATTTAAGCCATAAGGATATTACAGGTGGGATGTGAAGTTGAGCACAAAGAGAAGGTGATGCTGTGGCAGAAGCATTAAATAATATCTATTACCTGCCATCTGATCTCCAGATAAATAGAGATGATATCAATGAAAGTGATGTATGCTATTTCCAACTTCTACATAAAATGGGAACAAGTATAAATGGGGATATAATCAAATAAAAAAAGCACAGAGATAGCATTTAAAGTTGATAACTTGGTTCAACGTGATGATGCATGCACATGTAGAGCACCAAGCCAAAGGAAAATACAAATGCAATGTACCTGTGCTGGGAGTTTATTTCTTATTTAGGTTGTAGAAAATTATCATTTAAGTACTACTAATAATATGGCAATGGGCAGGTTATACTTTTTGTGTGTTTAAGCTGTTCAGAAATTCCACTGTTTATTTAATTGTCTATAGCCAACTCAGGCTTACTGGAGTCCCTGCTCTACCTGGCTGGAATGCTTATCTCTAAATATACTTACACGGCTACTTCATAGGAATGTGCAGGAAACAGCCAACTTTAACTATGTATAGGAACATACATTGACCTTGAGTGTCAGTCACATATTAAAATTTTTGAGATACTTAATGCAGCATCATAGAGAATGTGTCATGTTAGGAGCTATACTATGTTATAGGCAATTTTTTCTTACAGGTCAAAAAGGAAATAACTTAGAGCCAGGCTTCTCACCCTCAGCACTACTGACATTTCAGGCTGGAGAACTCTTGGTCATGGGGGCTGGGGGGTCTGTGCTGTGCATTGTAGGATGTACAGCAAACTCTCTGGTCTCTACCCACTAAATGCCAGTAGCACCTGTCCAGTTGTGACAAGTAGAACTGTCTTTAAATATTGCCAAATCTCCCTGGGGGCAAAATTAATCACCTCATTGAAAAACCATAGACTTAGAGGATTGTCCTGAGAATCAAGAAATTATATTTGGAAGTTCCTATTGTGGCACAAAGGAAGTGAATCTGACTAGTATTCATGAGGATGCGGGTTCGATCCCTAGCTTTGCTCAGTGGGTTAAGGATCCCGTGTTGCTGTGAGCTGTGGTGTAGGTCACAGACACAGCTTGGATCCCGCATTGCTGTGGCTGTGGCACAGGCTGGCAGCTGTAGCTCTGATTCAAGCCTAACCTGGGAACTTCCATATGCTGCAGGTGCAGCCCTAAAAAGCAAAAAAAAAAAAAAAGCAACAACAACAAAAAAATCTATGGCACTACTTTTCTCACCTCCATCACTGCAAATACAATGGTGTCCTCATCTTTCTGCTATGCATTTCTGCAATACTCCATTTATTCTTCCAAAGTTTTAAAAATGCAAAGTAAATTGCATCAGTCTCCACTGTGAGTGGAATTAAATCTCACATTGTATGTCCCATAAGCCCCTCAGGATTGGCTCTTGTTCACTTGTGCAGGCTCATCACAACATACTCATCTTATTATCCGGTCCCTGTGGGCTTCCTACCTGCGAGGCTCTGCGTTTCCTGCCTTGGGGTTTACACACACAGCTGCTCTCTGCCTGGAAGGCTTTCCCTTCTACACATTACCTGGCCACCTCCTATTCAATTTTGGTTTCAGCTTTAATATTACTTCCAAGGGCAGCCTTTACTGACTCCCCAGCAAGACCACCACCACTGTGATATCGTGATGCACTTATGGCACTCCTATTTTCTTCATAGAGTTTTTCATATATATATATGTATATGTACAAAATTCTAGTTTTACCTATTTATATATATATTTATATGTAATTCTATATTTATCTATTTTATGTATATATTTCTCTTATTATTTACCTTTGCTAATAAGATGCAAGGGTAGGATTCATGTCATTTTGTTTGTTTTCTGGGTTTTTTTTTTTTTTTAATGGCTGCATCCATGACATATGGAAGGGACTCAATCCGAGCTACAGTAATGACCTATGCAGCAGCTGCTGCAACACTGGATCCTTTAACCCACTGTGTCAGGCCAGGAATTGAACCCATGCCTCAGCAGCAACCCAAGCCATTGCAGTCAGATTCTTTTCTTGGGGGGGGGCCACACCTGAGTCACATGGAGGTTCCCAGGCTAGGGGTCTAATCAGAGCTGTAGCCACCAGCCTATGCCAGAGTCACAGCAACGTGGGATCCAAGCTGTGTCTTTGACCTACACCATAGCTCACAGCAACACCAGATCCTTAATCCATTGAGTGAGGCCAGGGATCAAACCCACAACCTCATGGTTCCTAGTCGGATTTGTTTTCACTGCGCCATGATGGGAACTCCTGCAGTCAGATTCTTAATCCACTGTACCAGAGCAAGAATTCCAAGGAATTATGCCATTTCTGCATCAGCTTTTATCACAATACCTGATATGAAGTAGCTGCCCAACAATCTGCCCAATTCATTATCTCCTGAATAAATGAATGAATGGATAAATTAATGTGCATATCTTACATTGACTTTCTGAAGGAAAATCTCTAGCGGCAAACGTGGTATATTCAGGCTAGAAAGGAGGAGACAGCATGTATAGGGGAAATGTCCTGGGGTCAGCAAGGGCTGGGGTGAACCAGCCCCTTAAATCACGTTGTCTGTGCACCAATTTCCTTCCTTGCACAAGACTGGCCCAGTTTCCTTCTCACTAGAGGACATTCCACCCCATCTTAAAGCACCTCAGAACCCAGTGAGGAAGCCCAGACTGAGAGGTTTTCCTCCTCTGTGGGTGGTCCTACCTTTGTGTCCCCATCTCAGCAACAAATAGTACATGGTTGTGCATCACTTATCTGCTTGCATACTTTCCAATCAAGGCTCTCCTCTATGCCATGCGCTCCCCAAAGTTCTAGCTTCAGTTTCCTTTTCTTCTCCCTTCTTTAGCAATCCTATTTGATCTATTGGTTTTTTCTTTTCTTTTTCTTTTTTTTTTTTTAAGGGCCTCATCTGCAGCATATGGAGGTTCCCAGGCTAGGGGACAAATCAGAGCTGCAGCTGCTGGCCTACACCACAGCCACAGCCACAGAAATGTGTGATCCAAGCTGCATCTGTGACCTACACCACAGCTCACAGCAACGGCGGGTCCTTAACCCAATGAGTGAGGTCAGGGATTGTACCCGCAATCTCATGGATATTAGTCAGGTACATTATCACTGAGCCACAATGGTAACTCCAGATCTATTGTTTTACCAACCACCTAATTCTAAATAATTTTATCTCTAGCTACACTTTATCTCCCCATCTCTAGTCCCAGAGATTCCAGCTGCCAACTGGATATCTGAATATCTCCTCTTCCCTATCATGGGCACGCCAAACTCACTACGGGCACAGTTCATGCCAGCAACGTCCTCTCTCTCATTTTCCCATACCGATTGTTGGAACCTCCGTTCCCCAGGATATGCTGACAGTGGACAGTAGAATTTTCCTTGACTTCCTCTCATCTGTTCCCAACAGGCAGGATTAGGCAAGCCCTTCCCATTTCCTCTCTTTCGTATTTCTTGGATCTGTACCATCCTCTCACTTCTGATAGTCATCAACCTCCTCAAGCTCCTCAGCATATTTCCTCTGAAGCTAAACTACTGAAGCCCAGGGTCCTAACAAGTCTTTCCATTTGGTCCACACGCTAACCTAATCTTCACCCTGCTTCCTGCAGCCAGAGTGCAGCACAGCTTTCTACAGGCTCCTCCTCTATTCTGGAATCTTCCAAGTCCCCTCCAGGGACTAGAAGTAAATGAAGTAAATGAAAAGAAGTACCTTAGTCTGGCATTCAAGGCTCTCCACAACTTATAGCCCTACTCTCCTTTTCTTCTGAACGTGTTTGCCATGTTGCAGCCCAATGAAAATACCCCACACCTTGTCATATCCATGTCTTTTTTCATGCCTCGAGAGGGAAAGTTTTTCTTGTATCAAAACCCTACCCATCCAGTTCGCTCATTCTTTAGGTATTTGCATGTGCTTATCTTATTTTCTGTTTGTTTGTTTTTACACAGCTGTCCCTGCTTCGTAAGGACATTCTCAGGCTAGGGGTCGAATCGGAGCTGCAGCTGCCAGTATACGCCACAGTCACAGCAATGCCAGATCTGAGCCATGTCGGAGACTTACTCTGCAGCTCATAGCAACACCAGATCATTTAACCTCCTGAGCGAGGCCAGGGATCAAACCTGCATCTTTATGGATACTAGCAGTTTCTTAACCCACTGATGCATGATGGGAACTCTAATGGAGTTCATTAGAATCAGTTACTTGAATTTTTATGCTAAACTATCTCCTTTTGGTTCAAAGATGAGTCTCATTTATACATCATTCCCCAGTCAGCCTCTATCCAAGAAGGGTCATGGGCTTTAAGAGGAATGCATGGGTACTGAATTCAGACAGAATAAGCATAAATCCTGGCTTTATCCCTTGACATCCATCTTAAAGTCCCTAAATTCTGTGAGCTTGGGTTTTATCATATTTAGAATGATGCAAATGAGGCCTGCTTTCTAAGTTATTGTAAAGATATGACATATAAAGCACCTACCTCATTGTCTAGCCTATAAGAGGCACCTAGTACCTTTTAAAAAATCAAATACCTGGGAATACACCTGACCAAGGAGGTAAAAGACCTATATGCTGAGAACTAGAAAACACTGATCAAGGAAATTAAAGAAGATGTAAAGAAATGGAAAGATATTCCATGCTCCTGGGTTGGAAAAACTAATATTGTAAAAATGGCCATACTACCCAAAGCAATCTACAGATTCAGTGCAATCCCTATCGAATTACCCATGACATTTTTCACAGAACTAGAAAAAACAATCAATTCAAAAATTTATATGGAACCACAAAAGTCCCAGAATTGCCAAAGCAATTCTGAGGAACAAAAACCAAGTATGAGGCAGAACTCTCCCAGACTTCGGGCAATATTACAAACCCACAGTCATCAAGACAGTGTGGTACTGGCACCAAAACAGATAGATAGACCAATGGAACTGAATAGAGAACCCAGAAATAAACCCAGACACCTTTGTCAATTAATCTTTGACAAAGGAGGCAAGAACATAAAATGGGAAAAAGAAAGTCTTTTCAGCAAGATTGCTGGGAAACCTGGACAGCTGCATGCAAATCAATGAAACTAGAACACACCCTCACACCATGCACCAAAATAAACTCAAAATGGCTTAAAGACTTAAATATGAGACAAGACACCATCAAACTCCTGGAAGAGAACATAGGCAAAACATTCTCTGACATCAACCTTATGAATATTTTCTCAGGTCAGTCTCCTAAAGCAACAGAAATAAAAACAAAAATAAGCCAATGGGACCTAATCAAACTGACAAGCTTTTGCACAGCAAAGGAAACCAAAAAGAAAACAAAAAGACAACTTACAGAATGGGAGAAAATAGTTTCAAACAATGCAATGGGCAAGGGCTTAATCTCTAAAATATACAAACAGTTTATACAACTCAACAGCAAAAAAGCCAACAACCCAATTGAAAAATGGGCAAAAGACCTGAACAGACATTTTTCCAAGGAAGATATACAGATGGCCAACAAGCACATGAAAAAATGCTCAACATCCCTGATCATTAGAGAAATGCAAATCAAAACTACCATGAGATACCACCTCATGCCAGTCAGAATAGCCATCATTAATAAGTCCACAAATGACAAATGCTGGAGGGGGTGTGGAGAAAAGGGAACACTCCTGCACTGTTGGTGGGAATGTAAGCTGGTGTAGCCGCTGTGGAGATCAGTATGGAGGTACCTTAGAAAACTATGCATAGAACTACCATATGACCTAGCAATCCCACTCTTGGGCATATATTCAGACAAAACTTTCCTTAAAAAAGACACATGCACTCGCATGTTCATTGCAGCACTATTTACAATAGCCAAGACATAGAAACAACCCAAATGTCCATTGACAGATGATTGGATTAGGAAGATATGGTATATATACAAAATGGAATACTATATAGCCATAAAAAGAATGAAATGATGCCATTTGCAGCAACGTGGATGGAACTAGAAACTCTCATGCTAAGTGAAGTAAGTCAGAGAGAGAAAGGCAAATACCATATGATATCACTTATATCTGGAATCTAATATATGGCATAAATGAACCTTTCCACAGAAAAGAAAATCATGGACTTAGAGAACAGACTTGTGGTTGCCAAGGGGAAGGAGGAGGGAGTGGGATGGACTGGGAGCTTGGAGTTAATAGATGCAAACGATTGCCTTTGGAACGGATTAGCAATGAGATCCTGCTGTGTAGCACTGGGAGCTATGTCTAGTCACTTATGATGGAGCATGATAATGTTAGAAAAAAGAATATATACATGTATGTGTAACTGGGTCACCATACTGTAGGTTAAAATATATAAATAAATAAGAAGCATGGAAGAAAAAAAAAAAAAAAGAGGTACCCAGTAAATGGAATCCTGGAATATAAGAGTGGTAACTATTTTTAAATTGGAATAGAGGATGTATACATATTGGTTAAACTAAACTAAAAGTAGCATAATAAACCTGTCCTGCCCTCCAGAAGGTTATAATTAAATAGGGGAAAGAAGTCACCACCACATGCTAACACAACTAAATATGCTATGCTGAACATAACAGGAATGATGACATTACCAGTAAGTTCCAAGGTGGTCTGGAAAGGGGAGACCTTACTTCCTCCTGGAGAGGAGAGGGTACCCCTGCGGAGGACAAGAAGGGCCTCGACAAACTCTTGGAAGATGGCATAACTCCAGGAATAGGCCTACTCTGAACAGAAAGGGTTACTCCCTATTGTTTTTCTTAAAAAAAAAAAAAAAAAAAGTGAAGCTTGTTTTACAAGAGCCATTAATCATTTATTTGCTTCACTAATTACTGATTTCTTTTTTTAATTAACTTTTTATTAAAAGGCATTTTAATATGGGGGCGGGGGGGGGGAATGCTGGCTTGAAAAGGGACTAAAAGTTGGGTCTGGTCGGCCGTATGATTATAAAGGAGTCACTTTGCTCCTGGAACTTTTGTGATGTCAGCTGCAAATAGTGACACTCCAGATATGTTTCCTAGGAAAGAGGGAGGTGAGGAACCCTATTTGACAATGGATTTAAGAGTGAATTCACAGCATGAATGGTCCTGGAGATTATCCAACCAAGTGAACTAAGTCAGCTAGAGAAAGACAAATGTCACAGGATATCACTTACATATGAAATCTGGAAAAAAAAAAAAAAGGATACAAATGAACTTATTTATGAAAACAGAAACATAGCAAAACCAAACTTATAGACACCAAAGGGGAAAGGAGGGAAGGATCAACTAGGAGTTTGGGGTTAACAGATACACACTATATAGTATAGATAGATAAACAGCAAGGACCTACTGCATAGCACGGGGAACTATATTCATTATCTCATAAAAACCCATAATGGAAAAGAATCTAAAAAGAAACTATATAAGGTATATATTTTATGTATATAAAAATATACATGTAAATATATATAAATTTATATATAAAATATATATATTTGTTTCTGCATTCCCTCACTTTCCTAGTTAGTCACTGCTTGAGTCTGCTCTTTGGAAATCTGGAAAAACCTAGGAGGCTTTCCTACAAATAAGAAATGGGGGACACAGAGGAGTCCTGTCACCAGAAGGCCTCACCAGGACCTGCCTGGTTTCGATAAGATGCAAAGTGAAGAGCACAACATTCCAATCATGCAGTAAAGGAAATGAAGACAGGTCTCAGCTATGAGGCTGCAAGAAGAAGAGGGTGAGAGAGAAGCAACGCTACCAAAGCAGGTCCCGTGTCACATGGACCAGGGCTTCCTAGTTGGGGCCTCTTATGGGGAAGTTAGGTCCTGGGAGAGGAGCAAGTGGCTCAGAACCAGTCAGAGGAGAGTCCTGGGACTCGTGTGTTCCTGCTTCGGGAAGGAGCCCTCCCCAGGCCAGGGAAGGTGTGTCATCCAGTCCCAGCTCAGGTTTACCTAGAGATGGTTACTTGGGCCCCAGAGGGGGAAGACAGGCATCTACCCATCTGGAATCAGCATCTGGATCTTTTTTAAACAAGACTAAACAATTGCTCCTTGTTTTTCAAGACTTTTTTCTGCTTCTGTAGCTATTTTCATGTCCAAGGCCAACCAAGAGGCAGGCGGAGACTCAGCAACTGAAACCTTGCCCCTGTTTGGGAAGAGATGTGACTCCGTGACTTCAGAGGAATTCCCCACCTTGGGCCCCACGATGCTGGTATTCCACTTGGAGACATGGAGGGAAAGAGGAAGAAGGGGAAACAAAACATAAAGGAAGAAAAAAACAAAACGGGAGCACGGGTGGCGGGAAAGTCCGAGGAAGAAAGAGCGAGACCGCGCTGCTCTTGTGCGTGACTCTCTTTCATAGGGAATTAATGGTGGTTTAATGGAGTATGAAGGGCTGTTTTACTGGAAACAATGAGGAACAATTGTCTAGCTCACGTTTCATTTCACAGGTCATTATTGCATTAAGAAGTAAATCGACCAAGTCCGGTAAATAACAGTCTGTGTATTGCCGAGAGCTTCAAACCAACAATCTTAGCCATCGCCAACTAATATCTCTGTCATTTTAACCCTTGCAGGGGAGTGCTGGGGGGCTAAACAATTACAGTCTTCACCCAGCTCTAGCAGGTGAGCATAATTCATTGCCCCGCCAGTCCCCTCTTTTGCAAAACCCAGGAGGCCATATTTTAGCATTGTTGTTTTGTTGATGAACCAGCCTGAGCCCACTGCAGCTCTGGTGGCCTTGAAAAACAGCCCCCATTTTAGTGAGTGCTGCAGGCGTCTTTAAACAGACTGCTTCCTCTGCAAAATTAATTGCAGCAAAATACGGGGCTCCCTGATCTAAGCTTTTGCAAGTTCATACTCAGCTATTTGGGCGGGCCATGGATGTGTCTGAGAGAGCCAGGGAAAATGAACTGCTTTCCTTGATCACAGAAGTTCACATTTGTGTCACCAAGCATCATCAGGCACTGGACATTCAGGAGTTCTTAATGCCTAGATGCTGGTTCCCTTAACTCAGGGGCAATGGGTGAGGGAGGCTGTATTTAGAAGTGGTAGCTTAGTAAATAAATATATCAAAGACAGTTTATAATAAAGTCAGAGTTAAAACACATGTCATAAAATACATATTTAAATGGGTATCAAAGCACAAGTATATCTCATTTAATGACATCTGTGATACCATGTTTTTCACAGATTGAGGGTTCCTGGCAACATTGCATCCAGCAAGATTATTGCCATTTTCCCAATAGCATTTGCTCACCTTGTGTCTCTGTGTCACATTTCTGTAATTCTCACAATATTTCAAACCTTCCACCAGCAAGAAGATTACAACTCACTGAAGGCTCAGATGATGGTCAGCGTTTTTTAGCAATAAGTTTTTTTTTTTTTTAATTTTGTCTTTTCAAGGCCGCACCCACAGCATATGGAAGTTCTCAGGCTAGGGGTCGAATCAGAGCTGCAGCTGCTGGCCTACACCACAGCCACAGCCAGAGCCACATCAGATCCAAGCTGCATCTGTGACCTACACCGTAGCTCACTGCAATGCTGGATCCTAAACACACTGAGCGAGGCCAGGGATTGAACCTGTGTCCTCATGGATGCAAGTCAGATTTGTTTCTGCTGAGTCACAATGGGAACTCCAGCAATAAGTATTTTTTAATGAAGTGATGTGCACTTTTTTTTAGGTAAATGCTATTGCATAATTGAGAGACCATAATATAATGTAAACATAACTCTTACATATACCGAGAGACACCCAAATTTAAAAGACTCACTCCATTGAAAGGTATGGTTGGTATCCCTATAAAATATTTTTTGCTTCAAATGGTAGCAAAGATGAGCTAAAAATCAGGTTAAGAAACATAATGTTACTAACTACCACAAAAAAAAATTCAGTTATACTGATAATTTTTCCATCAAAACCTGATGTTCACGCTGCAGAGTGAATATGGAGTCCTCCCATAATTCAAGAATACCTCTGAAATCAGGTAAACCAGATCTTACTTCTTTCCTGAGAGAAAAGTTATCTTTCAGAGAAAGTATCAATATTCCAACTTACTATTTCTTATTCTTTCATCTTCCACAGCTAAAGCTAAGGCCTTATAAAGAACTACGGCAGGTTGAGCAATGACCTCCCACAGATACCCACGCTCTAAACTTGAACATGGAAATGTGGCAAAGAGACTTGGCTGATGTGACTAAGTTAATGGATCTTAAAGTGGGAAGATTATCATGGTGGGCCCCATCTACCTCCATAAATTTCTCAAAACCAAAGAACTCTCTCTGGCTAGAATCAGAGAGCTACAGCAGGCAGAAGAGAAGGCAGGAGAAATTCAAAGCATGAGAAGGACACAAGCCATCACTGCTGACTTCTGAAGGTGAAGTGGGTCACAGGGAGTGTGGACAGCCCTGGAATTTGAGCAGGAGTTCCCCCAGGCTACAAAAAGCAAAGCAATGGGCATCTGTCCACAGTCATATGGAACAGAATTCGGCCAAGAACCTGAGTGAAATTGGAAGCAGATTCATCCATAAAGACTCCAGAAAGAAATACAGTCCCTCCAATATCTACATTTCAGCCTTGAAAGACTCTACAGAGAAACAAGCCAAGGATCCCAGATTCTGACTTGCAGAACTGTGAGATGATACGTGGGTATTATTTTGAGTCACCAAAGTTATAGTAATTTGTTATGGTGGCAGCAGAAAATTAGTGCAAGCACCAGGTAACAGGGACGCTCCAATTTCTAGTCATCCCTCCATGCCAGAGGCATGAGTAATGGTGGTAACAAAACAGTGGTCACTAGTACAGACTTAGTCATTATTCCAAGCCAGATAAAGGGCTAAACAGCTTATATGCATTGTGGGGTTTATGGCTCTAGGAGCAGTTCCTTTGCCCCAAAGGGTTCAAGCAGAAAGAGAGAATATGGCCTAGATGTAGGGTAGGCTGGTTTCCACATGGGCCATGTTCAAGACATCACCCAAAAGAGTAGAGATTATTATCCACAGTCACATACAAAGATCAGCTTCAAGTCCCTTTCTCCACGGCAATTACTTTCAGCAACTTATATTCAATTTTTATTAATATTTCTCCTGTGAGGGAGTTAAGCAAATTGGAATCGGGTCCTACAGGGAGTCCGTAATTCCGTAGTAGAGAGATTGGCTTCCAGGTCTAGGAAAATTTCTTTTCTTCTGTGTCCCTTTTCCTGACATGCTTTACATAATAACCAACTCATTTTTCAGGATTCCCATTTGTTACATAAATGAGTTTGACTATCATTCTTATTAAAATAATAAGTAATACATATACATGATTTTTTAAAAATGGCAACTTCCCTCCAAGCTGCAACAGGGAAGGTCGGGATGGCAGAGTTGGTAAAGGCAAGGAGTCTTTTTTTTTTTTTCATTGTGCGTGTTTTGCTGTCTTGTTTATTCATTCAACAACAATCTTCAGGGTAATTTCCTAATAGTGGAGCTGCTGAGTCAGAGGTATCGGCCTTTAGATAGTTGCCAAGTGCCAAGAGGCTACATCAACTGATAACTTGAGAACAAAGATGAAGGATTGTTTCCTTACACTTTCCCCAACTCTGAGATGACTGTACTTTTAAATCACTGCCAATATGATTACTACAATAATCACATGAATGGTAAATATGGTGGCAATGGTCATTGCTGTCTTGGTGGTAGCGGGGGATATTTTGTTGAGTTTCTCTCTTTCAATCCTTACAGTAATCCTTTGAGTATATAACAGTAATGTCTCTACTTCTTAAAGGAGGAAACTGAATCTCAACGAGAATAAGAAGCTTTCCTGGAGTTGTCCATTTAGTAAGTGGACACAACCCAGGCAGCATAACCATATAAGACCTCTTCACCTATGCTCTGATCACAAGAGAAATCACTTTTCTCTTTTTGTATGTTTCATATGGCTTTTCGTATGTTTTTTGGCATTGTATTTATTTCTCTGTGAAATGCATTTTAAAATCCTCTGAATATTTTTTTGGAGTTGCTATGTGCCCTTTGATTCTTAAATATTAGTAAGAAATTTTGTTGGTATATTAAGGAAATGAGCCCCTTTCTATATATATGAGTCATAATTTTTTCCTAGTTTTTTGAATTTAAATTTGAATAATCTTTGCAGAACTTTTTACTTCTTACAGAGTCAAATTTATCAAATATTTACATATGTGTCTTAGATTTTGATTCATGCTAAGAAAAATCTCCCTTACTTTAAGAATATATAATCTCACCAATGTTTCCTAGGAACTATATATTTTTTTGTCATTTCGAATCCACATGAAATTTATTTTTATAAAAAGAAAGGTATGAATTCCTAATTTTTCCGAGTGATTAGTCAAATGCCTCGACATCATTAATCAAATAATTTCTATTTTCCCACGATTTAAAATATCATCTTCGTTGTAAACTAAATTCCTAAAAGTATTTGTACCTATTTCTGACCTTTAAAACATTTTTTTTCATCCACTTATCTATTTCTAGGATATTTTAATAATTACATGGAAACTGTCACAAAATAGCATTAATTTTATACCTAGGGAGTATGTAAATACATGAAGAAAAAACTTAAGACTAAATCAAAGAATCTTTCCTATCCATAATATGGAACTAAGAAGGTCCCAATCATGAACTTGTTTAGTTGGTGGGACTGCCCAAATATTTCCTTCCATTAAAATGCACGTGCACACACCACACACACACACACACACACACACACACACACACACACAGAGTAATCAAATGCCCAGGAAACATCCGATTTAGGCATAAAATAAGCTAAAGTTTGAGCTTCTGCCTTCTAAATCTTTCAATAATTCTTGTACCAAAGGAATGAAAGTAGCACAAAGGATTCCTCCATTATTAAAATTTAAGGAATAGGACCACAGTTTACTCCTCAATAAAGTTTGGAAATAATCCAGGGGCAGAGGGGCAGAGGCTGGGTCAGGGGATGGAGGGAAGAGAAAAAAAGAAAGAAAGAAAATGAAAAAGAGAAAGGAGAAGGCTAGTGTATTATGATGGCAAAAAGGCAAGTCATTTCGTTTAGTTACAGGTATTCAAAAATAACCCCTCCTGTGGAACACTGATGTTACTGCTTCTCAGGTAACAAAGCATAGAGATGCAAATAGACTTCTCAATAAAGGATTATTTACCCTGGGTAGTAAAATTCCCAGTCTCAAAAAACCTTGATGTTTTGTTTGAAGAACTGGATATTTAAACAGTAGCTTTTGCTAATCGCACATAATCCCAGTTAGACAAGCCTCTCTCTTTCACTGACTGAATTATATGCCCAAAATCAATTAGGTGGTCTCTAGAATGACTTCTAATTCTGTGGTTAGTTTCTAATCCTAGAAACCCAAGACGCATCTGAGGACCTATAAAAATGACTTAGAAAAACGAAATTTAACAGAGACAGAGTCTAGCACATAGGTTTTAAAAAATTAATTCTCTTTTGTATTTGTCCTTCTAGAACAAAGGAAGAAATACCCATCTACGTGTATTTAGCCCTTGAAACATGACTAGGGTGACCAAGGAACTAAATTTTTAATTGTATATAATTGTAACTAATTATAAATTAAAGCATTCAACTAATAATTTAGCTGTGAAAAATGTTTAGGTATATTTGGAACAACTTGTATATGTTCATCTATTTTTCAACTGCAAAATTTATGAAATCTAGCTACAGATCAAATATTTCTGATGGAAATGTAGTTTCTGAATTGAGATAGGCTGTAACTATAAAAATGCACATGAAATTTCAAAGACTGTGTATAAAAGAAATGCAAATATCTCAATGTTTTTTACATGGATTACATCTTAAAATGATAATATTTTGAATATATTGGATTAAGTAAACTATATTGGATTAAGTAAACTATATCATTAAATTAAATTTCATCTAATTCTTTTTCCTTTTTTAAAAATCTAAACACTAGAAAATTTAAAATATACCTGTGGCTTGCATTCTTATCTCTATTAGACAAAACTGCAGGCAAGGCTCAGTTTTGGTTTCTACATTTTGGAAAATCATTGACAAACTGAAGAACATCAAAAGTGAAAACCTGAAAATAAAAAGCTGTCATATGTTGTTGACTAACAGAAAGAATTCGGAATCTATGCTTGAAAGAGGTATATTGGGTTATTACAGATCACTGTTTTTTTTGTTTGTTTGTTTGTTTTTGTTTGTTTTTGCCATTTCTTGGGCTGTTCTTGTGGCAAATGGAGGTTCCCAGGCTAGGGGTTGAATCGGAGCTATAGCCACCAGCCTATGCCAGAGCCACAGCAACTCAGGATCCGAGTCTAGTCTGCAACCTATACCACAGCTCATGGCTATGCTGGATCCTTAACCCACTGAGCAAGGCCAGGGATCGAACCTGCAACCTCATGGTTCCTACTCAGATTCGTTAACCACTGAGCCTCGACGGGAACTCCATAGATCACTGTTTAACTGTCTTTGAATATGTAAAAAGTGCAATATGGAAAGAATTAGATTTATACTCTGTCACATCAGCAAACAAACCCAACTAACTAGGTAGAAATCAGAGAAGGAAGATCCTAACAATCAAAATTATTCAAAATATATTAGGTAGTCTTATGAGAGAATGAATTCCCACCTTCCTGGGAAAGTTAACATTAGAGGCCATCTTTTCATTGAATGGGAAGTGGAACTGATTGACCTTCAAGAAATCATCCAAATCAAAAATGCGCTCATCTCATTTCTTTCCATCTGGCATGTATTCCTGCAGACTAATGGATTAATGTGAAATAATATTCCCCAAAATGTATTCTGAAGGACACTAATTTCAAGGAGCACTAATGTGTAGTGTGAAAATATATTCTGTAATAAAAAAGTTTGAGAAGTACTGGAAAACAAAGTTAAACAGTATTTTTTCATGTCAGGACTTATCAGAACATTTAATATTTTAATGCACATGATGAATCTCCAAAATGGGAAGAGTCAGAGTTTTCAACGTTTATCTAGCCAGTGCCATATTTTTCAGAATCTCTTGAGATTAGTGAATGGGAAACACTTTGTTTTTTGTTTGTTCATTTGTTTGGGGAAACTCTTTGAAAATGCTAAAAAAAATTACACATTGAGTAAATCTACAAAATTTGTTTTGCAAAGCACTTGCCTGGCCAACTTTCATTCTCGACTTTTTCACTCACGTACTCACCCATTTATTCATTTGTTCCTTTATTCAGCAAATGTCTACCAGGTACACATTAAGTTCCAAAGATTGTACTACAAATTTGAAGATGCTTGCCTTCAAGGTTCTCAGTCTGGTGAGAAGGCAGGCTTGTAAAGCAATGGCCTTAGAGCATGAGATCTGCTCTAACGGCACTGAGTGACAGGTGACAGGAGATTTGAAGAAACAGAGTCCCAACAGCCTGTGCGAGCCAGGGAACATCCACAGGGGAGCCATGACACTGCAACACACAGGAAGCCCTGCATCTGCTGCTTCTAAACACAACTCTTTACTTTCCTCCTTCTTATATGCCTTCCAAAGCTTTTACGCGATGGTCTGGGCTCATGACAAACTCCACTTCCTTCCTGCACAAGGCCAGGAATGGTTTCTCATCTTTCTTGATGTCCTTTCTAGGCTATCCCAACAGTTTACAGTGCTTTGCTCTCACTGGGTACATGATAAACATCTGTCTAGTTTGGGGAAAAAAAAAAAAAACCTACATTAATTCAAAGAGGGGAAAGGGGATGCTCCAGAAGAACTACCATAATACACTCTTGACCTCATGGCCAAAGCCTCTTCTCCATACAACTCTTTTGCCTTCACATAACCTCCAAAAGTTAACACTGGCAAAGTGCTTTACTTGGATGTGACAGAATCCATTTAGCTTGTCCATTGGAATGGCTATACACATTTACATAAAGAAGAGAGGAACTAAATGAGGCTTTTTGTGGGAGTTCCCATTGTGGCTCAGAGGTAACAAACCCGACTGTTGTCCATGAGGATGCAGGTTTGATCCATGGCCTGGCTCAGTAGGCTAAGGATCCAGCATTGCCATCAGCTGCAGTGTAGGTCATAGAAGCTGCTCTGATCTGGCGTTGCTGGGGCTGTGATGGGGCCGATTGCACCCCCTGCCTGTGAATGTCCATATGCCTTGGGTGCGGCCCTAAAAAAAGGGACAAAAAATAAACAAATGAGGCTTTCTGTGGTTGCCATCTCCTTGTCTTTCAAAAATGTTCGAGTGACTGACAGTTATTTTTTTTTTACATGTAAACATCTATTTTCTACCCTATAAAGGGGAAAGATGTGAATTAGTTAAAGACATCTTTGTACAGCACCCCACCAGATGATTTAGACCACACAACGATCATTATCTAGAAGTAGTTACGAGCTCAGACTTTGGAGTCAGACAAATAGAGATTTAAATCTCAGTTCTGCAGATTCTAGCTACAGAACCATGAAAAATTAGTTAACTTTTCTAAACCCTTATTCCTTCCAATGCTGAAAGGGACCATAATCCCTACATGTTAAGGTTGTTGTAGGGATAAATGGGAATGTTTATAAGCCACTTAGCATAATGTGTGGCACATGGAATATGCCAGAGAAATGGTAACTATTATTGCTGGTTGGGGTGGGTAATTGCTGGAATAATCGCACAGTCCCAGTTTGCTTTGTTCTGCATAGACAGAGCTTTGTGTGTGAGAAAAGTTGATAGATCTATGACTGCTAATGTTGGAGGATGTGGAGAAAGAGGCAAGAGAATGCCAAAGGAAGGCACCGCGTACAGTAGAGCATAGCGTTAAAAACATGGGTTCGGTCCTGAACTGCCAATTAACGAGTTATATGATTAGGCAGGTTGCCTGTGTATCTACAAAAGATTCCACATGGATAAAATGGAGGAAACAAGAAGATCCATCTCTTAGGGTAGGTCCCATTAACGGCATTAAATGTGATAACTAACGCATGCGAAGGTCTTAGCAGAGTCAAAAACATTAAGTATTCGTTGTCAGTGGAAGATTTGAGGAGCCAGACGGTCACAGAAGATGTCTAGATTGAAGAAGGAAAAGGAAATTGTTCCTGCAGATCATAGCATCCTCTACAAATCACACAGGAGAATCACTCCAACTCACAGTAAGGACTCTTTCAAAATGTAATCAAATATTGTCATGCCTGTCTCTGCCTGGTATCCAAGAGACCAGGCAGGTCATGGGAGAGGCAGAGACTCGGGTGGAGGAAAGCTGCTCTTTGGGGTTCACACAGTATCCCCACAAGCTTTATCCTCCTCTGCTCGGGATAAAAATCCCTGCAGCCGTATATCCCAAAGATTCTAATATTTTCTGAGACTCCACTGTGCCTTTATATTTTAATGCCCTGACATCTGGAATCCTAAAAGTCTAATGTTTAACCATAAATATCTGCTGAGATTAAAGAGCTATATACCAAGCTTCAATCTTTGGGGCCTATAATTGCTTGGGAAAAGAGAATGGTATTTCCCCCT
This sequence comes from Phacochoerus africanus, assembly GCF_016906955.1. Lineage (NCBI taxonomy): Eukaryota > Metazoa > Chordata > Mammalia > Artiodactyla > Suidae > Phacochoerus > Phacochoerus africanus. The sequence continues at coordinate 46,772,490 of NC_062552.1, forward strand.
CTAGCTAGAAGAAAAAGACCTCTGCCAGCACAGATATTGGCAGACAAATTTTCTAACAACCGTTTCCTCTCTCCATTCTGTCCTCTCATTTTCTCCCTCCCTCTCCTTCTCCTATTTTATAATACCATCTTGCTGTCATTCCCAGGACAAATGGGAAAAAAGAGAAGCCTGGAAAACTTAAAGAAAAGACACATGTCAAGATCTAGTAACAAAGAGAACATGCTGGCTGCTCTCTGTTAAGCAGCGAGGCACATGTCTCCACATTAAAACTTGAGTTTCCCCATTATTCAGTTAGAAAACACTTCATCACTCTCTGGGCTGACAGTCAAATGCCAGCTTTATTTTCTTTTTTATCAACCTCATCTTTTATTTTTGATTTGAGGCTAGTCACTTTTAAGATCTCCACGATGGTTTATAACTTTCTTTCTCAAGAAGTGTCCAAGAAGTAACACAATTTGAAAAATGTTTCTTACCCTTTCCTGATAAAGAATGGGAAATGTTCACCTGCCCTGAAGGTGGATTTGATCAGAAGTCCTGGCCAGACCACAGGACTTTGCTGGGAATGATGTCAAGGAAAGTGTGGGAAGTGCTTATCGCGAGTTTAGATTTTTAATATAATGATTCAACATAGAGTTTAAAAAATAAACTTAGCATTGAACCCATTTTTACCCAGTGATATATTGTGAAAGCGATGTGCTGAGGTCATTTCACGTACTTCACTACTAGGAAAAATAATCTATATTTTTAAAAAGGGTTTAATATAATCTTATTATGCAAAGATTTAATTTAGATTGTAAATAGTCCTATATCATTTTTAGTTAATGTTCTTTTCCCTTTCAAAAATATAGCCAATGTGTATTATGTGTATATCCAAGTATGTTTATGTCTGCTGGTGTTTGGCCCGGAGAGCTAATTCTTGATTCTTTATGAGAAACTGAAACTGCTTCTTTTTATATTAAAAATATTAATTGCCTTCTTAAAATCCTATTTACTTGAAAGGGAGTGTATAACTATAGTAGTGATTCTCAAACCTTGGCACAGCAGATTCACTTGGGGAAGGGGTGTGTGTGGGGGGTGTGCATTAAACACAAAGGCCTGGCTTCACATACCTATTGACTCAAAATCCCCCCACATGCAAATGAATGTTTAATGTCCTAGGTGATTCTGATGATAAGGCAGTTTTGGGAGCCACTGTCGAAAGCACATCAAATGTACCTCCGAAGGAATTCCCGTCATGGCTCAGTGGTTAAAGAACCTGACTAGTATCCGTGAAGACTCAGGTTTGATCCCTGGCCTCGCTCAATGGGTTAAGGATCCGGTGTTACTGTGAGCAGTGGTGTAGGTCGCAGACAAAGACCAAAAGGAAAAAAAAAAAGCCACACACACAAAAAACTACAAGCAAATTTACCTCTGAAATTGAAGGAGAATGAGGAGAAGAAGAACGGGGTACGAGGATGTTTTTTTCCATTTGCTTATTTCAAAATTTCCAGTCTATTGAGAACCAATACATTTAAAACACAATACAAATTATCAGACAAATTAGACATACGGAATAAAATCCCCAAGTTCTGTTCATTAGCTCCAATAGATGTAAAACTACTGTGTCAAATTGCTATGGTTCTACACATGACATTTCTGTTACCACCTTGGGGTGGGCTGGCTGAAGTCTGAGGGAAGCACAGGGCAGCAGCGAAAGGCATTCATGGCCCCTCATCACCGATTTTTTTTTTTTTTTTTTGCTTTTTAGGGCTGCACTCATGGCATATGGAGGTTCCCAGGCTAGGGGTCAAATCAGAACTGTAGCTGCTGCCTATACCACAGCCACAGCAACACCAGAGCCGAGCTATGTCTGTGACCTATACCACAGCTCACAGCAATGCTAGATCCTTAACCCACTGAGAGAGGCCAGGAGTCAAACCTGCATCATCATGGATGCTAGTCAGATTCGTTTCCACTGAGCCACGATGGAAATTCCTCATCCCCAATTTTGAACTGCACCCCCTGCTCCCAGTCTTGACCCCATTCCTTATCCAGTCACCCCATTGCAGCTTGTCTCATCTTTTCAGAGAGGGAATAAAATCCTAGCACCACCTTTATAAAATCCCTTCAACACCATCTTATTAAATTACTCTGGCCCATGAAGGGGCTAGGCCCTGGCTAGGCCCAGCTATGCTCCCTCTCATTATCTGCACACCACTCAAAGGGCTCTCTTTCCCACCCACCCCTCAGACACACTGAGGCCAGCTTGGTCTCAGAGGCCAGGTTCTGGCTGGTCCCTCTCCCTGGACAGCTCCTCCCTCTGCTCAGAGCAGTGATTCCTTGCTCCTCACTCAGGCCTCATTGGAACTGTAACTCTATTTCTCACAGCAGCTACCTTATATACACACATCACATCTCACACACACACACACACACACACACACTCCTCAAACTATCTCTTTAACCCAAGATTCTATTTTATTTTCTTCATACCGTTCTTCATAAATCAATAAATGTTTATTTATTTGTTTATAGGTCTAGATTTTTTTTTTTGTCTTTTTGTCTTTTTCTTGAGCCACTTCCATGGCATATGGAGGTTCCCAGGCTAGGGGTCGAATCGGAGCTGTAGCTGCCGGCCTACGCCAGAGCCACAGCAAAGCGGGATTCAAGCCACGTCTGCGACCCACACCACAGCTCACTGCAATGCTGGATCCTGAACCCGCTGAGCAAGGCCAGGGATCGAACCCACAACCTCATGGTTCCTAGTCGGATTCGTTAACCACTGTGCCACGACAGGAACTCCACAGAGCTGGATTTATAAATATATAGAGATATACATAAAGATATAGAAACAGATATAAGTATAGATACAGATAGAGATACAGGTATAGATTGAGATACAGATATAGAAACAGATACAGATATAGATACCAATACAGATACGGAAACAGATACAGAGATACAGATACAGGTATCTGTACAGATACAGATAGAGGTACAGATATAGAGCATACGGATATAGATGCAGATATGGAAATAGACACAGATATAGCTACAGAAACAGATATAGATATAGAAACAGAGATATAGATATATATACAGATACAGACCTAGGTATTAATATATACAGAATATATATAGAAATAGGTATTAATATATCTATATCTCCACTGTCACATAAATTTGGTGGAGGCAGGAATGTTGTCTTGTTCACAACTGTAGTTCCTATCCTCAGAGAGGCACTGGTAAACTACGGACAGGCATCATACATTTGCTGAATGAACGAAAATGCCAACTTCAGCACTTAGCACACAATAGGAGCTCAAGGAATGCTGGCTCCCACCACACCTCCTTTCTACTTTCTACATCGAGACTGAGACAGTGTAAAATCCCACTGAAACCAGAGCTCTGACTTTTTTTGGTCCTCTCCCAATAACACTGGTAGCCTACATGGATGGACTGGGCTGAGAGGTAAAGCCATGCAAGTGTAGACTAGGACAGAGAGGAAATCAGTCACAAACCAGAACAGAAAAATCCAGTATCTATCTAGTCCATAATGGGATATTTATTTCCAGATGGTGTTTTTCTAAATAATTTTGGATTTTCAGATAATCAGATGCCTCCATCATCAAAAGAAATCCTTTCCAGAATAAAATGCAAATGGTTCTGAGAGGATTCTCCTGCTTGAGATTAGCCGCCTTGCACTCTGCTGCCATGCGTGTTTCAGAGTTGGCTGCAAATGCAAACTTACAGATAAGTACAAAACAAAATTAACGGTTCACGTTTCCCCTGGCTACACACCCTGCATTACACAGATAGCAGAACCCACTGGCAAGGTATCCCTTGTAGCTGATCCACAGGGATAATTTTTGCTCCCAATTCCAGAGTCTATGGCAATACGCTGGGACCTGTGAATATCTGTCTGAGTTTTGCAAAAAAAAAAAAAAAAAAAAACAAATTTTCAAATTAAAAATAAACCTCAAAGGCAATGGACTCCGAACTGTTTGTTAATAAAATTGAGAAAGGCCAAATGGGTGTGTTAAACTCTACACCATTTAGAATAAATATGAGAGCTGCTTCCAGCTGCCTCCACTTTTCTCTCTGCTGCACGGTTCCCACTGTTTAACAGATGATCGTGATTCTTGTCTTGAAGAAGAAAAATACAAAAGAGGCACTTATTCTCAAGATTAAACGTGTGCTTTTCTCCTCCACCAGATTGTGGACAGAATTGGAAAGCAGAACAAAAGAGAATGGTTTACAAAATAAAAAGGGACGCGAATCAGGGAAGGAGGGATCTATTCCTATTTTGGAAGTCAAAGGAAAAAAAAAAACAAAACGCTGAGATCCAGTGAGCACCCGGCAGGCACCATTTCCTAGGCGCTGTCTCCTTCACCGCGAGAGGACAGAGGTTGTATTGTAGTGCAATAAACAGCAGATTCTACTGCGAGCCTTCTTTGATTTTGATTTTTATGGACACACTTGCAGCATATGTTAGTTCCCAGGCCAGGGGTTTCATTGGAGCTATAGCTGCAGGCCTACACCACAGCCATGGCAACTCAGGATCCAAGCCGCATCTGCGGCCTACGCTGCAACTGTCGGCAATGCTGGATCCTTAAACCAGGCCAGTGATTGAACATGCATCCTTATGGATACTATTTGGGTCCTTAACTGGCTGAGCCACAACAGGAACTCCCATAAGAGACATTTTCAATGCTACCCCCATAAGTTCCTGGCATTCTTCTTCACATGCCAGAAACAGCTACTACTTTGCCGTATTGTAAGATTATCATTATAAATAGTGACTATATTTCCTCTCTGAGCAAGTTTTTTCTGGCCCCTGGAAAGAGCAGGATCGGCCTGTTCAGGGAAAGCCAGAGAGCGAAGACTTAGTGTGCCCAGGGACATCCGTCAGCCAATGAAAAGTAGCATCTGAATTTTTTTTTTTTTTTGTCTTTTTGCCATTTCTTGGGCCGCTCCTGCAGCATATGGAGGTTCCCAGGCTAGGGGTCGAATCGGAGCTGTAGCCACCGGCCTACACCACAGCCACAGCAACATGGGATCCGAGCCGTGTATGCGACCTGTACCACAGCTCACAGGCAATGCGGGATCCTTAACCCACTGAGCGAGGCCAGGGATCAAACCCAAAACCTCAAGGTTCCTCGTCGGATTTGTTTCCGCCACGCCACGACGGGAACTCCAGGATCTGAATTTTAAATGCTTTAACTTCTTCATGGCTTACCTGGGACCACTGTGGGTGGTCTCCTGGAGCTCCCCATCAGACAGGAGTGGAACTGTCCACAGAAGTAACCAGCTGGATAACATACCCTGCCCTAGCTTCATGCCCCCTTCTCTCTTCCCATGAATCAGGATCTGTATGGGGCAACCCAAACTAAGACACTATTTTTCAGTCTTTATTCCTTTATTTTTATTTTTTGGTCCTTTTAGGGCTGCACTCGCAGCATATGGAGATTCCCAGGCTAGGGGTCGAATCGGAGCCGTAGCTGCCGGCCCCTATGCCACAGCCACAGCAACACCGGATCCTTAACCCACTGAGTGAGGCCAGGGATCAAACCTGCATCCTCATGGATGCTAGTCAGATTTGTTTCTGCTGAGCCACGACAGGAACTATTCTTTTTTGAATTGTAATTTTTATTAAATACTCTGAGACACATGCCCCTTGTTACGGTTTCCACTGAAATACAACACTCACCAAACCTCCCCAATTTAGAAAAGCTTCCCAAGGATTCATGAACTTATTTTAAAGTACAAGGATGTCTGACTTTCTTTTTTCTTTCTTTTTCTTTCTTTCTTTCTTTCTTTCTTTCTTTCTTTCTTTCTTTCCTTCCTTCTTTCTTCCTTCCTTCCTTCCTTAGCTACAGCCACAGCAATGTGGGATCCAAGCCACGTCTGTAACCAACCCCACAGCTCACAGCAACTCCAGATCCTTAACCCACTGAGGGAGGCCAGAGATCGAAGCTGTATCCTCATGGATACTAGTCAGGTTTGCTACCACTGAGCCACAATGGGAATTCCTGAGGATGTTTTCTCAAAAGATAGCATAAACACCTGTCATAGTGAGATGATTCTTTAACAGAATTAAGACCACAAAAAACTATTTGAGTAGATCTAGCAGTACATGAGAGTAGCTGCCTATCTGCTTATTTTTCCTTTTACAACTCTGCCCTTATTTTCTCAGTAAGTATGATTCCCTGAATTTCATTTTTTTTTTGGAGCAAAAATACATTTGCTGGTTACATTCAACAGATATAACTAATATGTCAAAATTATTATTTACTCAGCATGTTTCATGAATTCAGCACTGACTTTTGAAAACCTATACTTTAATCCACAGCTTGTCACTCTGTTGCAAAGATAAGCTTTTACCCTATGAAAAATTCTAAGAAAAATATGAAAAAGTGTTGAAGCATGAAATTGTATGGTAATTAAAAGACTTTTGCAGGAAACACTTCTAAATGCCAAATGCTATAAAGTAGTAATAGTTCAAATGGAAGGAAAGTGCTAACAAATAAAATGATTCATAGAAATGTCTTGGTTACAGGATTCCATAGTAGAAGTAAGTTGTTAAACCAATGACGTGAAGTGTTCAATTTCTTGTGAATGTTTTTAAATGGTTTGGGGCAAACAGAATTGATATTCCCTTGGTTATCAGTAATTCATTCATTTGTTCAGTCTGTCAACAAATATTTGTTGAGCATCTCCCCAAATATACAATAGTGAGCAGAACAAAATCCTCACCCTTACCAAGTTTGCATTCTCAAAGGGCAAACAGTAAATCAACAAACAAACAAGTACATATATAGTATAATTTCAAGTCCCAGAACTCTGAAAAAAAATGAAGTAGGCCTAGTAGGGCTAGAGGCTAACAGAGGAATAATTATTTTAAGTAGGGTGATCAGGGATGGCTTCCCTGAGGAACTGTACCATTTGAACAGAAAAAGCCAGCTCTGCAACAAAGTGAGAATGGGATATCTCAGGCAAAGAACAGGATTCTTTGCCTTCAATGCAAAGGCCTTGAGGCAAGAATCAGCTTATCACATTAAGGAAAAATAAGACCATGATGAGTAAGTAAAAAGAATTATCACAGAAGATGAAGTGAGAGAGGTAGGCAGGAACCAGATACTGCAAGACTTAGAGGCTCATAGTAAGGATTCATTCTGGGGGAAAGGAAGCCAATGGAAAGTTGGAAAGATCACTAGAGCTATTGATCACTAGATCTATAGCAAAAAGATCACTAGAGCTATAGGAAAACAGACTATAGGGTACAGAGAAAGAAGATCAGCTAGGAGGCTATTTCCTTGTCAAGAGAGAGATGGTGATAATTAGAAGTGGGAGAGTTTGGGTGAAGGAAAAAGAATAAACCATCACTGCTACATTTTTTATTTAAATAACATCATGAAGGGTGGTAGTGATTAAAACTGAGGTAGGGTTGACTGGGTAAGAAACAAGTTGTGGATGGGGGCAGAAATCAAGACTCCCTGTTGGGGCATTTGAGTCTGAGATGCCAATTATACCTCTCAATGGAGTCAGTTGGATATAACAGACCAAAGTTCAGGGTGGAGTCTGGAGGTCATTAGCATTAAATGGTATGTCAACTTTGGACCTGGGAGCAGGCTAGAAAAAGAGATCTGAGGACACAGTCCTGGAATATTCAGAACTTCAAAAGGGAAAAGGACACTAGAAAAGTCTGAAAAGAATTAAGTAGGAAGAAAGCTGGGAAAGTTCTTTGGATTTACTTCAGCATTCCCACCTGAACAAAAGTGTAAACTCAAGAGTCACGTCATTTGTAGAAGCAGAAAGACAGTGATCGCCCCAGGGATCCAGCTATAAAAATTGATGGCCTAATGGGCTTCATTTGTAAAATTAAGAATAAGAAGGGATTTTTGATCGCAGTCCCTCAGGGGCAATGAGAAGATGGAGAAAAGAAAGGCAAAAAAGAAGGCACGCCACCTCTTCTACTACTCTTTCCAGAGTGAGAGCATTTAGCGCTGATGGAGGAAAAAGAAAGACTCAGAAGCCAGAGGAGCCAGCTTCATGGCAGATGCTGTGAAATGCTGAACACAGAGAGTGCTGCCTCAGGCCCAGGTGACCAAGCTAATGAGAGGACTGTTCTCTTCACCTGTGCACAGGTGGGTGTAGGAAATCTGTACCTTGACATTAACCATGGCCACCTCATGGAGAGCTAAACAGTTGCAAGACCTCTCAAGCACCAACAGCCCTGATAGAGGTAAGCAGAGCAGTCCACAGACATAGACTCCAATTCCAGAGCCTAGTTCCTATCAGAAAACATGGCCAAACCATCTCCACCACATAACCGCTCCCCTCCCCTGGAGGCGTTGAGTTCGGATAGAGCTGACCTGTGTTGAAGAAGGATCCAGTCCATTCCCCTTCAGTTTTAAGAAATACAGACACCGGTGGAGGCAGGCCCAGGGCTCTCCCATCCAGATCCTTAAAGAGATATTTTCTAGGGCTTTCACAATCTGATTCAGAGCAGACCAGTCTTAAGTCTTTCCTGTGGAGATAGATAGAAAGCAGCGCTCTCATTTCCAGGCTAAGTAGCAAAAAGAAAACATATAGGGATAGCGCCAACCTATCTGAGAAATAAATTCAACAGAATTTTGTTACCAATAATATGTGACATAGATATTAAGTAAAACTCTATAGAAAATGTTATTTCCCAGTTATACAGTCAAGAAAAAAAGACATTCTTATTAACCAAATATTTTGGCTATCTAGATATATAATCTGTACATAGATCTCTAATTTTCTAAGAAGCAAGATAAAATGTTGCAAATTCTAATATCTACTCAGCATCACGTAATCATTGCTTTAGAGAACTTTGGGGCTTTGCCGTATTGTAAGATTATAATTATAAATGGTGACTATATTTTTGCTATATACAAACAAGGCAAAAAAAGATGTTCTCACTGGACAAATATCTGTTGAAAACCTGCTGCTTGTTGGTCAGGGAATACAATGATAATAAAGGAGACATGGTTCCTATACGATCAGAATTTAGGGTATATGAACAAGTAACATTGGGCTAAAGAGAATGTATTTACTTGATTTCCCCTGGTTCAATGCTTTCAGGTGCCATTAGTGATAATATTAAATATGAATTAAATAGAAATAATATTAACTATGAATAGTAATCTTAGGAAATGTAAATATGAATATATAGCAGTACAAAGAATTTTTGCTAGTATCATTTAGCTTTACAACTATTTTGTCCGTAAGTCAGACGTGAACATAAGAAAAATTGGACAGGAGTTCCCGTCATGGCGCAGTGGTTAACGAATCCAACTAGGAACCATGAGGTTGTGGGTTCGATCCCTGACCTTGCTAAGTGGATTGGGGATCCGGCGTTGCCATGACCTGTGGTATAGGTCACAGATGCTGCTCAGATCCCGTGTTGCTGTGTCTCTGGCGTAGGCCAGCAGCTACAGCTCCGATTAGACCCCTAGCCTGGGAACATCCATATGCCACAGGAGCAGCCCCAGAAAATGCAAAAAGACACACACAAACACAAAAAAAAAAAGAAAAGAAAAGAAAGAAAGAAAGAAAGAAACATTGGACATTAGAAAAAAAGTGACAAAATAACACATATTTTATACCTAATATTATTTTTAGGTTCCAAATGAGGTTCGGGAATGGGCATTAAAAGGAGACTGGTTTGGGGACAAACATATAAACTTCCTAATTAGGGTGATTTTTCCTGATTCTTTTCTTCCAGCTAAAGAAGTTTTCCCCAGTGTTATAGGAAAGAAAAAGTAACCCATTCTCCCTGCTTCTGACTTTCCCACTCCCTGTTATGGGGTAAAAAATATCCTTTTCTAGTTTTTAGGTTCTTGAATAAAACTCTCAGATCCTATGTTCAAGAATAGTAGTTATACCTAGTCTGAGCACAAATATCTGTCCAAGGCATGTCGGTCATTTCAGGGATACTTGACAACGGACACGGTTTCCTTCTACCCACCCTGCATAAGGGCCCCCAAGCCTCCTTCTGAAGACTAGTGACACCATACTCATGGGAGAGTCAAGAATTAGGGTCAACTTTTTCCACTGATTTTAAAAACATCCCAAAGAAGTATCTCTAATAAAGACAAACCAATCACATAACATCAGTAAAACTTGCAAACCCATCACATCTGCCCCTTCTGTTGGTCAGAGGACATCATGGGGTGGATCCCAGATTCATGGGGGGGAGAGAAACAACTTCTTCCTCTTTAGGGAGAGAGATTTCAAAACTTATATATCACATGAATATAGGAAGGTAAAAAGTTGGAGGCAATCAATCTACCGTATCTTTCTAGAAGGACTTCTATTCCCATTGATGATTTTACCCTTTTAAAAAAAAAATGTGTTTGGGTACTTGGAGAATTACCAGATATTTCATAAGTCTGGCTTATTATAAATATCAAAAGTGGTACCTGGTTTGTAAAGGAGATAAGTAGAACTTGTTTTTGTCTTTGATCTTCAGCATCCTGGTTCTCTCTGCTGTTATTGGAGGCACGATTCCAGTGTTCTCCGAATTGGACACAATGCAGATGTCTAGATCATTGCTGTAGCAACTCTTCACAAAACTTGAAAAGGTCACACCTACAAAAAATATCAGAAGTATCACGACATCATATCTTGTAAACTACTGACCACAAATACAGACTATACAACTACATATTCTTATACTAACATATATATGCTCAGGAGTAAATTTAAGCTGTGTGCGGTAGTTTTAGGAAGTTACATAAATCTTGACTTCAAATATCTTTAATTCTTGAAGACATGGACATGTGTTCCAACACAATGAAGTCTTAAGAGCAATACTTTTCATCAAAAGCTTGATTAAAATCCAATGGGGAGTGAATACAATAGTACAATAGAGAGCTGATAGAAGATTCTCTGCATAGCGTGTAGCATAACTACATTTAATCCTGGCTGCCCCATCAACTACTTAACAACCTCAGTGAGGCACAACTTCTGCATGTCAATTTCCTCCTCGTACAAGAGGAAAAATAACACCTCCCTAAGAGAAGAGTTATATAGTCAAATTAAATATTTGCTTATGAAAGCAATTCCATGTGTATAAAGCAGTGACTCTTTAGGGGAATTGCTCACTGTTGCTATAAACCACCATTATGTTCTCAATGCCCAACAGGTGCTCAACTAGACAGCAGGCTCTAGACTACATTGTACCCTTTTGCTAATCTAATTTCAAAATGATTTTAATAATTCTATGCATAGATGTATGACACTACATTGTTTGGAAACCCAAGATTCATACCTTGAAGTTTCATGATGCCTGAAATTAAATGGCCATTCCTCACTTTGTGCCATGGCTCCTGGGGCCACCGATTTGGTTCTGAGGTGAACACAGGCCACAATATACCAACTCGACCCCCTCTGGGACTGGAAGGAGCTCGATCAGCTGATGTCCAGTTGGCAGAGCGAGGCTTAACTCTGTCCTGAATGCAGTCAAAAGACGAGCTGGTGGCCACAATGACTGAATTTCTCAGCACAATCTCTCTATTTCTGATATAACACTGTGGAGCAGAAGACACATAAACTACTGCCAAAAGGCCAACAGCATTGTCTACCAGTGTGATGTTTTCTATTTGCATGCTGTTCTCCCCCTGGAGCATGGCACCATAGTCGAAGTTCTTGAAAGCCAAGAAGCCGGAGATACTAGTGCAGTTGTTAGGTCCACTCTCCTTATAGAGATGGATGCCATGGAGACTTGAGTGAGCCACATTGTCAGACCAAAGAACTTCAGAAGAGGAGCACCTGTGCCCCTGGATGTGAAAGCCAAGTCTCTCGGATCCTCCCACAGCATTGCCATGGAGATGGATATCCTCTGCCTGATTCACTTTGATTCCTGCTACCCAAACAGGTGACCAGGCTGACTGTGTCATCAGAACCAAAAGATTCTTAGACAGAGAATAGTTCTGCCCCTCCAAATGGATACCATGGCCAGCTGTACCAAACACCACGTTGTCATTTAAAATGATCCCATGACTGGCAGCCGCATGAATTCCCCCACCGCAGCTCTGGTGCAGAGTAGATGATATTATCCAGGATCCTGCCGACACATTAGTGAATTCGATGGATGAATACAGTGGTGACCCAAAGTTCTGAATTTCCACGTTGAGAAGTTGAAGGACACCTGCAAGCAAAAGGAAAGAGAGAGCCTTGGGGATGGGCAGAGCTAACTTAAAGATTCTGTGCCCCATCTGCAGGGCTGGCACAAGGGACTGGGTAAGAAGGAAAGAATGTGGCTTCCTGGCCACTCATTTCAAAGTCATGTCTCCTCCAGTGACTCCATGTGAAAAGACCACAGCCATCCCACAAAGATGCTGCATGAATAAAAATAATGGCTAACTATATAAAACATTTTAAGCATTTTTTTTACTCGTGTGTGTATTAACCAAAAATTGAAAAACAATCAGTAGTAAATGCTTAAGATGTCTTGAGTGTTTACTTATTTATTTGGCCATGCCTGTGGCACGTGGAAGCTCCCTGGCCCAGGATTGAACCCACACCACAGCAGCAACACAAGCCACTGTAGTGAAAAAGCCAGATCCCTAACCTACTGAGCCAAATAGGAATTCCAAAATGTCTTGAGTATTTAAAGGGAGAATTAAGCAATGGCTTTGTTCACAACTGTTTTCTTATTTTCCCTTTTGTTTATCACAATTCTGAGTACAGCTTGCTGGATAGTAGTGGTCAGAAGGAGGAGAATGGCAGAGAGCTCTGATTTAAAAGCAAGAACTGTAAATCCTGACCTGCTTTTCTGACCAGTAACCATTCAACCCTGTAGGAGGCACCCTGGACCTACACCTGCTGATCTTATCTCAGCCAAGCTCTGGAGTATATTCCAGAAAAATGCAAGGTTTCTTAATACAGTGGGAACCTGGACTGGACTCTGGAATAGAAAAAGGACACCAGTGGAAAAGCATGTGGAATCTGAATAATGTCTCGTGTTCAATTAATAGTAACACATAAATGTTCATTGACCAGTTTGGACGAATGTACCAGAGTTGTATCAGATATTCACCATAGAAGAAGCTGGATGAAAGGTACGCAATACTCTCCATATACTCTTTGCAACTTTTTTTTATAAACCTAAAGTGATTAGAAAATTAAAAGTTTAATAAGGGCTTCAGAATCAGACTTGAATTTGAATGTTATCTCCATCCCTTGCTCGCTGGGTGACTTTTCTTATATTTCCTTTTAATTTATTCATGTTTTTTGAGCACCTGAAACACAGCAGTTGCCATACTAGAAGACAGGGCTGAAAGCCCCAATCTTACCCTTGAGAAGTTCAAAAGCTCATAAGAAAGTCTTATAAATAAACAGGCAATCTCATTATAGACTCTGTTTCCTCATCTATGAAAATGAAGATAAATTGACTCTCACAGGGACACTGGGGTTAAATGAGATAAACCGATAGGGATGGAGTATCATAGTTAACACAGGTAGTTGCAAAAGTCCCAATAAGGGACCATAGACAGAAAGGGAAACCTAGGGAACTTTGGGAGATCACTGTAAGTTAATAATTGCTCAAGAAAGCCATCAGAACAAGGCAGGTTTGCTTGACTACTACAAGAGCGAGATATGCCTCTGGTCATTGGGTGGGAGGTGGGGTGATACCTGCATTCAAGTTCAGACCAAGGGCAGGAGTTTAACAATCACCGTTCTGTTGATTTGAATAAGCACCATGTAGTCCTAGTTTGACCTTACAGGGTCAAATACTCTCTTACCGATGATAAAGAGGAGTTACTACTCCAGAAAAGAGGAAGAGGCAGTCTTTTCCCATGCCCCCTTGGATTATAAAACTGTAGCCCACCTAATCCTGGGGCAGAGCCTCCATGCCTGCCTGATCACATCTCTCACAAACATCTTATCTTAATAAATCTATTTCTTGCCTACCACTTTGTCCTTCCTTCTACACTGAGGCACAAAGAACCTGAACCTCCCATAAGTCCAGACACTGGATGAGTGATTTTAATTTAAAAACTGTGTGTTCAAGTCCCAGTCTGAGTTTAGGCTGGGTTCAAGTCCAAGCACACAGGTTCTGGCTGGGTTCAAGTCATTAACACCATCAGTTTCAAAACCAGCATATATCCTGGTGCATAAGAAGCATCTAATATAGATTCTCTGTCCCTGATCAGCAAGCCAGAGGCTCAGGACCAAGTCAGCCTTGCTGGGGTTTGTGTCTTGGCTTTGGGGTTCAGCTGTAAGAATCAGCCTTCTCTCTTGCTCCTGTGACCATGCTCCAGCCTGGCCTACAGTTTCCATGAAAAGGGGCCCTGTTTTTCCCTCCCTCCCTAATTCTCCATCTTCATAAACTGCTGGTAGTTTCCTTTGTATACGACCACGACTCAGCCTTCCAGAACAGGGTTCCTCCATGTCAACACTACAGACGTTTTGGACCAGATCATCCTTGCCTGTGGGAGGCCATCCTGTGCATGGTAGGATGTTGGCCATCCACTCACTAGATGCCAGAAGCTCTGCCAAAGTTGTGGCAAACAAAAATGTCTCCAGATATTGTCAAGTGTCCTTTTGATGATGGAAAGATGTTACTGGAATCCAGGTTCTTGTTCACAGAGCCGAAGAATGAACTTCAAGAACACACCGGCAGCAAGCAAGCCAAGTCTTTATTACACGAAAGCAAACAGCTCCCAGGACAGCTGGGAGGGGGAAGAAGAGTCCCCCTCTCTATTGCCCTATAGGGGTTTTTATCCTTTAAAGATGGGAGGTACCAAAGTGTTGCAGAAAGATGTGGTTTTCTCCCATTGGCCTTGCCCAGTTACCTATATCAGTCCTTGTCCAATAGGGGTCTTAGGGGTGGAAATGTCCCATAAGTCTCATGGTTTCTTTGCCCTTTTCTTCCCATAGACTGAGTCACAGGGGGTTAGAGATTAATGTCCATCTGGGTGTAGGTACACTCCCTGTAGTAAACAAGGCCTGTGGGGATGTTACTCCCCAGAGCCCTTAAGCCACAAAGGTTAATCAATAGCCATATCAAAGAAGGCATAGAAGCCCATGCTCCTACACTGACCACTTAAGTTAGTATTCTGCCTCACTTTGGTGGGGAGGGGAGAGCAAAATTACTCCTACTGAGAACTGATGGGGATAGAGCTTGCTCTGTGGACCAGAAATCCTGAACTTTTGCTTTAAGATTCAAACATTCAAACACTGTCCTTTACCATCTTGGTAAAACAGATGTGCCCACAAAAAGCTTTCCATGCTCAATGTTTGGAAAGTGGTTAGATCCTTCTCCAGGCCTTCTCACAGCCTTTACTCTATTTACGAACTCAGTGACTTTCTAAGATGGAGCTTTAGTTGACTAGGAAATAACTTTAGAATCACATTTAAGGCACCCAAGTTTAAGAAAAAAGGTAGTCATCAAATAATTCTGCAGCATTCTAGATGAGCTAAAGCTTGAAGGAAACAAGAGAAATCAAACTGATCCTCAAACCTAGAAAATGGATATCATTCTTACTGAAATTTACACTATTAATTTATAGCGTGAGATGAAGCCTGCCATCAGATAGAGCATGCCACTGGGAAAGAGCAGTAGAAATTCAGGAAAGAGATAAAATTTAAATGGTCATTAAGTCATCTATAATTTCAAAGCAGAGAAAATTTCACATCTGCTGAAGATGAGGGTTTTTTGGGGGGTAGGAGGTAAAAATGTGCCTAGGTGCTAATAGCTAGTATATTATTTTAACACCACAATGATAGTTAACACAGATTAAGACCGTGAATTTGTAGCTTCTCAGAGCACAAGGTTCAATTTCAAACATTTTGTTTTACAAATGAAAATTCCCACAGTTGGAATTTCTAAGTGTCCCAGATGCATAAGCTCCAAACAGCAATGTTTAGTAACTTAAAATTTCATTTACCTGAAAATTCTTCCCCACTGGACTTCCTGAAGGATCCCACAAGTAGACTACCCCCGCATGCTGTATCCCCCTGGATTTGTATATTTCGGGTCAAAAGTCCAACCTCTGCAGCCAAACGAACTTGTCGACCATCTTCCATGATGTGGACGCTTCCTGGGGCAATGGGAGATGGGGAAGGAAAAATTTTTAAAAACCTATTTCGGAGATCGCCAGCTGGGGAGCCAACAAACCTGGCAAATAAAAACACTCCTTTCCCGGTGGAAGTCCTTCCAACATTAAGGTCTGCTTTTCCTCCGGCGTTCTCCACAAATGTCAGCTGAGAAATGAAAAGCCCATTCAACCTGTCTCTCTTTGGGATCAGACTGTGTCGGAGCAAAATTCATTTCTCCTCACTCACTGTGAGTATGAGGACAGAGATGTTCGGGAAGATCGGCCCAATTAGTGAAGTCCCCAACCTCCTTCCTTCAATTCATCAGACCGAGATGCCCTCACCCAGTTGTGTCTTGTTCCTGGACCCCTTTCGTGAGAGCGAGGAGCCCCAGATCCACTGAGGCAGCGACAGGACCAAAGCAGTGGCGGCAGCGCCCTCTCCTGGCGGGCCTGGAGCTCATCACTCTGCAAGGAGCTTCCCCAGTCTTGCTGGTTTGTTCCACTGCCCATCCCCCACTAATTTACATTGCAAATTGCACCTCACTGGCAAGAATTGCTGACGATTTCTCTCCCTCCTTCCAATCTTTAAAAACAACATCATCCTTGAAGCTACGATTTAGAAACAGCTTTAGAGTCCTGTTGAAAGCATGTATTTCCCTCCCATATCAGAGACCGAAAAATAACCCCTAACCCCTCTATCTCCATGTTTTATGACTTATTAGCCATATTTCCTGGGTTAAATGTATTTATTAGAATGATCCAGGAAATATGGTTATTTACTATTGTTATGCAATATATTTTAGGTGTATATAATGTGTTAAAATCTTCAGTACCTTTTTAAGGGGAAGGCATTTGCCCTTTATTTATTCATTTTTATTGGGGTAGGGCAGTAGTAGTTACCAATACATAAAATGAAGCTCCCGTCAGGAAGGACACGGTCTTAAGTATGGGAAAAGGAGTCATTATTTACAATAACTACCACATTCGAAGTGACTGTATGATTCAGTGGGCCAGGAAATGAACTGGAAACCCATCTCCCATGAGGTTTATTCTGGCTTAGCCATGAGAATGCCCGGTGACCTTGAACAAGATTCTTAACCCTTCTGCTTGCTTCTAGACTTGCCATTATAAATAAAAAGTTTAAAAATTCCCTCACATCAAAGTATTTTCTTAAAAAAAATTAGGCAATAAAATTAATGAAGGGATGGAGATAAAGCCTTCTAGGATGAGCCTAGGGCAGCAGTTGAGTACTATCCGTCCCCTCTGAATGCTGATTGGATCCAAGGTCCCCAGGCAGATTGCTGAACACGTTTTTCTTGGCTCATTCACTTCCCTTAAGTAACAAGCCAAAGCCTTACCAATGTGACGGTGTCTGAGCCGCTCATGGATCCTAACGTGGTGGCCCCTGACTTCTTTCACCGTGAGGACCTCGGCTTCATGAGGCTCATAAGAAGAGGAGCTAAGGACAATCTTGTCCTGGGGTCGCCAATCCACAGCATCCTCTACTATAATTCTGTAACAGCATAGAGATGATATCAAGTACACTGGCAGGGCTGCACGGCTCACCTACTGACTCCAGGGAGAACAGAAAATCCACTGCATCCAACCAACAATTCCCACTAGGGAGATTAAAGCAGAACTAGCAAGTCAAGACAGAGAAAAAAGACTTCTGCAAAAAAATAAAGAATGCTGATGGAGTTAATCTTTTGGCTTTTACATGTACAATTCAGAGGCAGCAAGGACATTGTGTAGCCATGAAGCATAAGACAAAGGAACAAGGAAGAGTCAAAGTTTCAGAGTTTAGTATATGCCATGTACACAATGTTTTCCTGAAATGGAAATGAATCTTTGTCGGTTGGGAAAGCTTGAATAATAAAGGGATTTCAGATGGGCTCTTTTCTCACATTTGTTGGTGACTTCCAATACCATTTTCAGACAATTTATCAACATGTCTTTAGACACAGGCCTTCATGGTGAAGCAGGTACAGTATGAGTCCTACAGGTTCCACTGAGCAGCTGTGTGACCTTGAGAAATCAATTACCTCTTCTGAGTTTCATATCTTCATTTGAAAAGTGACAACATTTAGATCTTCCTGCACCCTCCCTGTGTTACTGCAGGGACAAAACTATGTATTCCCTGAGTATGCTATGTCCCTAGCATTGTGCTTCCATCACAATGTGTAACAATGAGTACTGCTCATTTTTGGTTAAATCATATTTAATAAAATTTCTGTGCCATCTTTGTCAGTCACCTAGCTTTTCCTAGTGAATACATTTGCTCTATTCTCCCCTCACAGACATTATCGACTTCAAGGGCATAGTTATATTAATTGCCTGTCCGCATTTTAGCAAATCTTGACAATAGAGTCTTCTTTACCAGCAACAGGTCCACCTGAAAACCATTCAACTGAGCAAAATATATTGACAAATAACGTATATTGACTGAGTGACTGTTGCGCATTGCAAACTATGGTTGGTACTAGAGACATAATGGTAAATAAAACATGGCATTTGCATTAAAAAATAACTTAGATTTTGACTAGTAGACATCCTTAAAGAGTCTCCTATGTGGGTGGAGAAGTCAGACACATTTTGTATGTAATGTTAACACAAAACACAGAAAGAAAGAAATTAAAGAGGGTCATTCTTGAGTCAATGGTATGAATCTGTTATGAACCAAAGATTGTAATTAAATTGAATCTGTGAGCCTGAGATTAGAGAGAGGACAGGAGAGAGTTGAAAAGAGAGAAAAAAAGACCATCATCAATTGATGCAATTTTAATTAAAGAATTGAGAGTCTGACATTTGTAAGACATGATTTGCTGATTTGCTACGACATCTTAGAAAATTCACAGTTACAACATAAGAAAGCAACCCCTAGCTTTGAAAGGTGAAAAAAACAAGAGTCAGAGAGAATAAATAACAAAACTTGAGATTAGATAATTAAATGGAATCAGAGGTTGAATTAGGACAAAGGAAGACTCCTGACCAAGTCCAAGATCTTTGCATTAGATGGCTTCTCCCCACCTGCATGATTGTCTGATTCTTAGTTCTTTACCTGCAATAAAAAGTAATACTCCCTGAGGGATAAATTAGGAGTTTGCAGTTAACAGATACACACTACTACATGTAAAATAGATAAGCAATAAGGACCTATTGTATAGCACAGGGAACCATACTCAGTATCTTGTAATAATCTATAAAGGAAAAGAATCTAAAAAAATTATGTCTGAATCACTTTGCTATACACCTGAAACTAACACAACATTGGAAATCAACTATACTCCAATAATATTTTTTAAAAAGCAGTACTTCCACATTTCATAATGACAATATCATGCTAATCCATGAATTTATGAGATCTATGCAACATGCAGTGGAATATCATGTAGCAATTAAAAAGCACATTGTAGCAGAGCACTGAATTGCTATGAATTCTGTTCGTTATATAAGACTGAAAAAAAGACAGATATAAAACAACACGGCCCATTTATTTTTTAATAAAAATAATGCATGCAGAGAAAACAGTGATAGAAAGGATACACATTAAAATGTCAATTTACCAATGGATGGTGGGTTTATGAGTCACTTTCACTTAAATCTAAATTTTCTAACTTACCAGGTAGTAGAGTGATGTAAGAAAAAAAAAAACACTTTTTAAAAAAGATGTTAGGCAATGAGTATAAAGTCAAACCAAAGTCAATTAGCACTGTAATTGAAATCAATCCTTTCCTTTATAACCAGTATTACTGCGATCATTTTTTATTTTTGTTTCTCTTGTTGAGTAGTTTTTCAGAGAGTAGGTGGCCATAACATTCAGGAAAATTCCTTGTGAAAATGAGATTAAACTCATTCCCTATGGAGCACGGGAGATTTTTAGGGCTGTACAACTCTTCTGTATGATATCATAAGGATGGATACACATCATTATACTTTTGTCCAAACCCACGGAACAATACGAAGTGTGAACCCTAATGTAAACTAAAAAATAAGTAAGGCCTCATTCCCAACTCTCTCATATCAGTCTTCTGCTCCAGCCAATGATGGGTCCACTCACGTTGCCAAGAAATAGATAATGTGTCTCTCACCTGTCACTTAAAATAGCATTGCCAGTACCCTGCTCTTCAGTCTTAAAAACTTACTGGAGCTTCTTTGCCTTCAAGAAATCATTTGAGGAGTTGCTGTTATGGCTCAATGGTAACAAACCCAACTAATATCCATTGAGGATGCGGGTTTGATCCCTGGTGTCCCTCAGTGGGTTAAGGATCCGGCATTGCAGTGAGCTACAGCCTAGTTCAAAGAGGCAGCTTGGATCCAGTGTTGCTGTGGCTGTTGTGTAGGCCAGCAGCTAAAGCTCCAATTCGACCCCTAGCCTGGGAACTTACATGTGCCACAGGTGCGTCCCTCAGAAGAAAATAAATAAATAAATAAGAAGGGATGCCATACGAGTCTCTTCACTGAATACCCAACTCCCTTTCTGTTCATAATTTTAACATGATAGGAACTGCTGCCTTATAAATGATTTCATACTCATGTCTTCTGGGGCTGCTCAACTCTCATATTGTTAGTTAATATTGAATGAAAATATGACTATCCAGTTATGCAAACCCCAGAGCACCTAGCAATTGTCCAGGCAAAGAGAAAAAGGAATTATTGAAATTATTATTCCAAACTTTATATGAAAAACCCACATGAAGTTAAGTCAACCTTTTTCATGAAGGCTTCAGGAACCTTACAGGTCCATGACCATTTATCTCCTCCATACTCCTGAAGCCTTGAGATTCTATATCTTGTAAGCACCTACAGAGGACAAGGGAGTATGGCCCTCTCTATGACCACAGAGAAACAGTGGTTAATTTCCATAAAAAACTTTAGTCCCAGTATCAAAAACCTAGACAGTTCTGCTAGTCAAGGGTCAGTGTTCGGTATCCCTTAAATCCCAATATCCAGTCTTCCCACTTGTGGTCGGTCTTCTATCTGCTCTTACAGTTTCCCTCCAACTGCTTCAAGAAATCCTAGCTTAAGGACTTGAATCCCAGCTGTATTTTGTGTCTGATTAATGCTAATGAGAATCTTACAGCTACAGGGAAAAGGAGAGACCTGCTTGCTGTTCTGAGAAAAGCACACCAAAATTAATAAATAAACAAAAAATTAAAAGAATTGTTTGCCCCGTAATTGGACCTAAATGGAAACCATATGAGAAAGAAGAAACTGAATAATCACTGCAGAAGTCTCCTGAAAGATAACTTTTTAAAAGTATAATCAAAATATCAGCACAGTTCCCTGTATTTTGGCATTAAATTTTACCTTAGGGAAGATATAATGCTTTGACCAAAAAAGCATAATTATAAAGAATGAAAAAAATGCACATATATACTTACAAATTTGATTTAAAAATTTTTACCACCATGAATAAGACATTCATATAGACACACCTACAACTTAAATGAACTTATTGCCTAAACTTTGGAGAGGTCTTAATGATAAGAGCTGCATGTGACCACAGGCTCAGGGCATCTAAGATGCCAAAATCTTTTCCCCAGAGAAATAAGACTGGCTATAGACTTCTGAACTCTAATAATATTGAGCCTTTAAAAAATTCCAGTTTAAACTTTGTCAAATGCCATTGAAATCTACTGAGGGCTACATAGTTGAAAATCTACATAGTTCAGCGAGGTGTCTAAAGAAAGCAATTCCTATAATGATTTTTAAAAATTTTTTTATTTTATTTTTTTCCTTTTTAGGGCCACATCCACGGCATATGGAGGTTCCCAGGCCAGGGGGCGAATCAGAGCTAGGGCTACTGGCCTACACCACAGCCACAGCAACGCAGGGTCCGAGCTGCATCTGTGATCTACACCACAGCTCATGGCAACACCAGATCCTTAACCCACTGAGCAAGGCCAGGGATGGAACCCGAAACCTCATGGTTCCTAGTTGGATTTGTTTCCACTGCTCCATGATGAGAACTCCCCGATAATGATGACAAGAATAGTCATCCTACACGTCAACTGTTTGTCTACAAACCCCCTTTCTCCTTCCACCACATCTCCCCTGAGAACCACTCCCCTCGTCCACCACACTAATTAAGCAGTCTTACCAAGAGCTGTGAATTACAGCCCCCCAAACCCTTTGCCAAAGGATTGGCAAGGGATCCAATCTGCCTTCATTAGTCAAAATCCTCCCCTGAGAGCAGAGAGGGAGTGGGGTGGACTGGGAGATCAGGGTGAGTAGAGGCAAACGATTACGTTTAGAATGGATGGGCAATGAGGTCCTACAGTACAGCACAGGCAACTATGTCCAGTCTCTTGGAATAGACCATGATGGGAGACTACATGAGAAAAAGAACGTATGTATATGTTTGACCAGATCACTTTGCTGTACAGCAGAAAATGGCACAACATTGTAAGTCAACTATACCTTAATTAAAAAAATAAATTAGGGAATTCCCATTGTGGCTCAGTGGGTTAAGAACCTGACTAATATCCATGGGGATGCGGGTTGCAACGCTGGCCTGGCTCAGTGGATTAAACTGATCCGGCATTGAGCTGTGGTGTAGGTTCAAAATGCGGCTCAGATCTGGTGTGGTTGTGGCTGTGGTGGAGGCCAGCAACTGCAACTCCAATTCAACCTCTAGTAGCCTGGGGACTTCCACATGCTGGGGTGCGGCTCTAAAAAGCAAAACAAACAAGCAAACAAAAATAAAATGAAAAAATCCTTCCCTGGACTTCTTCCCCGCCCCAACCTTATCAGATATAATTAATAAATAAGATAGGAAGATACTGAAAGTGCACAAAATGATGATTTGATACATGTAGATACTGTGAAAGGATTTCCCTTCATAGAGTAGTTAACACCTTTGTCCCCTCCCCCCCTTTTTTTGGTGAGAACATTCAAATTCTCCTCTCTTAGCAAGTTATACAATCCAGTGTTATCAACTATAGGCACCCGGACTTTTGAACTGAAACTAAGGGGGAAGCAGTAATTTCCTCCCTGGTGGTAAACCTGGGGAAAGCCAACAGCTCTGGGGCCATCTGCATCCTCCTGAATGAGGAAGCATCTACAGTGGAAACAAATGAGGTTGGAGATAAAACAGGAGAGGTGGAGGGAGAGCCTGATGCAATCAAGTCACGAGGCTGATAAGGTGCCAGAAACCGGGCCATGTGCTTTATACACATTAATTCATTTAATCCCTGTAACTATTCTATTAATCAGGCATTGTTATTCTTGTATTACAGAAAAAGAAACTTGAGACTCAGAGAGAATACTTCATTCAAAAACACATTTACACATTAATTGCACAATTAAAATTATTTCAATCTGCCTGCCCTTGAAGTTGCCCTTGAAGAAAATGCCCTTGAAGTCCATTATAGAAATCTATTTCCCCACCTCCCTTCCTAATTCATATTCCTTTTCCTAGCATGGAGACAACACCCAATCGGAGATTAGGATCCACTAGTTCACTGGACCAGAAAGAATCAGCTTCTTTTAGAGGCTAGGAAAGTGATCCTGAACCTCTGCCAATAAATGAATATTTATGCTCTATGCTCTAATACTTGAACTAAATTGTAGTATATTGTATAATAATGAGGTTTGATTAATGAGCAAAATAAATTATAGCAGTTTTTGAAACAAAATTCAAGACTCAAATTTATTAAACAAGACACCATTGAGCCAACAGGCTCAATATGTTCTGATTTTCAGAAAAGACACATCAATTCAGTGTAGAAGGCATATACTGGACAAATATATTCTATATATATATTCTATATGCTAATATATTCTATATTATATATTCTATATATTCTGTTGTGTACTAGATGCTAAGTAATATACCAAATCAATTTTTAAAAAGCAATATTTTCCTCTTCAATAGAAGCTGCTTGGAGGAACAGGACATACACACCTAAAGCAGAGTAGTATCATCACTAAGTATATTTTTATTAAAATCATTAATCAGAAAATCACATGCAGGGATTTCCCATCATGGCTCAGCAGAAACAAATCTGACCAGTATCCATGAGGACACAGGTTCCCTCTCTGGCCTTGCTTGGTGGGTTAAGTATCTGGCAATGCCGTCAGCTGTGGTGTAGGTTGCATATGCGGCTCGGATCTGATGTTGCTGTGGCTGTGGTGTAGGCTGGTGGCTACAGCTCCGATTGGACCCCTAGCCTGGGAATCTCCATATGCCACGGGAGCAGCCCTAGAAAAGGTAAAAAGACAAAACAAAACAAAAAAAGGAGAAAGAAAAGAAAAGAAAGAAAATCACATGTTATAGTGATTCAGATGATCAGAAAATCAGGGTGTGCTGGAGGAGAATGAATATCTTTCAGAAGATGTGATGGAATCTTTAAGGATCAGTAGAAAGTGTAAAGATAAAGAGGAGATGCAAGGGTACTTCTGATCCTCTTATTTTATTTATTAAATATTTAGGAAGCCAGTACAAAAGCTATTCTAGAGAGCCACATGGAAGTGCCAAAGTGAGAATGTAGCAGAAAGGAGACAAACAAGAAATAGTCCAAACAAAGTATATGCATAGAGCAGCCTCTGTGGAAAACAGTATGGAGGTTCCTTAAACTAAAAATAGGATTACTATATGATCTAGCAATCCACTCCTGGGCATATATCCAGAAAAGACAAAAGCTCTAATTCAAAAGGATACATGCACCCCAATGTGCATTGCAGCACTATTCACAATAGTCAAGACATGCAAGTAACCTAAATGTTCGTAGACAGACGAATGGATAAAGATGTGACATGCTATAAAATGTATACAATGGAATACTACTCAGCCATAAAAAATAATGAAATAATGCCATTTCCAGCAACAAGGAAGGAATTAGAGATTATCATACTAAGTGAAGTCGGACAAAGAAAGATAAATATCCTGTGATATCACATGTGTGTGGAATTGAAAAAACAGTACAAATGAACTTATTTATGAAATAGGAACAGACTCAAGCCAATTTTATGGTTACCAAAGGGGAAGCGGGGGGTGTGGGGAATAAACTGGGAGTATGGGATTGATAGATGCACACTACCATATATAAAATAAACAAGGACTGACCAGATAGCAAGGGAACTGTATTCAATATCTTGTAATAAACTATAATGAAAAAGGAGAGAAAAAAACTAAAGTATATCCATAGAATACCATCACTGATTTGATATGAGATATACCAGAATAGGTATTATCAATGATGGCTTTTAGAATTAAAACCTAGGTCCTGGTAAAAGGTTGAGGTGAGAAATGATTTATCCTTGGCATCAGAGTTATTTCCTTATAAGTAACAGACTAAGTTAATAAATAACTTAAGAGACAGAAAATAACCGGACAAAGAGACCAGACCATGCTTTACACACCATCTTTCTTAAAAAGTAAATGAGATAAGAAATAAAAAAAAATAAATGAGTCTTTGAGGAAAGTTCCCTATAAGTCTACTCTTCACCCAGTTGTCCTCAACCCAGAAAATTATGCCAAGTTCATCTATTCGCTCAGGTCAAAAGTTCTACAGTGATCTTTGCTTCTTCCCTTCTGCCCAGCCCATCAGCAAATCGTGTTGCCCCTTCAACACATATTTAACCAGGTCTTTCCTCCTCCATCATCCCACCCAAATCTAAGCCATCAGCATGTGTCACCTGAAAGATTGCAATGTCATTGCAATGTCTTAAGTCTCTCTGCTTCCACTTTTATCCTCCTAATGGTCAATTCTCCACACAGTATAAATCAGATTCATGCATGAATCGGACCCTCTTTCTGCCCTGTTTAAAATCTTCCAATTACCTAGGAGTTCCCATTGTGGTGCAGTGGTTAACGAATCCTACTAGGAGCCATGAGGTTGCAGGTTCGATCCTTGGCCTTGCTCAGTGGGTTAAGGATCCGGCATTGCCGTGAGCTGTGGTTTAGGTTGCAGACTCGGCTTGGATCCCGAGTTGCTGTGGCTCTGGCGTAGACCGGTGACTATAGCTCTGATTCGACTCCTAGCCTGGGAATCTCCATATGCCGCAAGAGCGGCCCAAGAAACGGCAAAAAGACAAAAAAAAACAAAAAAAACAAAACTTCCAACTACCTTTAAAACCATCTGAAACCTTTATCATGGGATTGATTGATAAAGCAACCATTTAATTTGAAAGAACACATGGTCTCCCTTAAAAGACTCACAGTAAAATATACTTAATACTTGTATAGGCTAAAAAGAAAATTTCTTTTAGTCTAGGTATAATCTCCTTTGACTTATCCATAATCCAAAAATCCAACATTTTTATTCATCAGTTTTCCCCCAAAGCAACTGAAGCAACAAGAGTAAAGAGTAAGTTAATTTAGAGATAAATTGATGTAATAATATATAACAAAAGAAAATAATTTTTTCGAATATGTGACTAAACTTACTTTGCCTTCGTAGGGTAAGAAATGGGTCTAAGTTTATAAAGTTAAAGTTTATTAAGCCTAAGTTTAAGAAATGAAAACTTTCCTCTGAACATTTCACACTAACATTCTTTCTCTCTCTCACTTTTTTTTTTTTCTTTTTAGGGCTGCACCTGCGTCATATGGAGGTTCCCAGGCTAGGGGTTGAATTGGAGCTAGGACTGCTAGCCTACATCACAGCCACAGCAATGCCAGATCTGAGCTGCATCTGCAACCTACACCACAGTTCACGGCAACACCAGATCCTTAACCCACTGATCAAGGCCAGGGATTGAACCTGCAACCTCTTGGTTCCTAGTTGGATTCCTTTCCACTGTGCCACAACAGGAACTCCACACCCTAACATTCTTCATAAAATACAAGAGTTATATACAAACAAATTCAGATCTATGATTCTGTTGGTGAAAGCTCATAAGGGGGTCCAAGTAAAATCTGCCCCCATAACAATATATTAGAAAGACTTACTAAGCTGACTTTTAACAGAAGGACGAATGTGGGTCAATATTTAAAGAAATTACTTGCATAAGGTCTGTATATACTGTATACCCTATATAAACTATTAAACAGTTTTTATTCAGTTAATGCTGTACAAACTTCAACTTGCAGGATTTGGTAATGTCTATGGTTATGTAAGCTATCATCTGGGAATGCTGAGTGAAGGATGCATGGGGACTCTGAACAATTTGTGCAACTTCTTGTGAGTCTTAAAAATTATTTTACACATTTTTAAAAGGTTAAAATAAATTATCCATAAAATGAATACACTGTGATAATTGGGCATCATTCATATAAACTCATTAGACTACTCCTCCTCTGGACTGATACCAAGCAACCTTGTTTTTAATATGATTTTGTTCTCAGTATTTGAGATATGCATAACACTAGGCATAGAATCAGAGACTGTGGTAAAAATTTAGCCTCAGGGACTTCCAGCTTTATGAACTTGGAACTTCACTTCTCCAGCCTCAGTTTTCATATCTGTTAAATGCAGATAATAATATCTAACTTCTAGCACAGAGAGATTTAAATGAGATAATGTATGCAGAATGCTTGGTGGATGCCTGACATTGAGTGAGCCCACATGATAAGAACTCAATAAGTAGAAGCTAGTTAATTACTATTGATAGTTTTAATTAATAAAATTGAATTTCTTTCGAAATAGCCTGTAGCTCAGATTCTGAGTGAGGTTTTTAACACATTCTTATAAGAAAAAAATCCATCCATATGGCCCCTGCCAAATTCCAACTTGCTAACTTGGTAATAATTAAAGATTCTTATTGATCCTTGTTGGAAATGCCCACCTCACAAATCCTTTGGGGGAATCAGAGAAGTGCTTTGAACTCTACATGACCAAATCTGAACTCAAAATCTTTCCTCCCCAGTTTAGTCCTCTTCTGATGACTGGTGCTGAGGTCCATCTCCATAAACCAGAACTAAGAAAGCATCTCATGTCCAATCCATCCTGAAGATTATCTCCTGTCTGTATATCTGCCAACTTCTCTCCATTACCAGTCCAGCTCCTGACTACAAGTTACTCTATTTTTGTTGTGTGTGTGTTGTCATGCCCATGGATGCCAAAGTTCCTAGTCTAGGGACTGAACTCTCACCATAGCAGCATTTGGAGTCGCTGCAGGGACAACCCCCAGTCCTTAACCCACTGAGCCACATAGGAACTCCAAGTTATGCTGCTTCTTGCTTGCACTTCCTAAGTGGTATCCCAAGACTCGTTTTAATCCCTCCTGTTGTCTGCATTGCACCTAGAATGATTTTTAAAATATAAAACATGATTACTGGTGCTACTTCCCACCCATGGTATCTTCTTCGAAACCTAAAAGAGCTGTACAATGTTCTTAGGAGGCTAAACCCTAAAATGCTTGATATCTCCATTGAGTATGACCTTGACCCCTAAACTACTCCTTAGAGCACTATTCTTGTGACTTGGTCCATTCTCTCCTCATCATCCATCCTGCCTTTCCTTCAAGTTCCTAGTTCTCCATTCTTCCTCCTACCACAGAATCACCTCTTGGGCCTCTGTTTCTCAGTCACCTGTGCTGACTCCTCCTCTTGGACAACTCCCTGTCATTTTCTCCCTGAGCCCGAAGCTAAGTCTTCAATTGCCTTCTTCACCTTTCTGCTTGGTGTCTCCAACTTAGCACTGGCCCTCACGCACCCTGACAAGTCTGTTCTTCTCCCAGTCTCCCCATCTCAGTGCATGTGCCCAACTCCCATCAGGTTGACCAATCAAAAAACCTGAAGGACCCTTCTCATGTCAACATTCAACCCATCAGCATGTTCAGAGATGACCACTTCTTCTCTCCATCTCCACTGCCTTCTCCCTAGTCCTAGCCACCATGTTTTTTGGCGTCAACTGGCTTCTTGATTTCCCAGCTTCTGCTTTTGTCTCCACAGTCCATCATCTACAGAGCAGCCAGAGTGGTTTTCAAAACATAAATCTGATTCCATCAACCCACCTGAGGAAAGCCTTTTGGTGATTTTCCCTTTGACTTCTTGCACCTAAACAATGTATAGTGTGACTTGGCATCTGTCATGTCATACAACTCAACCCTCTGCTCATGTTGGTCCAGTTACAGTGACCTCATTTTTTTTTTCCCATCCCTCCAAAAGCCACTTCAGAGACAATGCTGGATGTCCATCCTTCCTTTCATTCTCATCAAATAGGTGTATCCCTCTTAGCATTCAAATCTCCTTAAATTTCCCTTATTCCAAAAGATCTTCCCTGTCCATTCAGTATAAAAGGGTATACTGCATATTCCCCCAATTATCTTGGATCATACCACTGTGTCTATTTCCTTATAAAATGTGATAAAATTTTATCATCTGCAGCTATATTCTTTTTTTATTACTCAAAGAATTTTATTACATTTATAACTATACAACAACTGTACAACAATCATCACAACCCAATTTTATAACATGTCCATCCCAAACCCATAGTGCATCCCCCCACCCTCTAAGCTGCCTCATTTGGAAACCATAAGTTTTCAAAGTCTGTGAGTGAGAATATGTTCTGCAAAGAAGTTCATTGTGTCCTTTTTTTAGATTCCACATGTAAGTGATAGCATACGATGTTGGTGTCTTGCTGTCTGACTGACTTCACTTAGCCCGATAATTTCTAGGTCCATCCATGTTTGCAGTTATGTTCTTTATATTTTTGTATTTGCTTGTTTATAGTCTTATCTCTCCACTAAGATGTAAACTCTTACTTGGTGGCCATTTCTTCAAATTTGCCTCTGTTCTGCAGTGCTCACAAGCCATACCAGGCACATAGTAAGAACTCATCAGATATTTATTGAATGACTGAGTGCTATTTGCTCTGGCTAGAATAATTTTCCATGCATACCCTGCTCCCACTTTACTTAATTAAAGCCCACTCATCTTTCAGTTCTCACCTCTGAGATCCCTCTTCAGGGGAGCTTTCTATAACCTCAATTACTACCTCAAGTTCTCATGTTTTCAGACCCCTCCCTATACGGCCTTCCTTCATAGCATCTATCACAGATGTGATTTTACATTTATTTTGTATTTATTTGATTAATATCTGAGGGCAGAGACCATGCTGTATCCTAAGGCTCAGTGTTAGACATATGGTAAAAATCCACAAAAATCATGTTGAATAGGTCATAACAGAGTTAAAATAACTCAAAAGTAAGCACTCTATGAAGGTATTCTGTACCTATCTCACCAATGGGATCCTTGCTGTACTGTCTGCCCTTCTAGGCCTTTCTCTATCTATATATATCCATGTATATATATTATTTTATTTATAAAACTAGGCTAATATGTAATATTATTTCTCCCTTGAACACACACATCTCTTCCCCTTTGTCAACTAGGAACTCACTCTTTTTAATTTTGCCCAGATGAGTTTTAAAATGGCATTTGATTTTTGTTTAATATTTTCTTCATTTCTGGTACATAAGAATATTTTATGTTTATTAGTCAGATGCATGTCTTCTTTTGTGAAGTATGTATTCAAACTCTTCAGTAATTATGCTTCTGGTTTATTTATGCTTCCTTTTCTTTCCTGAGTTCTTTACATATAAAAAGCATTAGCCGTCCATTTGCAAATACTTTCTCATTTGTCATTTGCCACTTCATTTTATAATTGGCAGGCAAAAATACTGATTTTTTTTTTTTACATTGTCAAATCTTTTTTTTCTTGGTGTTATAGTTGTTAAATTTCTTGTTGTAATTAGACAGGTATTTTTTAGCTTCATATTACATATTTACTTAAATGTTCTTCAAATAATTTATAGCTTTATTTTTTAACATTTAATCCTTTTAAATCCATCTATAACTTAAAGCATAAAGTGAGAATCTAATTTTATATTTTTCCAAAGTATTGACCAATTATTCTAGCACAAGTTTTCAACTAAATGTAAATGATAATTTATTCTGGTTTTATTTTATTTTATTGTCTTTTTGCCTTTTCTAGGGCCACTTCCCACAGCACATGGAGGTTCCCAGGCTAGGGGCTGAATCGGAGCTGTAGCCACCAGCCTATGCCAGAGCCACAGCAACGCGGGATCTGAGCCGCGTCTGCAACCTACACCACAGCTCATGGCAACGCCGGAACTTTAACCCACTGAGCAAGGCCAGGGATTGAACCCGCAACCTCATGGCTCCTAGTAGGAGTCCTTAACCACTGAGCCATGACAGGAACTCCCTGTAATTTATTTTTTTAAATTTCAGAAGGATGCTACATACATTTCAGATTAGAATTTTAATCTCTTTAATATCTGTTTGAATTCTCATTTCTGAATTGCATATTATTTTCTTTGTATGGTTAGGGTTATTAGATATTAAACCAGTATATCTTTTAAAAAAAATCAATCCAACTAATTTCTTACTTTGCTATGGGAGTGCCCATGGCTCAGTGGGTTAAGAACTCGACTAGTATCCATGAGGATGACGGTTCAATCCCTGACCTTGCTCAGTGGGTTGAGGTTCTAGCCTCGCTGTGAGCTGTGGTACAGGTCGCAGATGTGGCTTCAGATCCCATATTTCTGTGGTGGTGGTGTAGACCAGCAGCTGTTGTTTTGAATTGACCCCTAGCCTAGGAACTTCCATATGCCACAGGTGTGGCCGTAAAAAACAAACAAAAAACTTTTCTTACTTCGTAATCAATCAATTGTTGCCTTTATCAGATACCTGTTGATTTCATTAGACTTACTGGTTAGTTTGTCTCTGGTTTCTTTTATCAACAACTTTATTTTTGTACTTTCTTATTCATCAGTGAAAGTATTAACTGTGATCCATGTATGAACATGCAATACTTTTATTACTGTTCATTTCCCAAGTATTCTATTGGTAGAGGTTTGATCTCCACTTTGATACAAAAGTTATTTAGGACAGAGTTTATCTTTTCTTTTTTTTCTTTCATCTTGCAAGGGATTAAGATTGTTGGCTAAAATGTTGTTTTAATCTCTGTTTTGTTATTGTTTTGTTATATAATCTGTTTATTAAAATTTAATAAGGTTTTTATTATGTATTTATTTTGATTTTCACTTCTCTTGTGAATAGTTTTGAAGTTCTTTTTTCCATTTTATTTATACGTTAAGAATTCATTTATTTATCTTTTAAGGTTCCAATATTTAACTAAAAATTTTTCTGAGTTGATTCTGTTTTCCTCTGATAAAAAACTATAATTGTATTTTCATTCACTACCAATTTTTTTCTACGTAGTTCATTTTTAACAAGCAAACAAGCACATTTTCTTTTTCCTTTCTTTTTCTTTTTTTTTTTGCTTTTTGCTTTTTAGGGCTGCACCTGCAGCATATGGAAGTTCCCTGGCTAGGCGTTGAGTCAGAGCTGTAGCTGCTGGCCTGCACCACAGTCACAGTAACACCAGATCCAAGCCACATCTGCAGTCTACACCACAGCTCACGGCAATACTGGATCTTTAACCCACTGAGCAAGGCCAGAGATTGAATACACATCCTCATGGCTACTAGTTGGGTTCATTTCTGCTGAGCCACAGTGGGAACGCCTCATATTTTATTTTTTTTCATAAATAGCAGACTTATTCTTACTTTTATTGTCTTTTCATACTTTTTTTGTTGTTTTAGTTCTTTTACTATTTCATTGTCTACTCTTTTTGTATTTTACCCTTTATCTTATGGTCTCTTTTACCATTTTGTCTCTGGTGATTTGGAAGGTATACATCTTATTTTAAATTCTGCTAGAATTAACTCATATTTACATATATACTTCCTATGGCTTTCTTATGTCCCATTTCAAGTTTCCTATAGCTATAGTCCCCAATTTTAAACCTAGAATTTTATCTGAGAATTATAACCTGTGATGGTTAGTTTATGCATCAACTTGGCTAGGCTATACTACCCAGGTATTAAATCAAACAGTAAGCCTGGTATTGCTGTGAAAGTATTTTGTAAATGTGTAAATCTACAACCAGGGGAAAGGAGATGACCCTCCATAGTGTGGGTGGGCCTCATCTATCAGTTGGAAGGCCTTAAAAGCAAAATTGAAGTTTCCTTGAAAAAAGATGAAATTATTGCCTCAAGGCTTCAGACAGCTTCAGATCCTTCACAAGTCTTTATAGCCTGCAAGGCTGTCCCACAAATTTTGAACTGACAGCCCTCCTAAGAAGAGCCAATCCCTTGAAATATTTCTCTTTATATATAATATATACTCTATGTATACTATATATACTATATATATATGTACACACATATACATACATACACATACAACCTATTATATGTATTTTATGTAAATGAACCCTAATGTTATTAATTTTCAGATGTTATGTAGCTTCCTTTATAACTATTAGAATTTGTCTTATATTAATAGCCATATTTACAGTATTATATTTAACTTACTCCAGTGCTTGCCTTTGCACTTTATCTACCTTTATACAATTCCTGAATTTTATTTATTTTCTTAAAATTTAGATTCTGTTTAATCTCTTTATTAGAACACATTTTTGAACTTTTTTCAGTTCTTGCAAAGCAAAAGATATCTTTTGTTTGCTTTCACATGAGAACAGCATTTTAGCAGGGTCTTTGCCTATAATCCAAGCCTTTACTCATAATCTTTCTTTCCCCAAATATTTACAGATTTTTGCATCACTATCTTCCTACATTTAATGTTGTCAAGCTTTACGTCCCCTTTATGTTTTTCTTACTTTTTTCACTGTTATATCTTGTACTGTGAGGATATGTAGCAAGCATTACCCTTGATATTGTTCAAATTAAATGGAACTACTCCCAGGTTTGTTATATGTATTTTAGTTAAAGTTTTAATTATTCATTGTGCTGTCATTATTCTGGGCTTTTATTAAAAAGAATAGTTACCAATATATGCTTTGTATTTTCTGTTTTCTATTCCTAATAGCTTTTCTTTTATTATTCTAATCTCTTGATCTTGTCTGCTGCATTCAGGTAGATTCCGTCATATTCTCTTTCACGTTGCCTGCTCACTCTAAGGCAATGGTACTTCTTACTCCCTCCAATGCATTATTAAATTCTGTTATTGCAGTTTAAATTCCATAAGATTCTTCATATGCTTCATCTCACTCTTATTTCATTTCTATCTCTTAACCAGCTATTATTTCAACCCAGACATTTGTGATCTCACCTTATAGTTCATCTACTATCTCATAGAGCTCTTCTTTTTAAAGATTTATTGACATTAGTAAACAAGTATTATCTAAAATTTACTTCTTAAATAAAACATAGCCTCCCCTGCCTTTAGCATGTTTTGTTCTTCCATTATGTTAGAGAATTTTTAAAATTCCATCTAGCCTTTTATTTTTCCATTTATTTATCCTTGAATTACGATTCTCAATATAAATTTTAATTTCATATTATAACAAAACTTCCAGCAGAAGGAAACTAAACCAAAAAATATATCCCTAACTTACTCTCATTCCTTACCTCTCATTGCCTGAAGCAATGTCAGCCCCAAGATGTGTCCAGGATTTCTTAGAATAAGCGCTGTGAAGCTGAACTTTCCCAAATACCCCTGAAAATAAAAGGAGCAACAAATGGAGTCAGCTGTAATTTCTTCTTTTTCATTTTTAACTTTATTGATTTGAGCTCTCTCCTTTTTTTCCTTGATGAGTCTGGCTAAAGATTTATCAATTTTGTTGATCTTTTCAAAAGAACCAAATTTTGATTTCATTGATCTTCTCTATTGTTCTCTTTGTCTCTATTTCATCATTTATTTCTGCTCTGATGTTTATGATTTCTTTCCTTCTGCTAATTTGTGGCTTTGTCTGTTCTTCCTTCTCTAATTGTTTTAAGTACAAGGTTAGGTTGTTTATTTGAGCTTTTTCTTTTTCTTTTTTTTCTTTCTTTTTTTTTTTTTTGAGGTAAGATTGTATTGCTATAAACTTTCCTCTCAGAACTGCTTTTGCTGTGCTCCATAGGTTTTGGGTTGTTGTATCTCTGTTGTCATTTTTCTCAAAGTATCTTTTGATTTCCTCTAGATTTCTTCAGTGATCCATTGGTTGCTCAGTAGCACATTGTTTAGCTTGTAGAAGTTTGTATTTTTCACAGTTTTTTTTCCTTGTAGTTAATATCTAGTCTCATAGCATTGTGATCAGAGAAAGTGCATGGGATAATTTCAACTTTTTTCAAATTTACCAAAGCTTGATCTGTGGTCCAAAATGTGATCTATCCTGGAGAATGTTCCATGTGCACTTGAGAAGAATGTCGAAGATGACACAAAAAGATGGAAAAATATACCATCCTCTTGGATTGGAAGAATCAATACTGTCAAAATGACTATACTACCTAAGGAAATCTACAGATTCAATGCAATCCCTACCAAATTACCAAAGACATTCTTCACAGAACTATAACAGAATATTTTAAAATATGTATGGACACACAAGAGACCCTGAATAGCCAAAGCAATATTGGAATAGAAAAAATAAAATG
This sequence comes from Phacochoerus africanus, assembly GCF_016906955.1. Classification (NCBI taxonomy): domain Eukaryota; kingdom Metazoa; phylum Chordata; class Mammalia; order Artiodactyla; family Suidae; genus Phacochoerus; species Phacochoerus africanus. The sequence continues at coordinate 46,807,895 of NC_062552.1, forward strand.
GAGGAATCAAGCTTCCTGACTTTAGACAATACAACAAAGCTACAGTCATCAAAAAAATATGGTACTGGCACAAAAACAGAAATATAGACCAATGGAACAGGATAGAAAGCCCAGATATAAACCCAAGTACCTATGTTCAACTAATCTATGACAAAGAAGGACAGAGAACACAGTGGAAGAAAGATAGCCTCTTCAATAAATGGTGTTGGGAAAACTGGAAAACTACATGTAAAAGAATGAAAGTAGAACACTATCTAATACCATATACAAAAATAAACTCAAAATAGATTAAAGACCTAAATATAAGACCAGACACTATAAAACTCCTAGAGGAAAACATAGGCAGAACACTCTTTGCCATAAATCACAGCCACATGATCCACCTCCTAGAATAATGACAATAAAGATGCAAATAAGCCAATGGGATCTAGTCAAACTCAATAGCTTTTGCACAGCAAAGGAAATCATTAAAAAAACAAAAAGACAACCCACAGAATGGGAGAAAATCTTTGCCAATGATGCAACAGACAAGGGGCTAATCTCCAAAATACACATGCAATTCAACAACAACAACAAAAAAACAATCCAATTGAAAAATGGGCAGGAGATCTAAGTAGACATTTCTCCAAAGAAGACATCTGGATGGCCAACAAGCATATGAAAAAATGTTCAATATCACTAATTATTAGAGAAATGCAAATCAAAACTACAATGAGTACTACCTCATACCAGTCAGACTGGCCATCATAACAAGTCAACAAATAACAAATGCTGGAGAGGGTGTGGAGAAAAAGCTACCCTCCTCCACTGTTTCTGGGAATGTAAACTGGTACAACCTCTATGGAAAATAGTATGGAGTATCTCAGGAAACTAAATATACAGCTACCATATGATCAAGCAATTCCACTGCTGGGTGCATATCTGGACAAAACTTTCATTGAAAAAGATACATGCACCCCTATGTTCATAGCAGCACTATTCACAATAGCCAAGACATGGAAACAACCTAAATGTCTATCAACAGATGATTGGATTAGGATATGGTATATATATATACAACGGAATATTACTCTGCCATAAAAAAGACAAACAAATGCCTTTGCAGCAATGTGGACAGATCTAGAGACTCTCACACTAAGCGAAGTAAGTCAGAAAGAAAAAGACAAATGCCGTATGATAGCACTTATTTTTGGAATCTAAAATATGGAACAGATGATCCTATCTAAAAATAACAAACAAAAAACAGAAATAGATCATGGCCAAGAAGAGCAGACTTGGGGTTCCTAAGGGGGAAAGGGGAGGGAGTGGGATAGATGGGTATTTTGCGTTTTTTGTTTTGTTTTGTTTTGTTTTGTTTTGTTTTTTGGCTGCAAATTGTTATACTTGGAATGGATGGGAAATGTGATCCTACAGTACAGCACAGGGAAATGTGTGTGATTGGGTCACTTTGTTGTACAACAGAACGTGACTAAACATTGTAAATCGACTATACTTAAATAATAAAAATAATAAATACCTTAATAAGGTAAAAACAGGTAGGAAAATCCTTCAGAGAAATGAAGGCCACATAAGTAAATCTCATTAGAGAAGTTATTGCACAAGATGTATGATACAAAAACTGTATATGATGATACCCACCTTATCATAAAAAGAATAGTTAAGTACTTTATTTTAGCAGGTCAACTCTATTTTACATGGCTATGAACATATTTTTATTCTCCCAAAATCTATAGAGAAATGAATGTTATACCGTATCAAATCATCCAAGAGCTGGGAAATAGACCATTCTAATGGTTAACTAGTTAGATTTCCACCATTAAGTGACTCAAAACCATTTGCAATTCTGATGAAAGTTAACTGGTTTTGATATTTCATGTTAAATTTTCCAAAGTCAAGGGTAATTTTGTTTCCTGAGGAAGGAGATCTGGTGCTATTAGCTTTGTTTTCAGTAGTTGGACCTAAGAATTTTTTTTCATTACAGATATCAAAGGATCGATCTCTAGCTCCTTCATTTCAAAAAATAATGTATTTCAGACTTAATATAAAGCCTTACCAGGGACATGCTTGATGCAGTCCAGTCTTATTCCTTCAGGTCTTTCCTCTTACACATTTTATTGCCATTTAAAATCATGTGAAGCAAAATTCCTCATATTCTAGTGGTCTAAACATATTTTGAGCATAAACCCGAGCAGTAACAAAATTAGGACCATGCACTCCTAACACACATCTACTTATTCATTTTTAGATAAATAACCTTACAAACAAATGGATATATTCATACAGGTTTGAATAGAAGTTGCAATGTTGTCTTCCTTTACGCAAGTTGCCTCCATACCCATGGATTGGTGCACCCCATTTTATTGCAAATCACTAACCTTGAAAACTAAAGATTTTACAATTTTTAACAGAAAATATATAAATAAGGAAAGCAAACACCAGTAAGACACAAATGATATGCCTTGGATTTTTTCCAATGTAAACTAAAAAACTCAGAACTTCATCCACCGTTTACATCAACATCCATCATTTTACTCTAATTCAGCAAAAAGTAAGATGATAATAAAACTAAAATAAAAATTAGTGGAAATGGATAAAATAACTTAATTTGAGGATATATCCTGGAATCAGTCTTTCACAATAACAAGCCTACATTATTATGTATGTATATGTACATATATATATAAAGTATCATCATCAAAAACTTAAGCTTTTCCACTATCAACTAAATAAACTAGACATGAGAGGAACACAGAATAATTTAGAGAAATTTCCAACAAAGATTTTAACAAAAGCCAGTTTATTTCCTTTAATTTACCAGAAAGCAAATTCCTTTATCATTCCCTATCACCAAAGCTTTACTGTAAAATGACATGATTTCTTAGCTATTTCAAGGAGATGATAATATTTGAAGAGATTAAAATCTGCCATGTACTTATGATATCACCAAATATTAAGTCTATGGTGACAAATATCTCATTCCTTATTTAATTTAGAGTCAGGGAAAACGTCAAAACCACATCTTTGGCCATATGCCTGGAGTTGGGGATCAAGACAGGCAAGCTCTTATATTCCGAACACATTTGGTCCAACATGGAACTCCATGGAACAATGTGGACACCGAGAGGAGTCCCAGTTCCTGTTGTTATCCATCAAGTTTGTCAACTTGAAAAAAGTAAAATATCTCTCAACTTCATATTCTTAAAAAGATAAAAATAAACAGCATATATGAAAAAAATCTTATGGAAACAATAAAGCACCACCAAAGTGTTACATGGCAATGACTATGTATTTTGAACCTAGGTTACCAAACGCCATACTATCCTAACATGATTGTTTTCAATTTCCTGAGTCACCAAGATCTTATAAGATTAGTAATGTTGTGCAGAGAAAATAAGAAAATGCTAGAAATCTGATAAAAAGCCTCTCATACCTCTCCCGTAAAAGTCAGTCATTGTATAGCTCTTAACATCATAGTTATACAAGCCCAGTCCCAGTTTCTGTGCTCTTATGTAGACCAATTTTAAAATAGGATGTGGGGAGTTCCCACTGTGGTGCAGCAGGATCGGTGGACTCTCTGCAGCACCAGGATGCAGGTTTGATCCCTGGCCTGGCGCAGTGGTTAAAGGATCCAGCATTGCCGCAGCACAGGTCACAACTGCTGCTCAGATCTGATCCTTGGCCCAGGAACTCCATATGCCACAGCACAGCCAAAAAAGGAGGGAAAAAAAAAAAAAGGTGCTTTGGTATCATGGCAGTAAATGTTTCTTAGTCACCTATCGATGTATTAGTTTTTAAAAAAATCCCTCAGTAACCACATAGTATTTATACTTGATAACACAGACTCTTCGTCCAGACTTTGGTGTTTGACCAATCTAGATATAAATCTAAGTTCTGACACTATAAAACTCTACGCCTCTACTCATCACCTCTGAATCTTAGTTTTGACATCTGTGAAATGTATACTCCTTATAGGAGAGCTGGTAAGTGAAATAATAAATATAAATTCTCTAGAAGATTGCCTGGAATTTAGTAGATGTTCTATGAATGGTACTTGCCTATCAGAAATGCACATGCGGGGAGTTCCCGTCCTGGCGCAGTGGTTAACAAATCTGACTAGGAACCATGAGGTTGCGGGTTCGGTCCTTGCCCTTGCTCAGTGGGTTGACGATCCGGCGTTGCCGAGAGCTGTGGTGTAGGTTGCAGACGTGGCTCAGATCCTGCGTTGCTGTGGCTCTGGCGTGGGCCGGTGGCTGCAGCTCTGATTAGACCCCTAGCCTGGGAACCTCCATATGCCACGGGAGCGGCCCAAGAAATGGCAAAAAGACAAAAAAGACAAAAAAAAAAAAAGAAATGCACACGCATTTCATTTTTAATAACAACTGCATTATATTCTTACCAATTGTTCCTGGATCAATACGAATTCCATTGAAACGATCACAAAAGACTCCCTCTGAAGCTCTAAGGAAAATCAGCAGCTTTTTTTCTTTTCCTAAGGGATTTTCTAAAGTACCTGTTTACAAACAAAAGTATATCATGTAAGTTAATTTGAAATTTAAAGAGAAAGAGGGAAATTGTGATGTAATTTTGAGAATGCAAAGCAGATGCTATAAAGTAGACTAGGTGGAGTAGAGCCAATGCCACAAAGATGAAATAAGAATCGGGGTTGGGGGGGAATGAGATGAAGTAAACTTCTCTGCGGGAGACTGAATCACTCTTCAGTAGATAGTCACCCTTCCTTCTTCCTCAGGACAGAATTTACTTAGCTGATCTACTAATACTTAACGTGGTCACGTGAATTGTTTTGGCCAATGAAATTTGGGTAGAAGTGACAGTAATGCCAGTTCTGAATCGATGCTTTAAGATGCTTGGCAAGTTTCACAAGATCACTCGCAATGACATTCCCTACTATGAAAGGAGAATTCTTTAAATAGCCTCTAGGGCCTGAATGAAGAGACATATGCAACAGACCTGAGCAGAATCCATGAGCTAAAACCAGTCTGAGTTGGCATAAATATTTGTTGTTGTGAGCCACTGAGACTTGGGGATTATTTGTATTGCAGCAAAACCTAACACTGTCAATGGCTGGATCCCCACATTGCTTTACATGCATTTTAGCATTTAATCATCACAATGCACCTGAGAAGTATGATTCTTAAGTCAATATTAAATATTCATACAGAATAAGGTTTAGACGTTAAGGGTCACATACAAATTTATCCAAGCAGTAAGCAACAATCTGAATTTGAACAATGGTCTGGGTTTTTTTGTTGGTTGGCTGGTTAGTTTTGTTTGCTTTGTTTTTGTTCTGTTTTTTTATTGCTGTATCCATGGCATATGGACGTTCTTAGGACAGGGATTGAATCCAAGCTACAGCTGTGACCTAAGATGCAGCCACAGCAATGCCAGATCCTTAGATCCTTAACCCACTTCAAGGGTCAGGAATCAAACCCATGGCTCCACAGCAACCCAAACTGTTGTAGTCAGATTCGTAACCCACTGTGCCAAAGTGGGAACTCCATCAGTGGTCTGTTCATGCTAAGCGTTTTATTAAACAAGTAATAGATTATTATCTAAGCCTAAATTCTTCTAGCAGCATAAGGATGCAACCCATTCAGGCTGTGATATTCAAACAACAGTTGGGAATTACTTCTGACCTTAATCTGTTGATGTAAACAGCAGAGTTTGATCACTTTCACAGTATGAAAATTGGGGAAATTATTGAAATTGTGTTAGTGAGCATGGACCAAAGATTATCTTCTTCAGAAAATATATCTTGGAGTGCATAAAATACTACAAAGCCTTAGATTTTTTTTAAAGAAGAACTAATAAGAAGAATGTCTCCTTTGTGTTCCCGTTGTGGCGCAGTGGTTAATGAATCCGACTAGGAACCATGAGGTTGCGGGTTTGATCCCTGGCCTTGCTCAGTGGGTTAATGATGTGGCATTGCTGTGATCTGTGGTGTAGGTCGCAGACGTGGCTCAGATCCCGCGCTGTAGACTGGTGGCTACAGCTCCGATTAGACCCCTAGCCTGGGGACTTCCATATGCTGCAGGAGTGGCCCTAGAAAAGGTGAAAAGACAAAAAAAAAAAAAAAGAAGAAGAAGAGTATCTCCAAACTAAATACTGAATCAGAAAAATTGATAAAACATATCTGCTATCAAACATGTCTTTCCAGTTAAAAATCCCTAAAAACACAATCCCAAATGAAGTTGCCACATATAGTATGAAGTAAAAGGTAAACTTAAAATTGCCAGGGTGTCCTTTTGGTGCAGTGTTCTTTCCGGGGCATGAAATTATTTTTCCCAGTTGGCACTCCATATATACCTGGCCAAAGTCTCCGTGAGAGTTTTCAGCTTGCTACATACCTGTGTCTGGAGCCCAGCCTCCACAGGCACGGGTCTACAAGGGATTGTTGAAAGTAAGACTCAGAGAGGTAAGTAAATCTGCCTGGGGTCACACGGTAGGTCAATGGGCGTGCAAGGATCAGACCCCACAGCCCATGTTTTCCCAGTGAAACGCTAAGGTATGTGGCAGCCCCACGTAGGTAATATCAATCCTCAGCTCATGACTAATGTATCCTCTTAGCCAAAACAAAGATGTGCAGAAAGAAAGGGCCCAGGGGAGGAAGAGAACGTTCAGAAAATTGCGTGTGGTATAGCTTTTATCTGGCAGTTCGAAGTCTGTCCAGTAAGCCATTTTCCAACTGTGATTTCATTTATTTCACGGAGGGTAGTTTAGATTCTTGGGGGGAAAAAAAAATGGCCTAGCACTAAACAGATACCAGAGAGAGAAAAAAAAGTAGGACAGTTTGTGCCCTAGAGAAATGTATGCAGAGTTCCACAAAAAGAGTTCAGCGTTCCTCTAAAATCAGAGATTAAATCAATTATGCAACCCCAAACTGCAGCACATGTGGCGTTTGTGCAGAAAGTCTGGGCAAAATTAGTCAGCCTGCCGTGATCTTTTGGTATCTGGAGTGACCAGTGTTTGGATTCTTTTTTGCGATATGGATGAAGGGAAAGATGGAGAATAGGGTCTGAGCAGAAAGAAGGCAAGAGTGACCTAGGAGAAGGAAATAGATGCTATTTTAATATGAAAATGCAGTGTGTCAGGAATGTGTAAAAGCTGGGGAATGGAAAACCTTAAAGTCTAAACTCCTCCCTTTATTGGCAAATCTAGCATCAAATAAAGAGGATGGATTCTCACTCGCTCAGGCTTTGCCCCTAAATGAGAGGAGCCACCACTAAGAGAAGGCTCTCAGGACAATAGGTTCCCCTCTGACTTTCTTTTTAAAGCTGCTTCCAGCCACTCTAAAGTGTAGCAAAAGGCATTTTCAACCTGGATAAATGTAGATACTCACAATGGAGGGGAAACTGTCGCAGTGGTATATAGACAAGTCAGGTGTTTTTTCATACATGATTTCATTTAATTCTCACAACCCTGTGATGGCTGTAACTGAGACTCTCAGGAGGAAATGGAGACAAAGAGAGGTTAAGGAACTCATCAGAAATCACACAGCCAATACGTGGCAGAACTGGGCTTAGCCTTCAAGTCCCCTCCGAGGACACGGGGACAGAGAGGAACAGGAAAGAAGTAAAGGGAAGTTGTCGTGACTTAGGATGATGGTGGGCAAAGGAGGGGAAACAGAAAACATTCCAGATGCTAAAATCACCTGGGGAGATGGAAGAAAATGAGGTCTGGTGTATGAAAGATAACTGTTATATTGATTTGAGGAACAGGGTACAAATGGATCCCATGAACCTCACAGATAAGAACAAAGGGAAAACCACCCTGTATTATTTTATTACAGAATCAAGTATAAACCTAGTTTACATGTCAGGCCACACTTTTGGCCCAACTCCCCACACACTGTGACCAGGACAACCCACCCTGAATTATATACCATTCCCTCCATCCTCCTCCGAGCACAGGAGATGCCCCAGGCTTTTATACACCTGACCTTCATCCTGTCTAACTCCTAATCATATCACAGAATTTGGCTCCACTGCGATTTATCTCTAAAAGCCTGTGACCTTGACCTAGATGCCCCCTTTTGTGCATGAAAAGGTCTATGCCCCTTGTTGCAATAATTCTCCTTCAAGGAACCTTAAAGAAACAGTATGGAACATGAGCAATGGTCAGGGTCCCAAGTTCTCCACTGCCGTGTTCTTTACAACAGCTTTGTGCAGTTAGAACTCCTTCCTTGCTCCCAGTTTCCACGCCATGCTCAAGAGCTGAACCATCTAACCAAGCCCAGCTTTGACACCATCTCTGCTGGGACCCCTTTTTGTTGCTTATGTCTGTGTTAAGTTGCCCTCCACAGGCCATTATAGCTATGTTTTGCCTCAAGGCTCCAACACTGTACAGTAAGTGCCTTTTGCCTAATTGCCTCCTTCTCTTTACACGGCACCCACTGAGAGAAGGGGCTGTGTGTTTCCAGCAGAGTCCACTTATGTTTTATGCCCCAAATGGTCAACTAGGTAATTTTAACCAATCCTCTTATATCAAACAATTAGAAATAAAGAGGGATATTGCATGGTTTAAAAAAAAAATGACTCATTTCACCAGTGTTATAAGAATTTTGAGTATATGTGTGCCTAGCATCATAGCTCTAGAAGAAATAAAGTGAAAATTAACAGAATGACAATGAAAATAGATATTCCTATAATAACAGTGGCAAATTAAACACAATTTCTCATAACATAAACAAGAAAGTAGTAAGGATGCAACAATTTTGACTAAATAATCTACAAACAACATAATAGGCATAGATGGGCAACTAAACTCACCAAGAATCACTGTCCTTTTCAATACTGCATAAAACATTCACAAATATTGGTCATGTGATGACCCTAAAGCATATTTAGCAAATTTAAAAGAATTAAAACTGTATAGCATATGCTTGCCTACCACAGTTCAACCAAATGTACAATTCATCTTGGGAAATTCTATAAAATAAACTATATTAAATAAAGGTTTTCCAATTATCTAGAGATTCCATTCTGAGAGTGAAAAAGCAAGCCACAGAGTAGACAAAAGTTTTTGCAACACATATAACCAACAAAAGGTATGTTCCAAAATATACCAATGACTTTGATAGATCAACATAAAAAAGATAATTCATCATTTAAAAGGGGGCAAGAGATTATTCACAATAGCCAAGACATGGAAACAACCTAAACGTCCATTTACAGATGAATGGGTTAAGAAGATGTGGTATATAGAATTAAACACTACGCAGCCATAAAAAAAGCCAAATAATGCCACTCATAGCAACATAGATGCAACTAGAGATTATCATACTAAACGAAGTTAAATCAGAAAGAGAAAGGCAAATACCATATGACATCACTTACATGTGGAATCTAAAATATGGCACAGTGGAACCTATCTGCAGAAAAGAAACAGACTCACAGACATGGAGAACAGACTTGTGGTTGCCAAGGGGGATGGCGAGGGAATGAGAGGGACTGGAAGTTTGGGGTTAGTAGATGCAAAATATTACATGTTGAATGGAGAAACAACAAGTCCTACTATATAGCACAGAGACCTGCATCCACCCTCCTGGGATAGACCATGATGGAACATAACATAAAAAAAGAATTATATACATGTACGACTGAGTCATTCTGCTGTATAGCAGAAATTGGCACATTATAAATCAACAATAGTTTTAAAAAGTTCAGGAGAACAGCTACGTCACAAAACAAGATATACAATAAAAAATAGACAATAAAAAATTTTAAAATGCTCTTCACATTAAAAATTAGAGAAATACAAATTAAAACAATCATAAGATCCAACCACATACCCACTAGAATGGATCCTTGTTTAGTTGAGCTGTGTACATTTTATTTTATGAACTTTTCTGTACATGTGCGCCATATTTCACAATAAATTATGATGTTTCAATAAGTATAGTAAGTACTCATCAATAAGTACTTGCTGATCAAAAGGGTGGAAACCAATCAAAATTATACATTTTTCTGCTTCTCTAAACTATTAAAGGTTTTTATAACTTTAAAGAGGTATAACTGACTTACAAAAAAATTCATATATTTGATGTATACTAACTAAAATTTTAGACACACCTTCCTACTAAACTTTTTGCCAGGTCCTGTTCACCAAATCCAAAGCAACAAATTGTGTTTCTAAATAATCTGTATTTCCATCCAAGTTAAACTTGAAGTTTCATATATCTTGCACATAAAACATAGGGGTTAAGGAATTACCCCCCAAATCCATTTTACACATTTTCTCCTATCCTCAGAAGTAGGTTATATGTTGATGAGTTGGGACATTGAGCTTCTAACTGGAGCATGACTATTTTTCTCATGTCTTGTAATAGATATTTCCTTCAGAGCAGGGCCGCCAGAACATTCTTAAGATCAGACACAAGCTGACAAATAGTGCTAAATCAATTCAATTGTCAAGCATGTTTTATTCTGAATTACCTTTTAATTCCCAGTGTATACTTGACCCACTTATCCCAATATACCCCACCGAAATAGAATCAATCCCATGTGGGGGGAAAAAAAAAGGAGGGTAGAAGGGCTTTCAACTCCATAAATAACCAGAAGGCATCATCAAATGATAATCTCCAACCCCTCAGAGAGTGATTTTATTCAAGCTGACAAATGTTTATCATTGATGAGGGAGATCTCTCAATTTATTAACAATTTATACAAATTAAAAGATAACATGTAATATATTCCCTTACATACCTGCAAAATATATAAAAACCCTTAAGTTTTGGAGTTCCCATTGTGGCTTAGTGGAAACGAACCCCACTAATATCCATGAGGATGCAGTTCGATCCCTGGCCCCACTCAGTGGGTTAAGGATCCTGTATTGCCTTGAGCTGCACTGTAGGTCACAGATGCGGCTGGGATCTGCTGTTGCTGCGGCGGTGGCTGTGGCATAGATGGACTGCTGCAGCTACAATTCGACCCCCAGACTGGGAACTTCCACATGCTGCAACTGAGGCCCTAAAAAAAAAGAAAAACAAAACCTTAAATTTTCATAAATAAGATTGAGCTAAATTACTTCTGGAAGCCTATGTCTCCGCAACTGCCTATAAACTAGGCATGATAATAAAATCCATTTTTCATTATAGTTAAATATTAGTGCATGATAATGATACATGGCAGGATGTGCATATAATACATGCTTTAAAAAATGTTGGCTTTTAGTAGTAATAAGAGAGTAAGTAGTAGTAGTAGTAACAATAAGAAATGAAGCATTTCCAAATGAATGTTTCCATTTGGAAATTAGGAGAAAGAAGTCAAGCTCTTCCTAGAAACTAATGTCCTATTCCTAAAGTGCTAAACACTAGACATTTCAAAGGTAAAAATATTAGGTGATCACTCATTTAAATGTCCAGCCCAAGGAACTGCAGGGGATGCAATTAAATTCCTCTCAAATTCAAATACTCTCATAAGAGTTTTCCAACCAAGAAAATAAATTATTCACACATTCATTCACTTATTTTCCAGTTTGTTTAGAATTATTTAGTTTTTCCATGCAAAAATAATTAAATAATATTTAACAATTTTTTCTATTTATTGGATAATTAACTATTTAATCATTTTTAAATAATCAATACATCTCTAAGGAATTTTATGTTATTGTGATAGAAGTTCAAGAGTCCAAAATATAATTTGGGAAATGCTGATTTATAAAATATTTAAAAAAGTAAAAATAGAAACTGTCATTGTGTTTAGTAAAGACAAATGATTCTTATATAAGTATTTTGTTTAAAAACACAGATGTTATTTAAGAATAATGTGATTTTATTGGAGAACTAATATCCATCTGAAACTAAACAGATATTTCTATGCTCCCTCTAATGTTGAAATACATTTTATTTAACTGTTGGCTACTAGTCTTCTTAGGAACTCACAAAACTGGAATTTAGGGTTTCCTGAGTCTGTAAAGAACAAAGCTTTTATGCTTTTGCTCTTCTAGTTAAAAAAGTGCAATATTTAAAAGTAACCTCCCTTTGATTTCACCTTTTTAGTGACTAGTAGTTTGATTGGCATAACTGTCAGTGTAAACAAAAACCGATTTGTTGAATGATGATCCATTCTAGCGAATTGTTAAACCATCTTATTTTATAGATATCAATGTATACTTATATTTACATATGAAATGTGTGGTAAATTTGTACTATTTTTAATCATAAATTTGAGAGAATATATTTTTGTTTTGTTTTTATTGATTATATCATTTTTAAACAAACATCACCATAAGATTTTTTCTGGCTACTCAATGAGTCTGACTACTGGGTATTGTGGCTTTAAGCTGGAGGATATGTTTTAATCTACACTTTCCTCTGGTTTGTCTCCTTCTTATTACTTAATCATCCAATGAGCCTTCCAGAACTGTCAGTTTGGAAGGCAATAAACTGCGTATGGATTTTTCTTCTTCTTTAGGATTGAGAAAGTCCCAATCATGGAAGCAATGAAAGAAACTTCCATATACCTAGTACTTCATTTCCTGACAATCAAAGTCATGTGCTAATGATGACCTTAGGCTCCTGCCCACAAATGTGAGACAAGGCTGACAAAGACCCATCACTGGCTCTGTAAAACAGTATGTGACAAGTTTGAGGATCAAAACCCTAGCATAATTCCTGAGTGACTTGGCAGTGCACCATGTGACCTGGCACTGACAGGCTGAAGGAACAATCTGGTGCTAGATGCTCAGGGGTACTGAAGTGTGGGGCATGTGTTGTTTACTTAGGGATCAGGAAGATTCTGCTAAGTTTTAAAGACACATATATTATTACTGATGATCCTTCTCTGAAATCCTCCTATGAACTATCAGGAGAGACTTTTCCATTTGCAGCTTTAAAAGTATGCATAAGATTATAACACTTTCCATTGAGTTGCATGCTTGGATCAAAAACATGTTAACATCACCAGTATTAAAGCATGGCAAGGATGTCTCATCTAAAAAAAGACACTGATGAAAAGGAGGAGTTCAGACAGCTAACAAATGCAAATATTTAAAACACTCAACAAACCAGTGTTTATTGGACAGGCTTTGAGTCAGGCATTTTTATTACTTTTCCTTTTCTAGACAGAATATAGTTGAAAATAATTTAGATTTGTACAAGATCACCAACTTTTTCATTGTGGTTTTAACCCCTGTTTATTTATTTCATATGGTGTATGGCAGGGGTGGTGGTGTGTGCATTGTAGTTATTTTTACACCAACACTATAATTCCTTCCTCATGGATGCTGACATTTAAGTGTTGGGAGCCTGGATGTATTACAAGAAAAAGGCACTGAGCTGAAAGACAGGCTTAGATGTGTCTATCCATTTATGTATACAGCACGTATACACAGATCATCCACACAGCATGTTATCAGAAGCCTACTCTTGCACTAAGTACCAGGATTATGAAAGATTGTGAAGAAACCTATCATCTAATACAGAGAAGACGTTCATGAAAACATACCATTACAAAACAAAACAAAGAATACAACAATGATGACATGAATGAACAAAATGGACCAGAAGAAAAGGTACACTGAAACCTACAGAATGGAGACAGAAAATGCTCACAGTAAAGGTAGTCCTTGGGCAAAGGCTGGGAGGACGAATATTTGAAGGGACTAAAATACCCTCTATTCCAGGTCCTGCTCTTTACCAGCTATGAGACCTTGGAGACAATCAATAATCTCTTTGGATCTCAATTGTGTTATCCACATCATGATACAGATAATTCATACAATCTCTGAGGTCTGAGATACTACAGTTTTAAATCTACTCTTGGGGAATTTTCCAGAAGTTGTATGATGAGTCGCTAAACTGGATGTATAATCCAGATCTCTAGAATTGCCATATTCACAAAGATCCTAAACTAATTTGTCTTGTTAAAGTCCTATGCAAGAGAATATCAAAAAGTAGCAATTTTTGGCACATATTAGAGTCACTTGCATCCTTCATTGTTTTGGAAAGAAACACTGCCCAGTTTAAGATCCAGCTTCCACCATGAAACGCATGCCTACTCTTCACTCTTCTCCAGCTGCTGTGGCTGCCTTTCTGCCTCACAACTGTGTAAAGCATATTACTGCCTCTGCCTCAGGGTGTTGACATTAGCTCTTCTTTCTGTCTGAAACCCTTGATAGGCACAGGTAGTTGTAAAAGTCCCAATAAAGGATCATAGATAAAGAGGGAAATCTAGGGGATGTTGGGAGATCACTGTAAGTTAATAAATTGCTCAAAAAAGAGCCATCAGAACAAGGCAGGCTTGCTTGACTAGTGGAGGTGTGAGAATTGCCTCAGGTCACTGGGTGGGGGATGGGATGAGGCTTGTGTTCAGATTCAGACCAAGGGCAGGAGTTGAGGACCATCCTTTTGCTGATTTGAATACACACCTTCCTGGATACTAAGGAGGAGCAACTACTCCCAGAAAGGAAGAGGTGGTCTTTTCCAACTCCCATTCCCCTTTGATAATAATCCTCAGGGCAGAGCTTCCTTGCCTGCCCACTTGCATCTGTCACAAGTGTCCTATCCTAATAAATATTTTTCTTGCCTATCACTTTGTCTCTTGCTGAATTCCTTTCGCATGGAGACATGAAGAACCTGAACCTCAGACAGTCCAGACACTGGGTGAGTGATTCTAATTTAAAACCATGGGTTCAAGTCCCAATCTGGGTTCTGGCTAGGTTCAGACCGTTAGTGCTGTCACTTTTACCCTCTCATTTAAATTTCTGCAAGTCTAGCTCTTTCTTGTCTCTACGGTCTGAAGCCACACTAGCTCTCCAGAAGGTATTTAGTGACTACCTCATCTATGATGCCAACACCTCTCTTCAGCTCACTCTCTTATTTAGTTTCCTTCGGAGAATGTATTGCCATCTAAAATTACCTTCCTTATTTTACTATTTCATTGTCTATTTCCCCCAACAAAAGAATACAAGCATCTGTCTTGTTCACGGTCAAATACTCAAGTCCCAGGAAGAATGCTTGGCACTGAGTTGGCACTGAGTGAAAGAGAAAGTGAGGGACTGAGTCAGAGACAAATTTACTTTCTCCTTAATATCTACTTATTTGCTCCATTTTATCATCCCAGAGAAAGTCATTCATGAAAGCACATAAAAGTTTGATGCCATCACTCAATATGGACAACTGTTCCTTTTCAATCATGAGATTGAATCTGTTCATTTGCCCTTAAGACTGCATTTTAAGCCCAAAAATGAAGTTATTAAAGAATAGGTAAATGGTATTAAATTCATTAGAAATTATTGTCTTTTGGTAATGTGTCAATTTTTTTCATTGTTCCAGATGCAAAGTAACATTTTCTGTCAAAACTATACTCGCTAGCCATTATTCAAAAACAAACGAATCAATAAAAAATAGAATAGGATGGCCAATTTCCTCTCCTGCTTTCTTTGTTCTCTCCACTGTGTCTCATACTACTAACCACTCCCTCTTTCTTGCAAATTCCATCCTTTGTTTGAAGATGTTATATTCTTTTAATTTACCATCTGTCTTCACAGCTATTTCTTTTCCTTTCTCCTTTCTGAGCTCAGCTTCCTCCACTACCCTTAAAAGGTTGGTGTTCGCCAAAATTTTAGCATTGGTCATTTTTCTCCCTATCTCACAACTTTGATTTCATGTTTTGGCTGATGACCCTCAACTATATACATATATTTAGGATAGTCCTCTCTCCTTTGCTTTCTCCTAAATCTCTTTTCCCTCTATATATTACCACTTATACATTCCATTGAAATGTAAATTTGACATGTATGAGTACATGTATTCAGCAAACCACCATGAAGGCTTACTAGGTGCTGACATAGTTCCACCACTTTTATGAATATTAACTCACTTGATTTTTTTGAATGTTTTTATTAAAGTATAGTTAATTTACAATGTTGTGCCAATTTCTGCTGTACAGCAAAGTGACACAGTCATACTCACACACATACACACACACATATACATATACACATTTTTTAATATATTATTTTCCATCATGGTCTATCCCAGGAGAATTGATATGCTACACAGCAGGACCACATTGCTTATCCATTCTAAACATAACAGTTTGCACCTTAATCCCAAACTCCCAGTCCATCCCACTCCCTCCCTGCTCCCCCTTGGCAACCACAAGTCTGTTCTCTATGTCTATTAACTCACTTAATTCTTATAAAACTCTGTAAAGTATGATTATGACTATTCCCATTTTATAGGTAAAGAAATGGAGGGAGAGATGGCTCATGTAATTTACCAGAGTCACTTAACTAACAAATGCTGGGAAGGAAGTGGAACCTCCTTTAACACATCTGTGGCCCACACCACAGCCCATGGCAACATCGGATCCTTAACCCACTGAACAAAGTCAGGGATCTAAGCCTGCATCCTCATGGATACTAGGTGGATTTATAACTTTCTGAGCCACAATGGGAACTCTCTCTAAGACCAAATCTAATCATGTCACTTCCCTGCTTAAAACTACCTTCTGACTGCACACTGCCTTCACGACAAACCCCAAACTCTGTAACATAATGCATGAGGCCAAGAAGGCCACCATTCCATAAATCCTACCATCCAGGCATACTCATTCCCTACAATTTCCTGAAGGTATAAATGCTCATCCACAAATATGTGCCTTTTTAGATCTCTTCTTTTATCTTTAATCCCCCTCCCTGTTGGAAGAGGTGACACTTCCAATTATGTTTTTATTTGTTTGTCTCCACTGCTTTATGGAGACATCTCTTGAAAGCTAGGTTCCCCACTTCTATTTCTGTATATTCAACCTCTCCCGTAATACTCAGCACATGGGAGTCAATGAGCAAAAACAAAACGAATGAAAGAACGAACAAACAAGTGAAATGCTTTCTGCTTATCTTAAGTGTTTTATCAGACTAATGAGACAACCCCTGCACAGAGAATGAAATTGAGTTTGGCATTTGTGATGCAGCTGTAGCCCTCTAAGCAAAGCTTTGATCTTCAACTTCCTTTCTAATGCTAGCATTATGATTCCACTCTACTAAAAGTCAGTTGATACCTTTTGCCAGCATCAGTTGCTTTAAAAGCAGGACCACCAAGAAATATAATTCCACAATGTTGGGACTTGGATCAAATGGCAGCAGATAGCAGACATTTTCTGGCAGTGCTCTGTGCCAATGTCCACATCTATTAAGTTTATTTGCTAACTAGTCTTATTATCTATTTCATGTTGGGATTTCTTTAGGGCGTGGTAGAATGGGACAGATGGGTTGAAAGTCTTCCTTCAGGCATAACATACATAGGATTGGGCAGATGGGTTCCTTTCAGATAATCAACCTTTAGGCCTGGAACACATGGACAAGTGGAGAGAAAAAGAACATACTGTTGTCTAGTAATAACTAAAAATATGATTGAGAATGGAAAAAATTAAAAATAAGAGTTTTAATGTGTATATCAAAGCTGGAAAGTGGCAGTGTCACCTCTCTTCAAACGTAAAGACTTTCAGGCCACAAATGGTTTTTTGTTTGGTTTGTTTTGTTTTGCTTTTGATTTTTTTTTAGGGCTGCACTTACAGTATATGGAAGTTCCAGGCTAGGAGTCAAATCAGAGCTCCAGCTGCCAGCCTACACCACAGCCACAGATCACAGATATAGGGATCAGACCTATATCTGTGACCTACACAGCAAAGTCCTATCCTTAACCCACGGAGTGAGGCTAGGGATCAAACCTGAGTCCTCATGGATCCTAATCAGGTTCATTACTGATGAGCCATGGCAGGGAACTCCTAGGCCACAAGTTTTAATGATAGCAATAAAGAACCTCAGAAACCTAAGAATAACTTTTGGAAAAAGACCACTCTTAGCAATAGAAGATGTCAACTTGAAATAAGTTTTCTAGTAACAAGAACAAGGCTCAATTTTATCGAATATTTCCATAAACTGGATGAGGATTTTAAAGAATATTAAACAAACAAGCAAGTTATAGTAGTCTGGGAGGAAAAACAAACAAACAAACAAACAAAAAATGAAGACAAAAGGATCTCCTAACTGTAGAAGATGGATGGAAATAATAAAATAAAGAGATGAGTAAAAAATACTGCCCTTAGATATTCCTAAAACCCAAGGGAAAACAAAATAATCCTTGCACAAGTGTTCCACGGAGAGATATATATTTGAGGCAACACGTGTAAAAAGAGGGGAATTAGGGCTGACAATGTAGTTGGCATAAGACTGCTGGATGAAAAAGTTGAATCTCTGGCTGTTTCAACAGA
This sequence comes from Phacochoerus africanus, assembly GCF_016906955.1. Taxonomy (NCBI): domain Eukaryota; kingdom Metazoa; phylum Chordata; class Mammalia; order Artiodactyla; family Suidae; genus Phacochoerus; species Phacochoerus africanus. The sequence goes on from NC_062552.1 coordinate 46,826,128, forward strand.
AGGATTGTATCTGCAGGGTGACAGGGTGTGGTGGAGAGCATCACGTGACTGGGATATGGCTGCCCCACATGCAGGACATCAATGAATCCTCCTTTACTGGGAGTTCTGGCTGGGTTTGGTCAAATGGCAGCATGAGAGGACAGAGAGTGAGATCTGTCACACAAAGTCCAGTATCGAGTGAGTCCAGTCACACAAAAGGTCATGCTGCTATCTGACAACAATCTCTATACATCCACTTCCAACTCTATTCCTTCTCTTCTGCTTTAGGGCAAGGGGTGGTAAATATGCACTCCTGTTTCTAGCCCTAGGGTTTGCCCCAGGCCATTTGGATTTTTTTAACTGCTTCCTTCATTAACATCTCCAATCATTCAATTCAGTGTGACACGTCTTACCTGTCTTACCTGCGGGCATCCTGACAGATGAGCTAGCATTGATTAAAAACCTATTATAAGGCAAGGACTTCGTAGGAGCTGTTACATTTATGGTGTCAGCATCCCTGTGAGGTAGGTTCTACCACTGTCTTAGACTTTACAGATGAAGGAATGGAGGCATCCAGAGGCTGATTTAAAACATCAAGTAGTTGGAGTTCCCATGTGGCTCAGGGGTGATGAACCCAACTAGCATCCATTAAGACATAGGTTCAATCCCTGGCCCCACTCAGTGGGATAAGGATCTGATGTTGCTGTGAGCTGTGGTGTAGGTCACAGACATGGCTCAGATCCTACCCTGCTGTGGCTGTGGGAGGCCGATTGCTCTAGCTCCAATTTGATCCCTAGCCTGGGAACTTTCATATGCTGCAGGTGCAGCCTAAAAAAAAAAAAAAAAAATCAAGTAGGTGACCAGGCTGGATGCGACCCTGGGTGTCTGACTTATAGTGCATGAATATAGTCCAATACTGCTATATTCAAGTTTCTATGTTAAGAATAATCAGGTCTTATGCTTATACTCTTAATTACTCAGTTGGGGAATAGTTCTTTCCTTCTGGCTTCACACTCTGAGGAATTAAACAAAACAAGTATGTTTAGTGACAATTTCAGGAAGTGTGAGGAGTTCTCAGAAATCTGAGAAATGTGGAGGGAGTGCAAATTTGTAAAAGCTTCCTGAAAAGCAATTTGACCATATGCATCAAGGGCTTTAAAGCATGCGCTTATCCTTGAGTCCATTAATTCCACTTATAAAAGTCTATCCTAAGGAAATAATCAGAGATATAAATAATGACTTAAATGCTAAGATGTTCATTGCAGAGTAAGTCACAAAGACAAAAAATCAGAAATAACCTTGATGTTCAACAATAGAAAAATGATTAACTAAATTATTATACATGTATGTGTATGTTTAGATTTACACTGATGTGGAATATTAAAGCTTTTGAATTGTGTCTTGGAAACAGATTGAATTGTAGAAAGTCTCACATTATTAATATATTAGAATTCAAAAGATTATCAGACTGAATACTCTCTATGTTTTAAAGCATGTGTGTATATACACTGTATACCCTTTAAAGCATACTTGTATAGGAAAACAATGACTTTGGGACACAAAACAACTGCAATTATCTGCAATTACATTTGGGAATATAAATGATTACATCATTTCTTCTGTATAACTTTCTATCTGCTTTTCTGTATTCTCCAGGTTTCACAATAAACAAAAATAAAAAATCATTTTAGATTATCAATAATTCTCATTAAAATAACCAACTATATAATCACCATAATAACAATGACTAAAATAACTATGATTTATCCAAGGATAAAATAACAGGAACTTCATAACCTGAAAAAAGAAAATGTGAAGAAAGGGCTATCAAAAGGAAGAGTCTGATACTCGTCCTGAATGAATCAAACAGAAGGACTTGAACCAACAGAAATTAGAGGAAGATAGACTTTGGCTACAAGAAGGAAAGAGATTCTAGTAGACTTTTTTTTCCCGTATGAAATTTTTTTAAGATTTTTATTTTTTCTATTATAGTGGATTCTAGCAGACTTTTAAGAAAGTGGAAACATGTTGTCTCCATAGGTTTTTGTTTGTTTGTTTGCTTTGAGGTTTTTTTTTTTTTTTAATCACTGGAAGCATTCCAGAATAGGTTAGACCATTTTTCAGGAAACATCTTGCAGTGATTTAAACTTTGGACAGGGAAGTTAGGTTGAGAAGACTCTCCCTTCAGAGAGTCTAAAATTTGCCTGCTACTGAAGAACAATATCTAAATATTTCCTCACTAACAGAGATTGATTTCTTTGGGATAAGGTATTTTTGTTTCTGAAAATACTTTTTAATTTTTTTCTTTTTTTTTTCCTTTTCCTTTTTTTCTTTTTAGGGCCACACCTTCAGCATATGAAGCTACCAGGCTAGGGTGTCAAATCAGGGCTGCAGCTGCTTGAATATGTCAAAGCCACTGCCAACACCAGATCCAAGCCATATCTGCTGCCTATACCCCAGCTCATGGCAACGCTGGATCCTTAACCCACTGAGCAAGGCCAGGGATTGAACCCACATCTTCATGGATACTAGTTGGGTTCTTAACCTGCTGAGCCACAACAGAACTCCTGAAAATTCTCTTTTAATCTCCTTTTGGGGGGCAAAGTAGAATGAATACCTTAATAGGTTCCAAAGTGGTTCTTTGAGGGCATGGACATGTCTTTCTATCACTGTAGACTTATTGCCTACAATAGTTCCAAGTATGTAGTCTATCTAGAGCAACTCATGGGATTTTTTTGTTTATTTTTTTTCTTTTGGGTATCACCCACTGCAGATGGAAGTTCTGGGGCCAGGGATCAAATTCAATCCATGGCTGCAACCTACACCCCAGCTGTGGCAATGCTGGATTCTTAACTCACTTTGCTGAGCCAGGGATTGAACCAGTGCCATTGCAGAGACAATGCTAAATCCTCAACCTATTGCACCATAGTGCGAACTCCCATCATGTTTCTACTTAAGCAAGCCAATGTACTAGACCTGCTCAACACACCACCCTAGAACTCCTCCATCCTGTGCCTCAGTCTCAGCAACATCCCCTCCCAGCAGGAATAGCTCCATTTCCTATCACAACTGCATCTCTGGCCCCTCAACCAACTGCCCAGGTTGCCATGAAATACAACAAAGAAAGACAGAGGAAGGAGTCAAGAATCTGGGATTGGCCAAGTGAATGGTTTGCCTTCTCCCCAACTTTCTCCCTTTACTGTCCCAGGAAGCTGTAGTTCTAGAAGGCTCTTCTCAAGGTACCTCCTGTGCTAAGTAAACAGCCCTGTTTTCCTTCAGAGACTCACTCTCACTTCACAGTGATTTTCTGCCCCAATAAAGCATTAGTGCATCAGCTTGGCTTTCAGGGATGTTCTCTGAAGGATCTGCATTGAGAAAGCAGCTGAAATTTTCTTGTGAGTTGGTAGATCAAAGTATAACAAATCCATCCTATGAGATCTTTTGGAAGCATGAGCCACAGGTAAATTCCCACACAGAGAACTAAAGGGAGAACTGGTGTGTGGCCCAGAGGAGGCACAAAGAGCTCTGCAATGAGCATGAGGACCCTGGAGCCAGAAACATGGCCCAATGACAGCAGGCAAGCAGGAGAGAATGACCAAGGGAAGTCATCTCTGTTTGTGTCCAAACTTTGCCACAGAGAAGCTTTACTAGTAAATGCCCTCCTTGCATCCACCTTCCCCAATCTTAAGACACCTGCTGGATGACACCATCCTCTGCTTCCAAGCCCAGCATCCTTGACTCACCGACTCTCAGCTCCCCGCCTGCAATGACCATGCATGCCACATTCAGAACGTTGCTTCTGTCCACAGGGAATTCTAGAGTTCCCCTCACATAGAGGCCTCTGAGGAGTGGAAGATCTGTATCCACAAGGACAGTCCTGTCTGCAGAAGGAAAAGAAATTGCTCAGACATGTAACCAAGACAAGAATTGCCTTCTGTCCTACAGTGACTTACATTGAGGTTTTCAGGCAGTTCAGGATCTGATAGCATCACTGCCTGAGCCAGGAGGTAGAAGAGCAAATGGTTTGCCAAAGGCTAGGGTTTAATAAAAAGGCAGGGGAAATGAGAAGGCATGGTTAACATGACTGCCTTAATATATTGCTCCACAAACCAAGGGGCATGGCCAAAGGCATTGCTGATGCTCACTGCCCCAAGCCTCACTGGAGTACAAACGTATGGATGAACTCCATACCCTTTGTCCCTGTCCCTCCAGTTGGGCTCTTGTTTCTGAGAGGTAAAGAACCATACAAATGACCTTGGCCTCTGAAGTCAGACTATCTGGATGCAACTCCCAGCTCTGGGACTGACCAGCTGTGTGAACCAACAACTTTTTTCCCTCCATGCCTCAGTTTTCTAGTCTGAGAAGTGAAGATGATAATAAAAATATCTGCTTCATCCCCTGGGCTTGTGTGAGGGTTAAATGAATCAATAAATCTAAAGTACTTAGCAGTACTAGTAAGCTGATCTCAGTTCCCCAATCCTCACCATGAAAAGCCAAGTGTCTGGTACATGCTCAACAAACACTGGATGTTTTCATCATTGGGACTGTTGTCCATTAGCTTTGCATACTTGCAGAGCTCATGGGACAATTTAAAAGCATTATTCTTCATCTCCCCTTTCATAAAAGCAGTTTCCATACCACCTCAGGAAAAAGAATCATTGATTTTTGTTTGGAAGTAACAATAGAGTAACACATGAATAATGATTCTCATTTAAAACAATAAGTAGCTCACGTGTGACAAAGCATTAAGTGTTACTTTCTAAGGCTTAGTAATTCAACCCAAATTAAAAATACCAAATAAACATTTCTGCTTACATTTCAAGTACCATAATCACAGACACATGCAAAGATTTTTTAAAGAATTTAAAAAATTTATTTTATTGAAGTATAGTTGATTTATAATGTGTTAATTTCTGCTGCACAGCGATGTGATTCTGATAGATAGATAGATAGATAGATATTCATATTCTTTTCCCTTATGATTTATTACAGGATAATGAATATAGTTCTCTGTGCTATATGGCAGGACTTTGTTGTTATCCATCCTATTTAAATAGTTTGCATCTGCTAACCCCAAACTTCCAATCCTTGCCCCTCCCTTGGCAACCACACGACTGCTTTCCATGTCTGTTAATCTGTTTCTATTTCATACATAAAGAATTTTTTTAACATAACATCACATCTTATTCTAGGAAACAATCCACCGTGTATTTCTTAAAGACCTGTCCTCTAAATTAACTTCTCAGAATTTGTCTTTTCTAGTCCTTGCCTACTGCCCTAGCGATAAGACCACCACACCTTCCTATGGCAGAGACTACAGTGTTGCAATACAACCATTTCCCTTTTCCTTCTGGATTCATAGTTAGACTACTTTTTTCAGCCTCCTTTGCAATTAAATGAAGCCATGTGACTGAGCCATAGTCAATAAAATGGAGGCAGAAGTAAAGTGTGACATCTCCAGGCCTGGTCCAGACATTCTTCTACATGGGCTCCCTTCCTCCCCTTGGGTCTGAGTCAAATAGTAGAACGTGTCTTCTCAAGGTGTGGGCATGGTCCACAGCATTCTCACCAGTCACTCATCCTTCAGAAGCAACCCACGCTTTAGTTCTGCCAGCAAGCCATCCTAGTCCCTACAGTGGATCCACCAGAGAGAGTAGGAATCTCTCTCTCACTTTCTAGTGATACCTTGTACCTTCTTATAACATAGCACTAAAATACATTATTGTAATGACATATATGACTTTTGCTTGTCAGGTAGGATCTGTCACTGGGTTGGTTCTCTGTGTAATTATGTCTTTTCTCCCACTGTTACTTCCTTAGGAGGAGGGATCACCCTTTATAAAAATTCCTAGAGCATACAGTGACATCAAATATAAAGATGTTAGGGAGTTCCCATTGTAGCTCGGGGGTTAACAAACCCGACTAGTGCACATGAGGACGCTGGTTCAATTCCTGGTTTTGCTCAGTGGGTTAAGGATCTGGTGTTTCAGTGAGCTGTGGTGTAGGCCAGCAGCTACAGCTCCAATTTGACCCGTGTCCTGAGAACATCCATATGTCACAGGTGCAGCCCTAAAAAGGCAAAAGACCAAAAAAAAAAAAAGATAAAGATGTTAAATAAATGTTGCCAGGTCTGTTGAGTTTAGTTCCCTACATACATTAAAATTCAAAAGTTTATTAGTGACAGATATAAAACGAGTAATCAGGCTAAAGAGATGAAAATAAATATATGTTTCAATTTCACGTCTGGTTGTTTTAACAATTCAACTAGACGAGTGAAATATCTAGAGCACATTCTAGATTTAACATGCATTTTATAGGTTCAGGACTTCAATGGACTTTAAAAGCAGGATAGAAATTATTTCAAGCAACACCTTTAAATACAAGGGTTTTATACAAATGGCTTTTATCTCTTCCAATGTATAGCCCATTCCACCAATGTTTGGCTTTTGAAACTTATCATGGAAAATAATTAAATTTCTCCAATAAATGTTTTTTCTCATCCACAAAGTATTCAAACATACAAGCATGATATTAGGTCTCTTTTGAATATATTTCTCAGTTAAAATACGACAATTACATGGAATTTTTAAATTTCCGTTTGTTCTTTATCACATACCCCCTTAGAAGAAATTTTTCTTTAATTGCCCTACCCTCTCCAAATACACCAACAAATTTCATGAAGTTCCCTCTGTGGCACAGTGGGTTAATGATCTGGCTTGTCTGTGTGGAGATGCCGGTTCAATCCCCAGCCCAGTACAGTGGGTTAAGGATCTCCATCACTGCAGCTATGGTGTAGGTCACAGCTCGGACTAGGATCCCTGGCCTGGGAACTTCCATATTCCATTGGTGGGCCTGAAAAAGAAAAAAAAAATTCACAAATCACTGTTAGCCCAAGTTCCATGAGAACACAGACCATAGCTCTCATCCTCATTTTATTTGCTCAACACATAGAACAATACCCAGCATTTGGTATATGCTCAAAAATAACACCGAAGGATACACACGCACATACATACATACACACACACACACACACACACATCCCACACGTAAAATCAAACAGCCATCAGTAGAAAAGCAAAGGATGAAGACACAAATAGAAACACTGTTATTATTTCTTTCAGCGCCATCTTTCACTTTGAAATTTCCCGGATCTCTCCACTGACCTTTTTTTCTTGTCTCCTTTCCTTTCTCATTATGTGCCAAATCTTGTGGGGTTGTAGGAATTCAAAGATGAGTAAGACATGTTTCCCATTATCAGATGAAGACAAATAAATACAATGAAATATACTTGAGAAGGTAATATACTTCTTCATTGTATGGAGATGAACCTCATCTTCACATTCATTGACCTCAAAATGGAAAGTCTGTCAATGTGTCTATTGTAAGAAAACTCTGCAAAGATGAAATGAACCTATGCCCTATAAAAACTTTAACAAAGAATTCTCCTTGTATACCAAGAATAAGGTTACAGCTATTGTTGCAAGTGACACAGGCCAAAAAAAAAAAAAAAAAATTCCTCCTAGTGTAGTCTCCAGAGCAGATATGGTCCAAATGGACCAGCCTTCAACTACAATGATAGCTTCTAGATGATTTCTCTCTGTTCCAGGTGTAGAAAGCTAGGTGCAATTTGTCACATAGTCTAGGAAAAGCATGTCTTCCATGAAATTATTCAAGATGTTGCAGAAAAATGATCCAGAAGTAGTTACTCATACAATGCACTTAGAAACATAAATGACAAACCACCTTTAATTTAACTGTGGCCCAATGCTTTTCACCTTGCCTTGACTTGGCCAAGGCTACTGCATCCTACTCTGTCAGTGACCAATCTATCCTACTTAAGAGAATGAGCACTGGCATATGGAGGGAACCATCTGGAATTTCTGCTGCTCAATGGGAGGCTGATGGGGGAACAGATCTGGAAAGAGACTCCAAAAAGAATTAATGAGGACCAGATGTAATTAAAGACTGCTTTTCCCCCAAAGGAGCTCAGGACCAGCCATCACGGGGGGTGTCTCTTGGTTCCAAAATTACACCCTCTTTCCACTTGTTCATCTATCAAACACTAAACATCCCACCATCTTTATTGCAGTATTTTTTTTGCCAAGGAGTGCTTTTTTTTTCTTTCCTAAATAAGTTATTTTTTGACAATGAGAAGGATAAAGCTTTATAAATAATATCTGGAAAGTTAACACTGAGGAAGAATCATCTGACTTTCCCCACATATCAAATGCAACTACAAAAACAAAGAGGCTTTCGTCTTCTGTAAATTCATAGCAACCTTTAAGATCAGAAAGCCTGAGCCAAATAAAAAGGCAGATGTCTCTGAAGGAGAATGGGGTCTTCTTTTGTATCAGGAATCATCTGACTACCATAGCCACAAAGCATTCCATAGAATTTCAATGCTAGATTTAAACTCAATTTTTCCCTAGCATAGTCAGGGAATCAAGGCACTACTATCTAGCATTCCAAGGGTCTAACTCTGGTCTAAATCCTGTAGAATTGAGATCAAGGGTGATGAGCACAGATCCTGGGGACAATGACGGGATCACATGAATAAGCATAACTTAGGGTAGGCAGACCTGCTGCTTATACAGTATTCACTGTATCAGGCCAGTATTAGGTTGTGAAGACAGTTTCCACTACAACCCTGCTATTGTCAGGAACACAGCCTGCACCAACTTTGGACCCAGGTCCCACCTCTAAGGGAGAATGATTGTGTGCAGGGGCAGAGCAGGACATAACATGGGTTATTTGTAGGCTTGCTATTTCCTGGCCCCTTCCATAATTAATGAGCTTGTTTCTATATTTGATCTTTGCTCTAATACTTTCCCATAAATATGTGAACCAGTGGAAAAGTAACTTTTAATGCCATGTCAATCAGTGGTAAATGACTTCATCTTCTTTGCTTAGAAGAGAAGAATATTTTCAGCTCTAAATTAACGAACTCAGATACTTAGATATACATATTTACACAATGATTTGTGGGATATTCTCTCCTCTGTAGTCTTATTTAGCTTTTGGTGAATCTAGGGACTTATCCAAATATTCCATCATAATTTATGAGGATGGCTGGTAGATGCAAAACAAGTACTTTAATAAGAGAATGGAAATTTTCATGCATAAATAGTTCACAGAAATGGAGGGCTAACATTATTGAAAATTAACATCAAGAAGATTAATTTACAGAGATGTTTGTATTTGTTTATCAAGAATTCATTCTCTTGTAGAAAAAACCAGAACAAAGAAGTGCTAGAAGAGAAGGATACATTCTTTCTATAACTAAATTCTTTTCAAAAAGCTGCTAACTTTATAGGCTGCCTTTTTCATCAAATACACACAGGTGCTTTCTTTATTCTACTCTATCATTTCTTTTCAAACTGTTCTTAAAAATAAGCAGAAGAGCAGTCTTCAAAGTACCCAGCAGCACACGATTCAAGATTGAAACCTGGCTTCTGGTTTCCTTACCTTGAAGAAAAGCCATCTGTCTGCTTGGTATTGGGGGACTGGGGAGAGGGCTGGGTGGGTGGGTGGGGGTTGAAGGATAGGGCTGCTTTCTTCATTCTTACCTCATGGGAAGAGTCCAATTTAAACCTTAGACAATACATTTCCATCCCACTCCCCACATAAACCCTGTCTATGTCTTTCTCCATCACAGACAGATATGCAAAATTCCCACAGAAGAATCAACATTTTAAATTATGATATTTTAATTGATCAATAAAATGTTTAACATACAGTGTTTATCTCTTCCTCTAGTCTATACCATCTGTTCTTCAAAAGTATTTTGAATCTATTTAATAGGAAGGTCTTTAAGTAAGATTACCAACTGTATCAGATCAATCCTCTGAAGCCCAAATTCTGAAAGGAAAATAACAGAAGGTGCTGCCATTTTTATAGAAATAAAAAAGAATCCTTGCCTTCTCTCATCCCAGGCTTTCTTTGTTTCGTTTAATCTTGAGACGCTGTTATGCTACATTAGACCTCAAGGAATTCAGAGTGGCCAACTCGGTATTGCCTTTTTAAAAAACAACTTTAATATTTTAAAAAAAATTGATGCATAATTGACATGCTAAAAGCTGCACACATTTAATGTATACAACAATGAATTTGGAGATAAGAATACATTCATGTAATATCAAAGTATGCACGTGTAACAGCAGTACAATGCAAACCATAAACCTATCCATTCTCTCCAAAAGTGTCCTCCTTAATTAATCCTTTAAATTAATTAATTATTTTTTCCTTTTTAGCCCTACACCTGCAGCACATGGAAGTTCCCAGGCTAGGGGCCGAATCAGAGCTACAGCTGCCCGCCTACACCACAGCCACAGCAATTTGGGAACTGAGCCGTGTCTACACTGCAGCTCACAGCCACACCAGATCCTTAACCCAATGAGCAGGGCCAGGGATCAAACCCGCATCCTCATGGATACCAGTCGGGTTTGTTACTGCCGAGCCACAACAGGAACTCCTTAAATTAATTAGTTAACTATTAATTAATATAATAAGAACATTTAATATAAATTCTACCCTCTTAGCAAATTTTAACTACAGACCACAGTACTGATAATTAGTGGCACTTTGCTCTACAGTAGTTCTCTAGAATGTACTCATCACACATAACCAAAGTTTGTACTCTACAGGAACCTCCCAATTTCCCCATCTTGGCAAGCACTCAATTAAAAAGTAGGCAAAGGAACTGAGTAGACATTTCTCCAAAGAAAACATGCAAATGAACAACAGGTAGATGAAAACACACTCAACATCAACATCAGGGAAACGCACATCAGAACTATCAGACAGTACCTCACAACTCTTAGTGCGGCTTTTATTTACTTTCTTTTTCTTTTTCTTTTCTTGTCTTTTTGACTTTTCTAGGGCTGCTCGCTCGGCACATGGAAGTTCCCAGGCTAAGGGTCCAATCGGAGCTGTAGCTACCGGCCTATGCTGGAGCGACAGCAACGCGGGATCCAAGCCGCATCTGTGACCTACACTACAACTCATGGCATCACCAGATCCTTAACCCACTGAGCAAGGCCAGGGATCGAACCCGAAACCTCATGATTCCTAGTCGGGTTCATTAACCAATGAGCCACGACGGGAACTCCAGTGTGGCTTTTCTTTAAAAAAATAAGGTAAAGGAGTTCCTGTTGTGGCGCAGAGGAATCGAACCAAACTAGTATTCATGAGAATTCGGTCCGATCCCTGGCCTCACTCAGTGGGTGGGAAATCTGGCGTTGCTGTGAGCTGTGGTGTAGGATACAGACAGGGCTTGAATCCTGAGTTGCTATGGATGGGGTGTAGGCTGTAGCTCTGATTTGATCCCTAGCCTGGGAACTTCTGTGTACTGCAGGTGCGGCCCTAAAAAAAAAAGGTAAAAGGTTTTGGCAGGTTCCCAAATTGGAGAAAAAGGGCTCCTTGTACACTGAGGGTGGGAATGTAAACTGGTGCATCCAGTATGAAAACAATGTGGAGTTCCCTCAAAAAGTTAAAAATAGAACTGCCATATTGTCCAGCAATTCCACTTCTGCGTATTTACCCAAAGGAAAGGAAAACAAGATCTCAGAGATATCTGCATGCCCAAGTTCAACTGTCATTACCATTTGAAACAAGGTCCCTGGTGCTCTTGTGGCTCAGATGATTTGAGTCTCAAAAAAACAAGCAAATAAAACAACAACAGCAATAGCCAAATCCTAGAGCTTGCTATCACCAGAAGACCTAAAAGTGAAGAGTAGGCATTTTGACAAATATCAGGTCAAGATGTTAAACCACAGTTTGGCTTTATCCAAAGAATTCTATTGCATCAACAAATCATTAATAAATCTGTACTAACCTGAAGTTTTGTGATTAAATTCCTCTCCAACTCTTGTAGGGAATGGCACTTTCATATGTGGAAAGGCATAAACTGGTGAGTCTCTGGTGACCTAATTATTAAATTTTTGTTGCAGCTTGTGTTAAAGCCAAATGAGGAAGAAAACTTATTTTCCTATGTGGATTTTTGCTTTGATTTGCTTCCCTAAAAAAAAAATGAGACCAACTTCTAGTAAATAGATATATTTTCACATTTTCATCCTGAAGAAAAACAAGAAAATCTAAAAGGAAGTGATTCATTTGTGAATTAGACTGTTTAGGTCCAGGAAGCAAATATTATTAGAGAGTTTATTTCCATCAGGTCTTTTTTGAAAATAAATCCTCTCTTTTTGGCGCTGCTTAACACTAGAGAAGGCAATGTGTCCAAAACCTTATGATATTCATTAATTGTCTTTAATGTTATCGATCATTGTTTTCTCAAGCATTCAGTCATTTCTTCTATCTGGAGAGGGAAAAAAACTCCAGAACATTATTAGATTCCTTAAGTAAAAGGCTGTATTATATATGTTTCTTAAAATCATATGAATTATTTCATAAATGCATAATTGATGCTTAAAAGAGAAATTAGAATATAGTACCTAATATTGAGTAAATAACCTTTATACTACATTTTAACATGTATCAAAATTTATAACTTCTGAGCAAACTAGTCTATGGTTTCCACTCCTAAATCTATAAAGTGCTTATATTCTATATAAATACAATGATTACTTCTGTAGAGGTGTTCATTGTTCTCAACATTTCCACATTTTACATTTTTATATATTTTAGAATTTCTCAAAGCCTTTAAGAGTTTCCTTGTAAATTCCAATAAATTACATTAATTTAATGGTTGGGATTTCCAAAACCGAAACTTCCAAAAGTTCCTTTCTCCTCGAATTGAAACATGTCCCAAAGATCATGAAAGTTCCTAGAACTGTTAACAATTCTAAGTATTTCAACAATAACATCCAGATTTAACAACCTCTTCCCAGTGTTCTAATACTCTAAAATATCTTCATACCGCTTGGCAAAGGTACTGACTGAAATCCCCATTCTTAGGGTTAATCTTTTTTTTTTTTTTTTGGTCACACCTATGACATGAAAAATTTCCTGGAGCCAAGGATCAAACCTGCACCAAAAAGTGACCTAAGCCACAGTAGTGGCAATGCTGGATCCTTAACCCACTGAACCACCAGGGAACTCCTTAATCCTTCTTTTTAATCCACAGTGTCTAGAAATCTCCCAGAGAAGAATGATATAAAAATAAAAGCATTATGGATTTTCTGTCTTATTCAAGAAGCCCGTTCACCAACTGAATGCATTAAATAATATAAAAAATTGTCTTCCATTTATGTGGCATAGTATGACTTGATAGTTGAACAGAATTTTTTAACATATGGGTAGGCAAATTTTCCAACGTCATTTATTGAAATTTAGTCTTTTCCCACTGTTTTGAAATGCCATTCAAACTATCAAATAAGTTCCCAAATATCTATGGATCTGTTTCTGGTCTGTATTTTGTTTCATTTGCCTTCTTCCGTCTATTCATTTGACAATATACCACATTGATTGCTTAGCTTGATCTAGACCAAGCCTTTCCAGTTAACCTTCTCTTAAAAAAAAAGATTCTTGCCTAACATAGTCTACTTGTTTTTCTAAAAATGTTAGAATGTTTTCCATGTTCTACTTTTTTTAACCTACCTGCAATTTTATTTGCAATTATTTGAATTTATAAATTTATGGAGGAGAATCTTTTTTTTTTTTTTTTTGGCCATGCCCAGGGCATGTGGAAGTTCCCATACTAGGGATTGAACCCATGCCGCAGCTGTGACCCAAGCCACAGCAGTGACAATGCCAGAACCTTCACTGCTAAGCCACCAAGGAACATATATGGGAAAGAATCTTTGCAATGTTAGGTCTTCTTACACTGGTATGTCATTCCACTCATTTGTCAAAGTTTTAAGGTTTATTTCATGTTTCTTCTTAAGTTTATAGCTGGTGAATTTTCCCATAAAAATTAGAATATTTCATCTATTACCTTTTCTAATCAGTGATTGTTAATAGGAATGCTATTGTTCATTGCATGTTTGTGTTGTTTTGGCTGTTTTACTGACTTCCTTTGTTTAACAGTATTTTATTTGAATTTCTTGTATTTTTCTAGTAAGAAACAATATATAGTTACCAGTAATTGTTTTCCTCCTTTTTTTCTAATGGTTATGCCCTTTATTATAGTTTTTTCTTATCCTATTGCATTGTCTATCATCTCCAGTAATAAGAATGATGGTAGGCATTCATATTTTGTCCCTGACTCTAACATAAGGTAATCAACCTTTCACATTTATTTTTATTTTTATATAATGACTTTTATTTTTTCATTATAGCTGGTTTACAGTGTTCTGTCAATTTTCTCCTGTACAGCATGGTGACCCAGTTACACATACATGTATAGATTCTTTTTTCTCACATTACCATGCTCCATTATAAGTGACTAGATATAGTTCCCGGTGTTATACAGCAGGACCTCATTGCTTAAACCTTTCATATTTATTTATGAAGTTTCCAGTGGATCTCTTGTAAGTACTTTATATCAACTTAAGAAAAATTCCTTCCATTTCTGGCCTAATAATTTTTGTTGTTGTTGAGTAGGCGATGAAATTGATAAAAATACTTTCTCTTTTATAAATTGGGACACCTTTGGGGGAAATCTTCTTGCTACCCTTACAGAATCATCTTGTCACTACCATGTAAACATTTTTCCTTTGGGTAAGGAGGAGATAAGTTTGACACACTGTGATTAAAGCTTTAGCTTTTACTCCTAAGCAATGCATGAAAGTAACTCTGTGCCCCATTCAAGAGGAAGACTGAATAGTTTCACACCAAGAAAAAAATCAGAACATGGAATGTCACCAAAAAAATCTTGCTTGAAATATATGCTTAATATTTACATTTATCTTCTTTAGATACCTCTGTGCAATAACTTGGAGAAATTTTCCCTTCTGTGTCCAAAATATGCTGAGAAACTTGTGATTGGGCAGCACTATAAAATCTATAATTTCTATTTTCAGTGTTTTACTCCTTCCTCAGCACTTCCTAACCCAACCTTCTCTCTGCTTCATTGCCTTATTATTTTTTATTCTGCATATTCAAAGTTAGTTCCCTAAAAAAAACAACACTTCCATCATTCACCCTCATGACTTTGTAGGCTCTGCAGCTTTAGACATATTAAGTCTTCAAGAGCCCATACTTAGGTAGAAAGACAGAATAGTGTAGATGTAAACTGGCATTGTATTTAATGAGAGGAGAAAGTTAAACTTTTTTTGGTTATTCTCTAGGTCTTCGTATATTGAAAATTGTGACTTATTACCATAAAAAAAGAATCATAGTGAGGTCTTAGGGAGAGAAGAGAGTTCTAATATTGCCTTATGTTAATTATATTATTAGATTTTTCCTGAAGTAGAACCATCCTTACATTCTTGGGATTAAACTCAATTTAATCATTATATATGATTTTTCTAAAATGCAGGTACATTTGTTTTTCTAAAACTTGTCATCAATGTCAATTAAATTAGCTTCTAATTTTCTTTCTTTGTGTTATCTTTTTTAAATTTTAGAACCAACTTTTTTCACCCTAGGAACAAATTCAGAAGCTTTGTGTCTTTTTCTGGGCTCTAAAAGATTTTATAATATGGTGATTATGTGCTCCTTGAAGTTATGTTTTAAAGCTTTTAAGAAGCATTCTGGGTGATTCTGATGTAGATGGCCTAGACAGGGCAGACTTTGGAAATTAACTTTCCTGGATAAAGCTACCAATCATACAATACATATAAATATTTTTGCTGAAATATTTCTAGTAAAAACTTGGGGGAGGATTAAGTTTAATAGTAAGTTAGGAGTTCAATAAATCATGCTGTTTTTCTGCTCTGGTATAGTATGCAATCATTTAAAAGGATGCAGGATTCTTTTTACTGATACGTTATCTCCAGGGTATATTGTAATGTTTTTAAATCCATATGAATATTTAGGACTTATTTTCATGCTAAATTGTTTCAAAATGCAAATCATTAGTATTTTACAACCATCTTAATTTATCTCATGCATGCTAAAACTTAAGAACTTCTGCTCTCAATCTTGGTTTCCTTGTATATAAAATGTGGTCCCAACATCACAGCATCTTTATAAAGCTTCAGTGAGATCAAATAATATTAACACATTGCCTGGCACATGAAAAAAAGCTGAACTCAGTATTATCATATTACACAAACGAATACATTATTACCAGTGGCACTACTATTGACACTATCCTATGATTACTGTTACTATTACTAAATGAAGGTTCTAAATCTCTTTAATGTGTCATCTTTCTATAGCCTTATATTTACATAAAGTATTCCTCTTTGGCTCAAAAAATTCAATTTGAATACCTCTGCTATTTCCTGCATCATTTCTTGCTGCTAATATTTTAAGGCTTTCTGATTTTAACCCAGCCTCTCTGACTACTATTATTCAAGTAATCTGGAATCTTACGAAGGCAAAGCCAGCGCTTGGCAGTGAAGTGCTGAAATGGTCCTTATTATGCAATGTGATTTGGGTTTGCCTGTGATGGAATATGGTAGAATTGGGATGGGAAAAGACACAATAGTAAAATAGTAGAGTTGCTAAAAATTGTGGTTAAAGGTTTTCTCTCTGTGTGGGGCTAGAATTAAGCATGGTACAGCAAAAACATATATCGATAAAATCCTCTATTTTCTGAGAACCAACTGGTCTCTCCTTTTTCTTTGTCACCTGAAAAACCTTGGCACAAAGCTCCATGCCACTTTGGTCCTCGTTCTCCTTTTCCCTTGGGGAAAAAAGTCCACATTTTTCACACAGCTTTAGAGACCCATAACCATACTTAATGTATAAAAGCTGTGATTTCCATGCAAACTGCTGGTTTCCCAGAAAAAAAATAGAAAAGCTCTCTCTAGCAGTTTAAAATGCTTTAACTCTTTCTTTCCCTTTCTTCTTGAACTACTGGGCCAGCTTGGCCTGCCAAAAGCCTTCTCTGATGAATAAGACAATTTAAGAAGTGTGAGAAGCCTTGGAGTTCCCACTGTGACACAATGGGATAGGCAGTGTCTCTGTAGCACTGGGTCACCCGTTCAATTCCCAGCCCTCACAGTGTGTTAAGGATCTGGCGCTGCCCCAGCTGTGGCGAAGTTCATGACTGCAGGTTGGGTCTGATCCCTGGGCTGGGAACTCCATACACCACGGGGCAGCCAAAAAAGAAAAAAAAAATGTGAGAAGCCTTTTAAATTCATTCTGACTCATGAGGTATCATTAAATACCCACTAGGTACATATACTAGGAGCCAAAAAGTCTTACTGGCACCACTCTGATCCCCTCACTCCAATTCCCTCTCCAGTACTATGACTTAAGCCTGAACTTTTTGCCAAATAGCAAAATTCAGGTCCCTTTGCAGTAGCCAATGTCATGGCTGGAAGCAGGCCCTGATGTTTTCTCATATACCCTCTTCCTTTTATAATTGCACGAAAAAGGAAAATAAACAAAAGCAGGTGCATCCACACTATACAAATGAAAAAAAAAAGGTAACCTCTGAAATGATTTCCCAGCAAACAGAAGATCCTCAAGCTGCTCCCTAGATAACACCACAGGAGGCGTGTCAATGCCTAGATGCTAAGCCATAGGGGGCCTGCAGGCTGGGGAGGCAGTAAATCCCCAGAGAGCTCTAAACTCCTGACTGGCAAGCCACACCAGGCCCAGCAGCTCCTCAGGTGCTGATCCACGGGAGGCCCATCAATGCTCAGGTGGAAGGTGCAGGGAGGAGGGAGGAGGCAAGCTGTGCAGAGGGGGAGCTTGAATGAAGGCCACCAGCTCACCAGGGGAGAAGGGAAATGAGAGGCCCCCACTGGGAACACTAGAGTTCAGAGAGCTCCATTAACAAAAGGAATGAGCCCCTGCTTCTTGCACAGAGCATCTTCTTAGCTGTGGGAAGCACAACTCACAGAGAGTAAGTTTCTGGCCCAAGGAATCTAAACAGACACTGGTGTTGAAAGAGTCCCAGGCCACCTTCTGCAGGGGACCACCAGTGCCCCCATCAACAAGATCAGCACCTCCTAGTCAGCTGCAAAGGTTCTTAAGGACTCATACCCTCCACCCACCCCTGGTTTGGCAAGATTCTCAGACTGACAGTGACAGCTCTCCCTTCAGCATCCAAAGGCCCTAGAAACACTTTAGCAGGAACTGACTGGGTGGTACCTGCATCTCACTCCCATTTACTCACTCTAGCATTTGCTAAGCATTGGCGCCACTCCGAGCTATGTGCTTTTCACTGGAGATATAAAAACTCAAATAAGATTTGGCCTCTGTCCTCAAGGCAACATAAACGTACATAATAATTTCAGAATAGGGCATATGATAGAAATAGGCCCACAGTATTGTAGGAACAAAGAGAAAAGAGAATTAAGTTAGATGGGATTGAGGAACACTTTCTGGAAGAGGCGACACTAAGTTCAAAGACAGAAGGGAGTTGGAGTTTCCTGGTGGCACAGTGGGTTAAGGACCCAACATTGTCACTGCTGTGACACAGGTTTGATCCCTGGCCTGGGAACTTCCACATGCTGCCAAAACAAACAAAGATAGAGAGGGGTCACTGGAAGAGAGCATTAGGGATGGAAGTCAGGGGAGAGGGAGGGGGACGGGTGGTGGAATCAGGAAGGAGAGGTGGGGAAAGTTCCAGGCACAGAGAATAGCAAGTATAATGACTGGAGAGGAGAAACAGCCGAGTCAACACCAGTACGTAGACAAGTGTGATCGGTGGCGAGGATCATGGGGAGGAAGCAAGGAGGCCAGAGGACTTTGGGGTCCAAATCAATGACATGGAGATTTACCCAGAACACTCTGGGAGCCCCTGGAGAATTCTACAACATCCACACGCAAGACAAAGGCCTTAGGAAAACCGAAACTTGCTGCTCTTGAAAATTAGGTTTTTCAGGTTTTCCACAAAGGTTAACCTATTTTCAAAATAAAATATGTTCTGAAGTTAAATTTCTTTTTTTTCTTCTTTTTTTTCCCCCCTTGGTCTTTAGGGCTGCACCCACAGCATATGGAATTTTCCAGGCTAGGGTTCAAATCAGAGCTACAGCTGCTGGCCTATACTACAGCCACAGCAATGAGGGATCCAAGCTGTGTTTGCGACCTACACCACAGGTCACGGCAACAGGGGATCTTTAACCCATTGAATGAGGCCAGGAATCGAAGCCACATCCTCATGGATACTAGTCGGATTTGTTTCTGCTGCACAACAGGAACTCCTGAAATTAAATTTCTAATTTTATATTTTGTCACTTAATTTTTAAAACACAGAACATGGTAGACCATAACAGAGAAAAAGAATGTACACATGTGTATAACTGGGTCACTTTGCTATACAGTAAAAGTTGACAGAACATTGTAAATCAACTGCAATAAAAATAAATTAATTTTAAAAAACATAAAACCACATACAGGAGTTCCCAAAGTGGCTCCGTGGTTAACAAATCCGACTGGGAACCATGAGGCTGTGGGTTCAATCCCTGACCTTGCTCAGTAGGTTAAGGATCCGGCGTTGCCATGAGCTGTGGTGTAGGTCACAGATGTGGCTTGGATCCTGCGTTGCTATGGCTCTGGTGTAGGCCAGCAGCTATAGCTCCAATTAGACCCCTAGCCTGGGAACCTCTATATGCCGTGGGAGTGGCCCCAGGAAAGGCAAAAAAGGCAAAAAAATAAAAATAAAAAATAAAATAAAACCATATACAGACAGAATATGTACCATACACAGAACATATATTACTAGCAAAGAAAGAGGACTCTCCCTACAGTTAGTAAACACTTATATGGTAATAAAACTCAAATAAATGCCAAATGTTCATTTTCTGGATGAGTAAAATTTTAATCGTGTATTCTCAATGTGACTTATTTACTTATGAATTTATTGGTAAAGCGATAAAATGACATACATGTTCCATAGTACCGATGTAATAAATACTATCTACATGATAAAATGTACACAAAGGGAAAACGTTCAAAGAATAAGATAATAAATAAATAAAGGTTCTAATATGTTCTATGTTCTCTTCAATGGATTATTTTTCATATCGCATTTGGAAAGCTCAGCATTAGACAGCTAACAAATGCCTAGACTTATTTCTCAATACTCTCAGGTACACACGTATAGATAGATGTCAACATGCCTTTTATTACAGCAAACCAACTAAATGAAGAAACAAGAAGCACAATCAAGGATGATACGTAACACACTCACGTCCAGGTAATCGCTGTGCAGCTGATAAGAAATCACGGCAATAGGTCATGACATGATGGCAACTGACACCTTCCCCTCAGCTCCCTGTGGTCCTTGTGAGGGGTAAGAATGACACAAAGGATGAACTAAGCTCTTGATCCCCTTCATGGCACAAGGAAAGCAACCCAGGTGAAGTCAGAGGGCTAGAGGCAGGATGTTTCACCTAAGGAGTCAAAGGGGGTTCCAGGGCAGCCTCTGTTCTCACATCCTCACCATGCTGGATCTCAAAGATATACTTGTATTTCTATTTTTTTTTTTTGGTCTTTTGTCTTTTTTGTTGTTGTTGTTGTTGCTATTTCTTGGGCCGCTCCCGCAGCCTATGGAGGTTCCCAGGCTAGGGGTCGAATCGGAGCTGTAGCCACCAGCCTACGCCAGAGCCACAGCAACGCGGGATACGAGCCGCGTCTGCAACCTACACCACAGCTCATGGCAGTGCCGGATCCTTAACCCACTGAGCAAGGGCAGGGACCGAACCCGCAACCTCATGGTTCCTAGTCAGATTCGTTAACCACTGCGCCACGACGGGAACTCCTATTTTTTTTAATATATTTTATTTTATTTTCCCACTGTACAGCAAGGGGATCAAGTTATCCATTTTTTATACATTTTTCCCCCACCCTTTGTTCTGTTGCAATATGAATATCTAGACATAGTTCTCAAGGCTACTCAGCAGGATCTCCTTGTAAATCTATTCTAAGTTGTGTCTGAGAATACTTGTATTTCTAGAATGTAATTTTCCAGTTGTCCTTCAGGAGGAGTAGGAGTCAGCAATCAGATGTATATGTCTGTATTTCTTTGCCAGAGGTAGCACTGGTAAGTGTAAATACTACTTATAAGATATGGAAAGGAGTTCCCATTGTGGCTCAGTGGTTAACATAATCTGACTAGGAACCATGAAGTTGTAGGTTCAATCCCTGGCCTTGCTCAGTGGGTTAAGGATCCGGCATTGCCGTGAGCTGTGGTGTAGGTCGCAGACTCGGCTCGGATCCTGAGTTGCTGTGGCTGTGGTGTAGATCAGAGGCTACAGCTCCAATTGGACCCCTAGCTTGGGAGCCTCCATATGCCTCGGGTGTGGCCCTAGAAAAGACAAAAATACAAAAAGACCAAAAAAAAAAAAAGACGTGGAAGCAACCTGAATGTCCATCAACAGAGGTATGGATAAAGAAGATGTGATACACACACACACACACACACACACACACACACAATGGAGTACTATTCAGTCATAAAAATAACAAAATAATGCCATTTGCAGCAACATGGATGGACCTTGGGATTATCTACTGAGTAAAGTTAGAGAAAGACAAATATGATATCATGTTTATGTGGAATCTTAAAAAATGATATAAATGAACTTGTTTACAATGGATGAAACAGACTCACAGACATAGAAAACAAACTTATGGTTACCAAAAGGGACAGGTTGGGGTGGGGCAATAAATTAAGATTTTGGGACTAACAGATATATGCTAATATATATAAAATAAATAAACAGCAAGGACCTAGTGTATAGCATAGGGAACTATATGCAATATCTTATAATAACCTATAATGACAAAGAATATGAAAAAGAATAGATATGCATATACACACGTATAGCTGAATCACCTTGTGGTACGCCTGAAACATTGTAAATCACTATACTTCAATTTTTAAAAAGGAAAAATAAGAGTCAGGTCTTCATAGCATCCTGTTCACTTCCTTTTCCCACAGGGTTTTCGCAAGAAAAACCTCATGATGGGGAGGATTGGAGTTCTAAATTCCTGGACCGTGGGGAGGAAACTCTGCCCTAAACACATGTCCCTAGATCCTCTCAAGAAGAAAGCACTTCCAGGAGTTCCCGTTGTGGTGCAGTGTTTAACAAATCTGACTAAGGACCATGAGGTTGCGGGTTCAATCCCTGGCCTTGCTCAGTGGGTTGGGGATCCGGCATTGCCGTGAACTATGGTGTAGGTTGCAGACATGGCTCTGATCCCCGCATTGCTGTGGCTCTGGCGTAGGCCAGTGGCTACAGCTCCGATTAGACCCCTAGCCTGGGAACCTCCATATGCCACGAGAGCGGCCCAAGAAATGGCAAAAAGACAGGAAAAAAAAAAAAGAAAAGAAAAGAAGAAAGCACTTTCACACACCATCTCCCTCCCTATGATGGCCTGAGGGGAGAGGAAGGGGCCAGGTTTCAGTGTCAATGCTCTGATTCATAACTAGAGCCCCGTCCACAGAGCAGCCACCCCAAGGCGGTGGTCTTGTCTTCAGTCATCCCTGCTGACCTCCCTAGGACCAGCAGGGACCCCATCTATGTGAATGGAAGGGAGGGGCTGGGATTCACCAGCATTCCATCTGTTTATTCATTCATCCATCCATTCATTCCTTCACTGATTTCACACATACACAGCCTCTCTTCAACTTTGGAGCAATCGTGGATTCTGCCAGCACAAAGATGTGAGATTCCCGTTGGTCTCATCACATGCTGGGAGACAGCAGAGCGTCACCTGCCATTTGCACCTGTGAGCACAGCCCAGCCCAGTTCTGGCTCAGTGCAGCCAGCTCCCCACCTCTATGCAAACCCTTCACACACTATAACCACCTGAGAAACACCATCGGAGGGTGAACCCACCTTCCTCAAACTAGACAAAAGCCCAGCTCAATTCAGGTAGGAGCAATGTTTTTTATCCAGACACTAATGTGCCAACAGGCGAAGTTATCATGTAAATAAAGAGAGGCAAACAGATGGCTTCCAATGGGATGCAGGGCTCACAGAGCTTTATAGATGCACCAAATGCAGGAAAGCAAGGGCAAGACGTGAGACACAGAGCAGGCCCCAGAGAGCAAAGCAGCCTGACAAACAGAATCTTGGTTTTAATAATACATCCGGTAGCAAAGGGCAGTCACATCCCACCTACAGATTTTTGTTAATCAAGTGCTATTAATTTCCAAATATGAGGATATACCTCTAGGAAACAGATAAGCCAACCTTTCTCTTAAAATATATTTTATGGTGATGTACATTTTTTTTTTCTTTTTTTAGGGCCACACCTGTGGCATATGGAAGTTCCCAGACTAAGGGTCAAATTGGAGCTGTAGCTGCTGGCTTATGCCATAGCCACAGCAACACCAGATCTGAGCTGAGTCTTCAACCTACACCGCAGCTCACAGCAACGCCACTGAGTGAGGATTGAACCTTCATCCTCATGGATACTAGTTGGATTTGTTACCACTGAGTCACAACAGGAACTCCTATGGTGCTGTATGTATTAATACCATAGCTTTTGTGGGCTCTATTTAATCCTTCCCATATATTTAGGTGGGGTTAGTGTAAAGAACTAGGTAGACTCAAGGAATCTGGAGGCCTAGATTTGAACTTATGTTTTCTCCATGATCTCTGAACTCTTTCTTAGGCATTCCTTTTGAGGCCCATTTCCTCCATTATAAAATAGAGAGAATTGTGGCAGAGACCATTAGTTGTCTCCCAGTATTTTTTTTTTCACTTTTCTTAGCATAAGTATTCCAATTTTTAAGTTAACACATTGTCACCTCGCTAAAAGACTACATTTCCCAGTCTCCTCTACAATCTGTTATGGCCATTCAGCCAAGTTTTGGCCAGTAAGACATAAGAAGTCACACGTGTGACTTAGAAGATAAATCCTTCCTACTTTCTGCTGCCTGGATTGTGGCTGCAATGGCTGGAGCTCCAGCTGATATTTTGGACCACAGAGTAGCTTTGGGAATGAGAACAGCACATAATGGAGCAAAAAGATAAACAGAGTCCAAGTCTCTGTCACTGTGGAACAGACCTAAGAGACATAAGAGAGATAGAAATTTCTATTCTTCAGGTCTTTGCTACTCACAAAAGACCAATCTTACCTAATACAACAGATGCCTAACCTCATGGAGTGGTCTCAAGAGTAATGTTAAGTGTGAGGGTACTGTGTACTCAGAGTGTTTCCCTAAGACCCTGGCAGCATGAGCTGCTCTGTGAATAAAAGGGTTACATGGTAAATATTTTTGAGAAACAGCACATACTATGTCATATAAATGGCTTTGAAAAGACCAGATACAAAGAAACTGATCTTCTGTGTTTAGTTCCAAATTTCCCAAACTCATTCAACATCATTATCTTTCTTATGTGGGATATTATAAAGAACTAATCTCATAGGGAACAATTTGAGAAATTCTGGGTAAATTCATCATTAGTAATAGGTAATGCCCACATTAATGTTTTAGGCTTACAATTTACCTAGCTAGATTCACGTCATTCTAGTCCAGATCCTCATAGTGTATGCTTTCACAACTCTCCATATGTTTTCTACAGCACCGTTGTTAATTTTATTAGTTTCTAATGCCGTTTGAGGAGGAGTTTTATTCATTTTCACTCTCTTGGATAGCACATAGGCCGTGAATTCCTCAGGGCCCCTGTGGAATCCTAATGAACTGAACGTAGGAATCCCCCCTTCTAAGGGAACATTATGGAACATACATCAGAAATCCTGAGAGGGAGTTCCCGTCGTGGCACAGAGGAAACGAGTCCAACTAGGAACTGTGAGGTTGTGAGTTCGATCGCTGGCCTCACTCAGTGGGTTAAGGATCCGGCGTTGCTGTGAGCTGTGGTACAGGTTGCAGACGAGGCTCGGATATGGTGGTGCTGTGGCTGTGGCGTAGGCCAGCAGCTGTAGCTCCAATTCAACCCGTAGCCTGGGAACCTCCATATGCCCCAGGTGCAGCCCTAAAAAGACAAAAAAAAGAAAAGAAAGAAAGAAAGAAAAGAAATGCTGAGAAATATTGACATAATGATAAAATAAGAGATGTTTAATGTGTTTTAAGAGAACAAAACCTCAGAGTTGCCAGCAAGACTCCAATACTGGGCTCAACTGGTCTGGATGTCTGAGAGGGATCACTTAACGTGGCCAGAATCGATATTGGCTACTAGCCAGCACTCACATGGGGCTGCTAATCAGTGTGAAAAACATGACCTCTCCCAGGGACTTGGGAGTCCCAAAGCCTGAGGACTATGCCCCAAAGGGAGCATCAAAATGGCAAATAAGACATCCAGGCAAAATGGTCTTCTCACGCAAGGGTTCTTACACCTAGTTCTGAGAGCCTTTCTATTGTATCCTATTGGTCAAGCAGGTCATGAAGGCAGGCTCACATTCATAGGAAAAGGAGCAAGCCTCCACTTCGCCAGGGGACCAAGAGCACACATTTACAGGGAGAGAAGGAATTTATGGCAGCACTTTCTTTTCTTTTTGCTTTTTAGGGCTGCACCCATGGTATCTGGAAGTTCCCAGGCTAGAGGTCGAATCAGAGCTACAGCTGTCAGCCTATGCCACAGCCACAATGCAGGATTTGAGCCGCATCTGTGACCTACACCACAGCTCACAGCAATGCCAGATCTCCCTGACCCACTGAGTGAGGCCAGGGATTGAACCCTCATCTTCATGGATACTAGTTGGATTCATTTCCACTGCACTACAATGGAACTCCCATGGCAGCACTTTCTTAAGAATATCTTAGAGTTCCCTGGTGGCTCAGGAGGTTAAGGATCCAGCATTGTTACCACTGCAGAGCAGGTTCAGTTCCTGGCCTGAGAACTTCCACATACTAGTAAAAAAATAAAATAAAATAAAATAAAATAAAATAAAATAAAATAAAATAAAATAAAGACAACATTTACATTACAATAGTAATTAGAACCAGAACTAGATACTCTTATTTAATGTTCTAATACAGAAACATATATATAATTATATCACAAATTTGGCCTCTAATATTTGAAGAGGTAGATCAGTGTAACTGGTTTCTTTTATAATTCTATTTTATTTTATGTAGTAAAAATATTATTCTGAGAATGAATATATGCTTTACCAGGCTGCCAAAGGGACCGAGGGGCACACGAGAAGTTCAGAACCCCTGGGTTGCGCAAAAGTGCGGTGCCTTCAAGGGTTGACAGTGAGCCACTGTGCTATTCCTGCTGCTGCTGGCTGAGCTGTACCTCTCATGGCCAGACTTCTTATCTTTAAAGCTCTGCAGAGGAAGAGATTCCAAAAGCTCCCTCAAGAAAGTATAATCAATTCAAGAAATGGCAACTCTACCTAAACCAATAATTGGGAAATCATGAATTATTTAATTCTACATTCCATGAATGTCTGCATGGAAAACAGACCATAACGTAAAGAGAAAAAGAAGTAATTCAATTAGAGCAAGTGAAAAGAGCCCTGCACTAGATTAAGGGCCCCTTGGGCAGCTGTTCCTTACTTGGCTCAGACTGCCCCAGCTCCAACCAGGAGGGTAACATACATATGCAATCACTCAGGTGCCCTGCTCTGGTAAGAAATGCCAGCATCTCCTCAAAGAATATTAATTCCATGAGACAAATTTCTTGGGGGAATAAAACGAGGTAAAATACGTTTCTTCATTGAAGCCAAGGAAAAATTTCATTAATTCTCAGCAAATTTGTTGCAGTCCAGATCACAGAATATGGGGTCGGTAAGAACTTTATACGTGATTTCTTAGTAGGAGGACCAACGCCTGATGGTTTGCCTTGGACTTTCTAGGTTTTATCACTAGAGGCCCTGTGCCCCAGGCAACTTCCTCAGTTCTGGACAAGCTGAGTAGTTGTTCACTCTGTTTACTAATGACTTTCAAGAGATGAAGTCCCATTATCAACATTCCATAATAAATATCAAAATCTCTGGATGCTGCTTTCAGGATTCTGAATTTGAAAGGACTTCACTGATGTACTCTACTCCCCTACTAATCCCTGTCTTAAATATGGCCTTCAGTTCTTATCTCCAGAATTGAACTCACTGTAACTATTATACACAATCTTCTATGTACTTATTTTTAAAATGTACTTATTGTGCTGCTTTATATTTTTGTAATACTGTATCCCTAACCCCCTTAGGAAATGATAATGATAGCTTAGAGAATATAGCCTATTCTCTTTTCCTAAACTGACTGAGCTATACAAATTGACCAGTTTTGTTGGACTAAGCCTATTACATGAACCATTAATTTAGGAATCATTGGAAGTAATCTAATCCAGAGAGTGACTAGGGATAACCTGACTGCCACACTAGAAGTGCTGCTATCTCATCAGTGAATAATTTTAATTTTAACAACAATATGGGAATCCCTTGTGGAGAAATGGAAACCTTCGTAAACTGTTGATGAGAATATAAACTGGTGCAGCCACCATGGAATATAGTATGGAGATTTCTCAATAAACTAAAAATAGAATTACATATGACCCAGCAATTCCACTCCTAAGTATATACCCCCCAAAACCCTAAAAACACTAATTTGAAAAAATATATGCATTTAAATGTTCATATCAGCATTATTTACAACTGCCAAGATATGGAAGCAACCTAAATGTCCACAGACAGCTGAATGGATAAAGAAGATGTGGTATTTATATACTGTGGAATACTACACAGTCATAAAAAATAATGAAATTTTGACATTTGCATCAACATGGGTGGACTTGAAGAACATTATGCTAAGTAAAATGAGTCAGACAAATACTGTATGATATCACTTATATGGGGAATCTAAAAAAAAAAAATACAACAAACTAGTGAATATGACCAAAAAAAAAAAATAAGCAGATCCATAGAGAACAAACTAGTGATTACCAGTGGAGAGAGGGAAGGAAGAGTGGCAAGACAGCGTTAGGGGGAATGAAAGATACAAAGTATTATGCACAAATTAAGCTAAAAGGATATACTGTACAACACAGGAAATATAGCTAATATTTATAATAACTATAAATGGAATATAACCATTAAAAATGGGGATCCTTGAAGACATTGATCTATACCAGAGTTTTTCATAAAGACCCAATGCAGATGTGTGAAAATATAAAGCAAGATGAGCATTCAATTTTTCCTTTGATTTATAGGAGCCTCCAGAGAGTACACAATTTTTTCTCAGGCAGTTTCTAAAACTACCAAAATTTACCGAACCATCTCCATCTTGATATCGCCCTTTTGCTTTTTTTTTTTTTTTTTTTGCCTTCTGTTGTTTGACTTCTCTTTCTGGTTTCATGACGGCTCCTCTGGGTTTTCTTCCTGCCACTTAAATTTGGAATTTCCTCCAAGATCTTGACTCCTACCTGCTCCTTTCATCTCTCTGCACTCCCAGGATGGCCCCCATGCTGGCTCTCACTCTTCTGAGGATTAGCAGGTCTAAATCCAGATTGCCAACTCTCTTCCTTCCCAAACTCCTGGTCCATATTTCCTGTGACCATCTTGGAATCTGCACATGAAATTGAGGGTATGTCTGTAATGGAATTTATTATGCTCCCTGCTAAACGTATTCCTTCCCCTGCAGCCTCTAATTCTGCTGATGGTGCCCAGAGTTCTGAGTCACCTTTCGCACAAAAGTTCTGAGTCACTTTTTCAGCCTCATTTTCCTTAATCTTTCACAATTAATAAAGTGCCAGGTCCTGCCAATTCTTCTTTTTATCAAGCTAATGACACCTGCTTATATTTTTCCATAGCAACCACCAATACATTGATTGCTACTAGGAAGCTTGTAGTTTATACTGTGATGGTCAAAGCACTCTTCAATGTCCTAAGGAAAATAATGCATAATCCCTTCAAAAAGTAGATGTAAGCTGCACACGGAAAAAGAAGTTGTTACAGTAGCAAAGAAATCACACCTATTGCAACTGGAGAAAAGCATCCCAGGGGTTTTACAGGCCTACCTCTTAGGATCCACTTGGGCTAGGACACCAAATGCCCAAAAGGGTCACATTTCTAAGAGATCAGAGTTAGGAGTTTGTAAAGTTATAAAGTAGTTGTTCTCCAGGTGGGGTAAATACCAAAATAAATCTTGGTTCCCTTACACACTTCACACTTCAATATCTGCCCACCCAAATTGTGATCTGCTAACTCTGGGGAAGTATGTCCCCACCTAGAAAATCACCATGCTAATACTAATGGACTACTTTACTCACCTGTTTCTCAGGTGAGTAAAGACAGAAGAGTTTGAAAACACACTCAATTAGACTACAACTCCAATTAGTTCCAGCAAGTTAGCAAGCCATAAAGAGAGTCAGGGTCTACATGACTTGGGTCCCAAGAGAAGATTCTAAGTGAGTTCTAATTAGCCCAGAAACAAGCACCACGATTGAATCAAGCAAAGATTGACAAATTGAGATTAAAGAAAGGGTGTCAATTTATGTTACTATATTTTTATAATGTTCCATTCATCACTCGCAGGAAATACAAATCTCTGTTGTGATTTTAACTGAGATTTAATTTTTATGGGGAAACATACAGGTATTAAAAAAATACTTTAAAAAATGCAACTCCGAGTTGGGTATCCCTGGCAAGGACATCCTATCATAGGTCTTGGCTGTTAGTTAGGACATTCTGTACTGCTCTTCATTTGTAAGAAGCCATATGAATCATGGTCATTGCAACTAGAAGGACCTCCGTAGCCTCCAACGGTGCCTCTCAACTGTAAACCTATTTGATTTTTTATTTTTTGTCTCATAATTTATCTTTTTTATTAAACTATAGTTGATTTACAATGTTGTGCCAACTTCTGCTGTATAGCAAAGTGACCCAGTCATATATATATATATATATTCTTCTTTTTCTCCTACTGTCTTCCATCTTGGTCTATCCCAGGACACTGGATAGAGCGCCTTGTGTTATACAGCAGGACCTCCAGTCTAAACGTAATAGTTTGCATCTATTGACCCCAAACTCCAAGTTCATCCCACTCCCTCCCCTGCCCCTTGACAACCACAAGTCTCTTCTCTATTTTAGGGACACAAAACATCTAAAATATGACAAATAAAACAACAGTGTTCCTCCGTATACATTTTAGAAGGGCAATTGCAGCACTGGTTTGAAAACAAGGAGATGGAAATTCTACTCTTATCCTTGGTTAAAAAAAAAAAAAATATATATATATATATGTTTGGGCAATGACATTAATGTATTTCACAGGATTTTACAATTTATAAAACACTTACATTATCTTAGCTCATTTAAGTTTCACTAAGTTCCCTACCAGCTCAACAATCCTATGTACCCATATTTTTACATATATATTACTGTTTACTTAATATAATTAAATCCATGGGAAAACCCTCCAAATAAAACAAATAAATTGCTCATTAGTCATTTAATTCATCAAAGGATTCCATGTTGCAAAGGATTCTGCACTGAGATTGCCTTAAATAGTAAGATTCGATGGCATATTCTCAAATAACTGGATATATGAAAAGTCGATTTACATTGATAATTTCAAAACTCTTTGGGGAGGTCTGTGGAAACATGTGCTCCGTGGAGCCTGGGATCCTGATGTTTCCTTCTCGTGGGAGGGGCATGGCTTCAACACCCTTAACCACGGAGTGTGGTTCATGGTGGTCTGTGCCCTCCTTTAAGAAACTGCCTCAAAGAAGGAGATTTAAACAGTATCTAAAGGTCCTTTGAGCTCCGGTTTCAGGTTTTCTTTTTCTTTTATTTTTTTTTGTAATAAAGTTGATTAAAATCTCTGTGTCAAGGGGGGAGAGGGATAGATTAGGAGACTGGGATTAACATACACATACTACTCTGTACAGACCATGGACCTGCTGTATCTGCATAGCACAGGGAAATATACTTAATATCTTGTAATAACATATAATGGAAGAGAATGTAAAAAGAAAATATTCTTTTTAGAATATTCTATATTCTTTTTTAGATCTCATATAAATATTACATATTCTTTAATACATTTATATATATAATACATACTTTGTGTATAACTGAATCACCTTACTGTCTACCTGGAAACCACATTGTTAATATTTCAATAAAATTTTTTTTGAATTCTGTTTTCTTTTTTCTTTTTTGGCCACCCCACAGCATATGGAGTTCCTGGACCAGGGATCAGATCTGAGGTACAGTTGCAACCTTTGCCGCAGATGCAGCAACGCTGGATCCTTAATCCATTGTGCCAGGCGGGGCATCAAACCTGCATTCCAGCACTGCAGAGAGGCCATTGATCCTGTTGCACCACAGTGGGAACTCCTCAAGAGTACTTCTTAAAATCGTATTTGTCGGTTCTTCCCCATAAAATCTTAAAGGATAGCTTCCTCAGTCATGTTCTCAATAAGATAAAAGAAACGTGGACGGTTGTCCTTGCAGACTTCACTTCTGCCCTGATGAAAACAAAATGCTCAACCTAGTCGTGCTCCACGCCTCCCCTCACCCCACAGCACTCCTCTCTCCCAGGATGGGGCTTCTGGTCATGCATAGAGAGATTGGACCCATGTTGCAGCCCAAACACTGTCATCCATCCCCCATCTCAGGATGAGAAATCCCAGATTAGGGGCCCAGTTATATCTGAGGGTTAACATATCCCATTTTGAGGCTGGGAAGAGCCAAGACAATAACAGCCAGCATGGTAGGTAGTAGAGAATAAAGAAATTAAACCCCTTTGACCAGTCTGTCTCCTGGTGTTCTTCAATTTCTGACTCATGTAAGCCAACAGAATCTAAATAACGTCTGCCCAGAGAGAAAAGACAGCACAAATTGACCAGACTCTAAAACACTTGAACCTTTGGAATTAAGTCAGGTACATCTGCTTTTAATTATATAGCGCACACATACTCACACACATAAACACATACACAGTGGTAGATTAAAGACAGCTGCAAATTCTTTGCCATGCCTCCCAATCAAAGTAGAGCCTAATTCTTCTCCCTTGTATCTGAGTTGGCATTGGTGCCCTGTCTGACCAAGAGAATGTTATGTCATGATAGTCCAAGGATGCTAAGGCTGGCTCAGAGGGCCAGGTCTCTTAGAGCACTAACTCTTGGGGAACTCCTTCTTAGGCTGTTCCTTCTTGGAATCCGCCAGCTGCCACACGCTTAGGAAACCCAAGAAGCCCCAGAAAGATACCGATGTGGAGAGGATCTAAGGTCTCTTCGTTGACTGCCCTGTCTCTGTTTTGTAAATAAGTTCATTTGTATCTTCTTTTATTTATTTGTTTGTCTTTTTAGGGCCGCACCCGTGGCATATGGAGGTTCCCAGGCTAGAGGTCTAATTGGAGCCACAGCCACAGCAACGCCAGATCTGAGCCACATCTGCAACCTACATCACAGCTCACAGCAACGCTGGATCCTTAACCCACTAAGCGAGGCCAGGGATCAAACCTGCAACCTCATGGTTCCTAGTCAGATTCATTTCCCCTGCACCATGACAGGAAATCCTGTATCTTCTTTTAGATTCCACATATAAGTGATATCATATGATATTTGCCTTTCTCTGTCTGGCATACTTGACTTAGCATAATAATTTCTCAATCCATCCATGTTGCTGTAAATGGCATTATTTCATTGTTTTCTATGTATATATATGTACACAATGGAATATTACTTTGTTCTTTAACCATTCATCTGTCTTCTTTAACAGAAATAGACTCATAGACACAGAAAACAAAATTATGATTAACAAAGGGGAAGAGAGGAGAGGGAGACTGGGATTAAAATATACCTTGTTATATATAAAATAAATAACCAACAAGGATCTTCTGTACCAGCACAGGGAACTACACCTAATATCTTGTAATAACTGATAATGGATGAGACAATTAAAAATGAATATATATGTATATATATGTGTGTGTGTGTGTATATATATATACATATTTTACTGAATCACTTTACTGTACACCTGAAACTGTGTACAGTTTTAAACATTTACACAACATAGTAAATCAACTACATTACAATAAAATTTTTTAAGTAAAAATAAATTAGGGAGTTCCCATGGTGGGTCAGTGATTAACGAATCTGACTAGGAATCATGAGGTTTCGGGTTCAATCCCTAGCCTTGCTCAGTGGGTTAGGACATGGTGTTGCCGTGAGCTCTAGCATAGGTCGCAGAGGCAGCTCAGATCCTGCCTGGCTGTGGCTGTGGCTGTGGTGTAGGCCGGCAGCTACAGCTCTGATTCCCTAGCCTGGGAACCTCCATATGCTGCAGGTGCAGCCCTAAAAAAACAAAAGACAAAAAAAAAATTAACTTCCCCTTTCCACTTGCTAGTAATCCAGAATAAATGGGGTGATGGTGTGTGACTTTTCTGTCCAATTTAAAAGGGACAAGACCAGAATTTTGAAACTATTCAAAAGAAAACACTGACATTTAGAATATTGGATTTCTAATTGATGTGGCAGACCCAAATCTGTCTTACATATATCTTATCTGAAATCAGTTGTAATCTCAGGTAAGAAAATGGTAAATCAAGCTAATACTGCTGTTACTCGCAACATTTTGTAGAAATTCCTCCCCCACAACAATTACTTCCTGATTTATGACCCTCTCCTCTCCAACCTTAATGTCTCGCGACTTAACAAGGAAATTTGTCAAGCACTGCTGTCTTTGAACATCACAGGGTTTTGATGAGTCTTGCTGCCATTTAAAGTACCCAAGTACTGAAAATCTGAACAAACAGAAGCACTATTATGAAAGAAAACGAGTACTCCTCCATTCATCTCTTCAAATAAGGACAGTTGAAAGCAATACGGAAAAACGGAACACAGTGAATTCTACCATACGTACATGCAAAAATGAAACCACGCTGGAGGCTATATGATATCATATCTGTACGCTTCAAAACAGAATCCCAGCACTTGAAATTATAACACATTTTCCTTTCATTAAGCCTGCTCTGTGTTAAAAGGGGGTCATCCTGTCATGGTTGAAACTCCTTCAGAGAAACATCTAGAAGTATCCAATCCTTTAGGGCAGTTCGGTGTAAGACATGGGGTACAAGTTAGCAGGATTATTTTGAACATGGACCAGCTATGCTTGCGAAGGTTTGAAATTTGCATGGTTTATTAAATAGAACCCATTCCCTCTCTACAAGATGTTAGAAAATCTAACACATTTAGACCAATTTCTCCCAGCATTTAGGAGGCAAAGACAATGAGATATACTTGTTTGTGTGAAGCAAAGTTATCATAAACTAAACTACAAAAGCAAATTCTTCATGATGACTTCAGTTCACTCCATACAATACCGCCAAGAAGAATTTACAGCTCTTTCAAAATCCAATGTCTATAAAGACAGAAAGCCTCGAAGGAAAATGGTACCATACTTAAAATAGTGATATCTTTTATTAGTACAGTAAAGTCCTATTTTTATGGAATAGGATGGGTCTGAGGTCATTCCATAAAATTGATTTCCCAGAAAATGGAAATAGGCAATTTACCCTAAGAATTTTATTGAAAAATTATGCTATTCTATTTGAATAATGATGGGAATGTTCTACACATTTCCTTTATTAATGAATTAAAATACACAAAACATCATAAAATTATATTAGAGGTTCAAAAGTATCACTTAAATCTTCTTTACCAGTCACTTTCATTTTGTAAAATCAGCAGTTCCATTAAAATCGTATTATGTAAAAATGGGTTTTTACTGTAATAATAGTTATTACCTATTTAGCTCCCAAGGATGTTGTGAAAATTAAATAATAAGCCATTGGAAAGCAAATACAAAGTGTCGCTAATACCAGAGGCCAAGAGGGGCAGCCAGACGGAAAAATGAAGGAAAAGAGCACCTGACACATTAAAAAATCACAGCTTTCATCTCTAATTCCATTATTGCCAATACTCCACGAAGTGGTCATGTGTGCTGACATTATCTCATTTAATCTCATCAACATGATGATATATTAATTATAGCCCTCATGTTATAGATGAAGGTCAGAAATATTTAAAATTTGTCCAGTGCCACCCAGTTGGTAAACATCAGAATCCAAATGTGAACCCAGATGTTTCCTAGCCGACGGTCCATCTTACATCTCCGAAAGCATCACTACCTCCCCAGCATACACTCTTGTCTCGTAACTAGCCCTCAGTTTCTTATCCCATCTATCAAGGTCAACATCAAATGCCTCTTCCTCCATGAAGCCATCTCTCTTCTACTCGCCGCCTAAGACACTTGGATTCTAAACACTTGGGTTGTTTGTTACAGTTATTTGTTGTGTTATTACGTACTATGTTTTATTAGCCCAGTTAGGACACTAGCTGTCTGAGATCACAGCAAATATTAGACTTGCCCTTTGTAGCCCCAGATCAGGAACACCTGGTACAGTGCCTTGACCACCATGAGGGTTCAGTTATGGTTGGTTAAACTGAAATGAAAAGGAATGTGAACTTGAATCGGAACTTCATGTGCTCTCAGAGGCACAGCAGACCCTACTCCTAATGGCTCATTGCATCAGATATTCTTTGGGAAGTTTCTCCAACATTTCCACATGGATGCACCTAATGAGAAGGTAGTATGATTGAATTCCACAAGTAGAGTATCTGATGTATGCTAGATATTCAATCAAAAGTTTTGATGTTGTTGTTGTTTACTTGCAAGTGAAGGGAACAATGTGAACAGTAAGAGAAGGATAAATTCAGTATAATATGTAGTCTGATTCGAATGAATCAGAGCTGGCGGGAATGGTGAATTTTTAAATATATATATAAAATAAGGAGTTTGGGCTCTGGAATCAAACCGATTTCCTGGCCCAGTCTCTTTACCTATCAGCTGGGCGACTGCTGGGCAAGTTTACTTAACCTCTCTGTGTCCCAGAGTCCTTAGCTATACAAGGAAGGTAATAATGGGATCCACTCATAAAGCAATTGTCAGAAGTAATCCAGAAAATCCACAAAGAACACGTAGCGCAGCACACGACACACGCGGCACTCAAGCACTCAAATGATAGTTGCTGGTACCATCATCACCATCGTCAGGAAAATTGTAATTCTTAGGACTCTGTTCAAAGGAGAAGGCATCATTTCCCACAGACCTGTAAAATCTTATAGTTGTGCTCGGTCGATCCTGGGAAACCAAAGATTTAGTTCTGGTATTAAATTATGGGTGGCAGCACTGAGGGTGTGCACTTCATTCGAGCCATCCCTCTGTCTATTCTGTGCCAGACTTGAGTGAACAAACTGACCTGATTCAAAGGAGGTAGGGAATGAAAGAAACAGGACAGCCAGAGAGAAGATCAAGAAGGCAAAACCACAAGTAGAAGGAGGAGGTAGGGAGTTCCCATCGTGGTGCAGCGGAAACAAATCCGACTAAGAACCATGAGGTTGCGGGTTAGACCCCTGGCCTTGCTCAGTGGGTTAAGGATCCGGCATTGCTGTGAGCTGTGGTGTAGGTCACAGATGCAGCTTGGATCCGGCGTTGCTGTGACTCTGGTGTAGGCTGGCAGCTGTAGCTCTGATCAGACCCCTAGCCTGGGAACCTCCATATGCTGCAGGTGTGGCTCTAAAAGGATGCAAAAAAAAAAAAGACAAAAAAAGGAGGAGGAGGTAAATTCAATCCCAGGGTCCATCAGAGGTCAAAATATCAGGGTCTGCCAAAAATCAGAAGGGAAAGGAAGCCAGAGCAGCTCCTGCATAAGACCCCAAACTGAACAGAGCAATGAATTAAAATGATGGTCACTATAAGATCATCTACTGGAGTTAGAATAGGGCTTCTTAGAGAAAAGGCAATAAGAAGCAAGGACTTTGTTTATTATATATTAGAAATCTGCTTTCATTCACTTATTTTCCCAGTTGAAAAGGAAATAATGAACAATAATTCCATGGTTTAAAAATCTTCACTTCTCTGATTTTCCTGATAATACTGAAAGGACCAGTGGTGGGAGATACTTTAAACATTCAATATCTGGCCTCTCCCCAAACACACACACACACACACACACACACACACACAAGCATGCACGCACACATGCACACCTTTTTCCAAAGCACTGATTTGTGCTCTTTAAGAGCAGTTTCACGGAGAATCCAGGTCTATCTTATAAGCTGACCGTGAACAAAGGAGTGAAGGATGATGGAGAATGCCAGGGGCCCGGCAACCAGGGTGGATAGAGTCAGCTGCAGTGCCAAGCCAGTCAGCTAAGACTGCTCCTCGCTCAGCATAAAGGTCCCAAAGGATACTGAAAGCTTGGCAACCTTCAAAAGCTTCTCTTGCTTCCTGCATGGGGTAGGGGAAACAGCTTGCTTAGTGGGGAAAACCATAGCCCAGGGCCAATCCACTGGCTAGATTCATCAAAGAAATGGCTGAGACAGAGCAGATTTTTTTTTCCTTTCCATATAGGAATGACTCATGAGCTTGTTTATTCGAAAAGTTCCATCCTCCATGGAGAGAGGTGGATGGTAGGGGAGTGGGATGATAATAATAGTTTAAGTCTGTGTTGGTCAGCCCACTCCCTCCATCTGCGTCCCTGTGCACAGCTACACAGGCGCCCCTCCAATGCCTAGAAGGTGGGCAGTATGTTTTGATCTTTCTGCCTTCATTTTCTATCCTAAATAAAGCAAACATCACCATCACTCATTTTGTGTACGCTTGGTCCTTTTAGAAAGGAAAGGTATTTGAATGGTTAAGAATAAGGACTTAGATGAGTTCTCATTGTGGTTCAGTGGTAACAAACCTGACTACTATCCAAGAGAACATGGGTTCGCTTCCTGGTCCCTCTCAATGAGATAAGGATCCAGTGTTGCTGTGGCTGTGGTGTTGGCCAGCAGCTGTAGCTCCAATTGGACCTCTAGCCTGGAAACTTCCATATGCCATGGGCATGGACCTAAAAGGACCAAAAAAAAAAAAAAAGAACTGACTCAGAGTTAGACTGAGTCAGACAGCTGGGTCAAAATCCTGACTCTGCTGAATGGCAAACTGTGTGACTCTGAGTCCAACTGCCCTGGGTCTCCATTTCTCTGCAAATAAAAAAAGGGGTGATAGTTTTCCTTGTTTTGACGAGTTATTGTGAGGATTAAACTAGTTAATATATGGAGAATGATTAGTTGTCAGCAAATGTGTATACTGACTAGTCCTGAGTCACTTTGCCTTACACAGCAGAAATTAACACAACATTATAAATCAACTCTACTGCAATAAAATTTTTAAAAAAGCAGAAAAGAGTTTTACAAGTATAGTGTGTGGAATCATCTTTCCCTTCTTATGTAAACAAAAAAGAGACTTCTAGGTAGGTAGATGGATAGATAGATAGATGATAGATTAGACAGATAGATAGATGATATGTGATAGACTTATTTTTCCATTTATCTGTTCCTTTTCCATCATCTTTGAAAACTCATGGCCACAGAAGACCTTGTCCTTTTTCTCAGTCCTTAAAAGATTCACAAAGGCAAAAGAGAAGGAAATATTTGCAAACTGCTTCTTTCCATACACTCTGTGTCTTTCAAACATAAGGATACGAGAATTTTCTGTACACCTGTTCTCTGACACATTAGAAAAATTATCCAGTTGGTGGATTCGTCTGACTCTTTTGGGCATGGAGACTATTTATCTCACCTTTAATGAAAGTAGGCTGAACTACTTTTTTTTCCGTTTTTTTACTGGATTATCAAATTCCTCTCCTATAATAACCCAAAAGAGAAGGTTGTATACATAAGTGCCTACTTATTTCTATACTCTTTTCTGTGGTGTTTAATATATATGAATGACCGATAATCCCCAATTAAATTGGCCTGTGGTGATTGAGCCCATATTTGTGTGGTTTCACTCACTGGGTAAAATCAGGACGTCATCCCCAGAGCCTGGAATAGTACCACCGTGTCCTCCCCAACCCTTTTCCACACCTTCCCACGCATCAGGGAGGGACCATTTTATAGATGATTCACGTGCAGGGGTAGAATCTGGAAAACAAAAGAAAAACAGCAAGGGTAATTATGAAAATCCGATTCACTCTGATAACTTGCAAATTCTACTCTTATATTAGGATACTGATGACATTTTCATTTCCCCAAGTAATTGCCTTTAGATGTGTTATAACCTGCCATAAAAACATTTATCAGGTATAAAGCAAATAAATATTCACTACTTACTTTCCCTCCCCTTCTAGGGAAAAGATAGTCTGCTGTCATTATTAAACATTTATGCTTTGCCCTTATTATAACTATTACAGCGTATGTTTATCCTGAAGTATTTGGAAAATGCAAATATAGAAAGAAAAAGAAAAAATAATCATTGCTATCTAACCACCTACAGATAATTGCCATTAACCTTTTATTTATATTTCCTTCCAGAATGTCTCAGCATTTTTATACAATTTAGATCCTATCATGTACAATTTTACATTCAGTTCTTATTTTACTTAGCAGTTTTTCACATGCATTCTCTAATGTAATGAAAACTCCTTGTAAACATAATTTTAATGACTAAATAATATTCTATCATCTATAAAGTCCATAATGTATTTAATCCCTAATGTTTATGTTTGGTATTTAGACTTTGTCCCTTTCTTTCTTTTTTTTTTTTTTTAGGGCCACACCTATGACATATGGAAGTTCCCAAACTAGAGGTCAAATCAAAGCTGTAGCTGCTGGCCTATGCCACAGCCACAGCAACGCAGGATGCCAGCCATGTCTGTGACATACTCCATAGCCTTTGGCAATGCCAGATCCCTAATCCATGGAGCCAGGCTAGGGACTGAACTTGCATCTTCATGGATGCTGCTGAACCACAATGGGAACTCCTACTTTCTTTTTAAATTATAAAGAACGCAGTGTTAAATATCATTATTCAAATCTGCCAATAATTGTGATTTACTTTTAAAATAGAATCTTGGCAATGGAATCATTAAGTCAAAGGGTGTGATTTTCCTCACAGCCCTTCATGCATGTTAAAGGCAGGGTAATAGTCAGAACACCTCTCCTTACAGTAAGTTACATACATTTCATATGTTACAACTGGTTTTTATTGATTCTGCCCCTAATGATCAAATGCCGTTTTCTTTTCAACCATCCCAGTGGCCTCTTCAGGAAACTGAAGTATAAATCTAATGATTTCCCTTGGAGATGGCACCACACCAGGCAAAAATGTACCCACACGTTCTTTTCTGGAATGTGATCCCAAGTACAGAGTTAGAAGGGCAGAAAGATCATCTCAAAAGAGGAGGATTTAAAGGCTCACAGTGACCAACTGACCAAATGCTCTTCTTTTACTCAGCATTAACCTAAAATGTTCAAATTAAATTATAAATGAAATTAGGTCTTTTAAAGGAAATATATTTGTTCCATGAAAGACATCTTCTCCAGCTAGGGATATTTTCTGTGAGATTCAAGAACTCATTATTGGGGGAGGGGGAATCTCATCTATTACTTTTTAATTTCACAAACATAAATAATGAGCACCTTCTCTATCAGAACTGCCTTAAAAATAGAGACACAAAAAGAAGTAAAATGCTGTGCTTGCCCCCAAAGGGGTACCGAGCGTTGTGTAAGCAGATATTTCAGGGGAGGGGAGTAGAGCACTGAGAGGCCTTCTCTTTAATGGTCCCTGACCAAGAGAGGCAGTGAGACCTTGCCAGGAGGGCTTTCTGGAGAGGGAGCACCTGAGCTGCATTGTAAAGGCTTAGGACCTATCAAGGTAACGGGGGTGAGTCTGCATTCCAGACAAAGGGATAAACACGAGCAATGGCAAAACATGAAAACATGAGAGATCACATGGAGGAACTATAAGAATTTGGTGTCACTGAGTCACAGAGCTGGAAGGAGGCAAGTGATAGGGCAGGAGAAATAACTAGAGGTCAGAGTGGGAAGGGTGACATAGATGCAGGAACCAAGGGCAACCCTGGATTTCCAGAATGGATGGTGCCAGGTGGAGATGCCTAAGACAGACATCAGCGAATTCAGTTTGGGCCATTTAGAGTTTGGGGTGTTCTGGAAGCCTCTAGGTGGAGACATACAGCAAGCAGGGGATAGTTGTGAATCTGAAGGATGAGGAACAGCTCTGAGTCAGAAAGATGGATTTTGGCATCATCGATCCAGAGGCATTTTTGACCATCTGAGGATGGTTATGAGAGCTCCAGGAGATTTCAGTGTGGAAAGACAAAAATGCCTGAAGTCAGAACCATGGAGAACACTCTTTTGTCTACCTAAGCCCAACTCTCCAGTGGTCATGGTCTAAATTAGGAACCCAGGGTAATATAAAAGTACGTCAATTGTGGTCAAGTAGAAATCATAGACAATGTAATTAGCACGAAATATACCCCATATCATGGAAACCAAGCAATGTCTTGGAACACGCCTTACTCAGAAAGGTGCTCTGGAAATATTTTATAAAAACTAATAATATAATGCCTTTCTCCTAATTTTGTCTCCTTTTCAAGACCCTCACTATCCAGGTGGGGATAAGGTGGGGGCATTTGTTGAAGGGGCCACTAACTAACACCACAAAGACCAGCAAGAGAAGTCCCTGTTTCCAGTGATATTTCCAACAGGCAATAACCAAGTTCTTTAAAACCCTACTCCAGGCCTCAAAAACCCTTAATCACTTCTGTTTTGTATCACAGATTTGGGCAAACACTTTTGTCATCTTCACTCTTGTTTATGGGAGGGGCTGAAACTGCCTTTAATTGAATGAACTAAATCTTAAGGTAGCTGTTCTAAGGGATGTTATGATGAGTGGATTTGATCATTCTATACCACCCTGCCTTCGAATCAGAACACTTAATGGTGATGATTGATTGAGCGAGCTAAAAGGCTCTAGAGCAGAACACCTTAACCCAAAACTTTTTTTTTTTTTTTTGGTCTTTTTAGGGCCACGCCTGCAGCAGCATAGGGAAGTTCCCAGGCTAGGGGTCTAATTAGAACTATGGCTGCTGGCCTATGCTACAGCCACAGCAAGGCCAGCTGCATCTGCAACCTATATACCACAGCTCACCACCAGATCCTCAATCCGCTATGCAAGGCCAGGGATCGAACCCACAACCTCATGGTTTCTAGTCGGATTCGTTTCCACTGAGCCACAATGGGAACTCCCCCAAATGCTTTTTATGCCTTACATACTCCTCCCATTCTTATTTGGTTAAAGAATATTTGGTATTGAAAAATTGTATTATTTTTATAGAGCTCTCCATTAAACAAAATACACACTCAGATCTAAATTTTGACATTGGTGCATATATTCTCCATTATGGAAATTAAGCAATGTCTTTGCTTGATTTAATACAGTAATAAATATTTGAATATAAGGACAGTAACAAACTAATTCTGTAACTCCCTGTGTCTCAAGATAGCCTGTCCCAACCTACACAGGTTAGGA
The DNA here is from genome assembly GCF_016906955.1 of Phacochoerus africanus. Taxonomy (NCBI): domain Eukaryota; kingdom Metazoa; phylum Chordata; class Mammalia; order Artiodactyla; family Suidae; genus Phacochoerus; species Phacochoerus africanus. The sequence continues at coordinate 46,868,380 of NC_062552.1, forward strand.
AAATTCGCTATATGTAATTACTTTTCAATAACTCACAAATTAAGACACGCAAAAAAGGTAATTTGAACACCTTAGGGTTTATATGGTATAGCAGAAAGGACAGTGGACTGAGTTAGAAACCTGAGTTCTCATCCAGGCTCAGTCACTGACTACTGATGTGACTGCCCTCATTCTTAAAATGAGGCCATTGGATAGGATAGCCTGTGAGGCTCCTTCCCTTACTCTACAACTCTGTGAAGCATTGGCTTTCTCTTTTTCTTGTATGTTAATGTTTTTACTAAAGTATAGTGGATTTACAATGGTGTGTCATTTTCTGCTGTACAGCAAAGTGACAAATATATACATACATGCATATATATTTTTTTTCTCATATTATCTTCCATCATATTCTATCCTAAGAGATAGGATATAGTTCCCTGCGTGGTACAGTAGGGCCTCATGGCTTATCCGTTGTAAATGAAGTAGTTTGCATCTACTAAGCCCAAACTCCCCATCCATCCCTCTCCCTCTCCCTCTCCCCCTCCCCCTTGGCAACCACAAGTCTGTTCTCTATGTCTGTGAATCTGTTTCTGCTTTCTCTTTATTCAGCTTGTTGTAATTGACAGGTCAAGTAAAGCATCTCCAAGTTAAATTGACCCCTGCTGCACAAACCTGAGTGCTAGCCACCCACAGTGTCCTTCCAAAGAGGCCTTAACACAGAAATCTTTACACTTAGTGCTGAGTGGCATGTTATGTTGACAAAAGTGCAGTATCTCCTGAAGCGGCCTGGCATGAGTGTCCCCCCAACAGGTAGGTTCTCCACAAAATGGGCTCGGATCCAACTGCTCGCATCTCTTCTTGGGGAATTTGAACATAGGATATCCAGAGAGGAGAGAATTCTAAGATGTCTTTCCTTGGTAACAGTTATTTTAAAGGAAACTTGGAGTTCTCATTGTGTCTCAGCAGGTTAAGAACCTAACATAGTCTCTGTGCTGATGCAGGTTCCATCCTGGCCTCACTCAGTGGGTTAAGGACCCATTGTCGCCACAAGCTGTGGCATAGGTCACAGACGCAGCTCGGACCCCATGTTGTGGCTGTGGCGTAGGCCTGCAACTACAGCTCTGATTCGACCTCTAGCCTGGGAACGTCCCTACGCTGAAGGTGTGGCCATAAAAATCAAAAAAAAAAAAAAAAGGAAAAGTCCTCCTTAATCATTTAATTAGTTACTTGATTGACACCCCCCGAGGATCACAGGAAGTCAAAGACCATTCATCTTGCGCATCATTGTAGCGTCCCAGATCTCACATGAGAGGCATTCGACAAACAAAGCGTTTTGAGTCACATAAAGGAAAAAAAGGGGTAAAAAATTGGGAACATAAAGAGCAAATGCTATGGCAGCTCAGAAACAGATATAGAAACAAAGCATCATATTCTTCTTAGTCCAATAAGCATGGAGTAGTGATGGCCAGGACTTCTCCTTCATGGTTTTAGCCCAATACTTTTACCTTGTTTATTTATTAATTTAAATGGAGGAATTAGATCATTTTCTGATTAGCTTAGGCTCTTCTCTGACAGAACACAAACATGCCACTGGAAATCAAAGGAAAGCTCAGCCTTTGAAAAGATTTATTCCTGCTGCAAATGTATAGTTAAACTGACTGAGGATAAACAAAAACAAACAATGAAATACATTAGAAGGTGCTTACGAGTCATTTAGTCTTTGAGAGTTTAGCTTTTATGAGTTAGAAAGATTTCACAGAACCATCTGACTTTTGGGGAGGATTTGTTTACCCTGATTTCCTGAAATTACTGGGAACAATTAAAGTTTTGAGATACCCTAAATTTTTCTTTCCATTTGGTGGGGGCCTAATGGCCCATCTGCAGATCTGGACTTTGGTGTGCACATATGGTCCATAATTTATGAAATGTGCTTATTTACATGTTGTAATTCTTACTTTTCAGTGTTTTCAACCGCACCATTCTTATATCTTTCTTTGACATGCCGCACATATATTTTAGCTGAAGGGCTAACACAATAGAGAGTTATCGGACATAAAAGCTGTACGCCTGACATCTGCCCTACAAACCATGTGATGGGAAGAATTTATAAAACGACTGGAAGACATTCTGCAGTACCAGGCAAGTCCTTTCGGTGGATTAATACTCACCTGAAATAGTTGGGGCCACCCCTTCCCTCACCTGGAGAATTACTTGAATTTGTCCTTCACCTGAAACTGAATGCAGAAAGCCACAACTTAGATGTGATACAAAGACCATCTTAATACGAACAATATTCATTTGTGAGAAAGACGGTTTTATGATAAATTCTCTTCAATCTAACTAAATGGTCAATGGTTACCATAAGGGAACGGGCGTGGGGGAGAGATAAATTAGGAGTTCGGGATTAATATATACATACTACTACATATAAAATAGATAAACAGGAATTCCCATTGTGGTGCAGCGGAAACAAATCCAACTAGGAACCATGAGGTTGAGTGTTTGATTCCTGGTCTCCCTCAGTGGGTTGAGGATCCGGCATTGCCCTGAGCTGTGGTGTAGGTCGCAGATGCGGCTCGGATCTGATGTTGCTGTGGCTGAGGTGTAGGCCAGCAGCTGTAGCTCCGATTCGACCTCTAGCCTGGGAACTTCCATGTGCTGTAGGTGTGGCCTTAAAAGTAAAAAAAAAAAAAAAAAAATCCGTAAAATAGATAAACAACGGGGACCTACTGTATAGCCCAGGGAACTCTGCTTATTTTATCATAACCTATAAGGGAAAAGATTCTGAAAAAGAATGATATAGAGAATATATGATAAAGAATAGGAGTTGCTGTTGTGGCTCAGAGGACATGAATCTGACTAGTATCCATGAGGATGCAGGTTCAATCCCTGGCTTTGCTCAGTGGGTTAAGGATCCAGCATTGCAGTGAGCTGTGGTTTAGGTCACAGACACTCCTTGGCTCTGGCATTGCTGTGGCTTGGCATAGGCCTGCATCTGTAGCTCCAATTAGACCCCTGGCCTGGGAACCTCCATATGCTGCAGGTATAGCCCTAAAAAGCCAAAAGAAAAGAAAAATCCATAAAATAGATAAACAACAAGGACCTCCTGTAAAGCCCAGGGAACTATACTTATTTTATAATAAGCTGTAAGGGAAAGGATTCTGAAAAAGCATACATATAGAGAATATAAGATGAAGAATAAGAGTTACTGTCCTGGCTCAGAGGAAATGAATCTGACTAGCATCCATGAGGATGCATGTTCAATCCCTGGCCTTGCTCAATGGGTTAAGGATCCAGCATTGCCATGAGCTGTGGTGTAGGTCACAGACACAGCTTAGATCTGGCGTTGCTATGGCTGTGGCATAGGCCAGCAGCGATAGCTCTGATTCAACCCCTCACCTGGTAATTTCTATATGCCTTGAGTGTGGCCCTAAAAAGACACACACACACACACACACACATACACACACGAAAATGTACATATATATGTACAACCAAATCACTGTGCTATATGCCCGAAACTAATGTGATATCATAAAGCAACTATATTTCAATTAAAAAAATGAAAAAATATTTTTAAGTGAAGTCCTTGTTAGTGAGTCTAAAAATTGATTTCCAACATTTTCTTTTGACTGCTTTTATTTGAATAAACATAACTGCAGTGAGGTTTCCAAGAGAATTGACACATAAATAATTAGGGAAAAAAAATCCTTTAACCATATGTTCTTTGGAGGTCAGCGCTGGTCAGCAAGGCACCCCTGATATCCTATGCCCTCTCCATCAGTTTGAAGGCTCAGCTTTTAGAATTCATGTGGTTTTCACCAACAGAGTTCAGATCACCCATGAAATGTATTTGCTTTACCTTGATCTGAACAAATTGTCCTTTTAATGAAGGCTTTTCACCACCACCCCCCTTTCTCCTCCCATCTTCCAAACCAACTGAGCACATTTAAAAGGCCTGGGGTTCATTAATTTTAAGTGTTCAATAAATTAGTGGAAATAATCAAAAGGCCTGATTCTTTCTGATAATGACAATTTGATGTCAGTATAAACCAGTAGATTAAGCTGGGAACATATGCTCCTTTGCCAAGAGAGGCTGCTATAATTAAATAGTGAATGCATCTACAAGGTGCTCTCACGCCTGATTAATTAGTAATCAGGTGCACGAACTCCACTTTTCAGGAACACCTTGTCTCTTATTGGTTAATTACCTTTCTGCCTTACCGGATGCCATGCAGGCCAGCACCTCCCACCAGCGAAAGACCCAAGCTGCTGAAGGCTGCAGCCAGGGGGCCCAGGTCACACGCATGCTCTCCATTTGCCTTTCCCTGGAGCCCTAAGCCCTTTCCTCTGTCATAGGCTGGAAGAGATCAGGGGTCATTCTTTCTACTTACAAAGCATCGGCTTCAGAACATTACAAAGAAAATAATCCCTCAAAACACCCACCATAAGACCTCGCTGATTCTATTCTTATTTTAATCATTATTCTCTGCTACAATTTTTCTGTAATAACCTATAGTGGTTTTCATCTGCAAAAATGCAGAATCACGATACGGTATACCTGAAACGGACAGAATGGTGTAAATTCACTACACTTGAATGGAAATTGTTGCCATTATAAAATGCCTGAGTCTGTGGCTTGCTCCTCACACTGGACACCGTCTGAGCCCAGGCACAGCAGCCAACATGGTCTTCACGTGTTCTGCTTTGTCGCCATTTGCCGGGCTTCACTTACAATGTTTCTTGATGCTATTCATATTTCACCCACTTTTCTAACTTTAATATAATAATAATAATAAAGCCACTAGCGCAGCATGGCCTCTCTCTTTCTGGAATGTCTAACTCACTCACTTCTGCTCACACTGATCTATACATTTTCTAAATTTGAAAAGCACTTATAAAGCCATACTGTGACATTTATCCCAAACTCGCACTCAATTTAGCAAACATTATTGAGAGACTTCAGGATTGCCTCAATCCTTAGCTCTGTCCCTAAATCTTTGAGGGAGGGACTTTTCTTATGTACCTTAAGACACTAGACTTTGTCAGACGTGTAGATACCTAATTTTCATGGGCCAGCCTAGAAACCCCAAATTTGTACTGCTCTACTCTGGATGCCAGGACTTAACTGGAAATTGCAACAAATTAAACAAATGGAGGCAGGAAATAACCTTTCAAAGGAACGAAAAGACAAAATAGTAAAAAAAAAAAAAATCCATCAGAAAGAAAACAAATACAGCAAAATAACTTCTAAAAATGCACCAAAGTCTGTAACAATAGAATACCCTTGTACAAGAGAGAAATTAAATATTGTAATAGAATTAAAATCTAAGAAAGGTAAATTAGAAAAAAAAATTCCAAGAATCATTTGGAAAAGGAAGTCTGTTCACTTAAGGATGTTATAAAAATTATGCTTGTACTCAAAACACAGAAAACAAACTTATGGTTACCAGAGTGGGAAAGGGGGCAGAGGAGGGATAAATTAGGAATTTGGGATTAGCAGATACAAACTACTATATATAAAACAGATAAACAACAAGGACCTACTGCATAGCATCTTATAATAAACCATAATGGAAAAGAATTTGAAAAGGAGTATATATACATATAAAATAAATCACTTTGCGCTCTCTCTCTCTCTCTCTCTCTCTCTCTCTCTCTCTCTCTCTCTCTCTCTCGGTGTGTGTGTGTGTGTGTGTGTGTGTGTGATCGAGTCACTTTGCTGTACACCAGAAACTAACACAACATTGTAAATCAACAACACTTCAATAAAAAATTTAAATCATCCTTGTTAATAGCTTCCAAGGATTTTAGCTTCCTTAAGACATAGCCACTGAGGTAAAGAAAGTTAAAAAGTCATGTGTAATGAGTTTTTCAAAGCCCATCTAGCCATTTTAAAATGATTTGTTTGACCCAAAATAAGTATAATGTATACACATGAGAGGAATGGTTGGTGGGAGGAAAGAATAGAAACATTTTCTCCAATAACTAAAGGAGGGAACTGGAAGTAGAGGGAAGATAATCGATGTATTCAGAATCCCCTGGGTGGAAAGGATGCCACCAGCTACTAGAGTATCAGGTCCTGTAGTTATGATGAGGATGTGGCCGTCACTTGCAGTGGTGATGATTACCCGGAAGACAGAAACCGGCGGCCCTGGACAGACCTGCCTCCCATCACAGGCTGTCCCATTATCTTCATCCACTGCAGCCCCTAGCCAGGGCCTGTTCCCGGTGAACCAACACCCCCTGGCTCAGTGGGCTGTCACGTCTGTACTGGTGGCTTCCAATCCCTGAGGACAATGGCTTTATTCAGCCTCTACAGATGCACAAATAGCCGCTACCTCCAGAGCAAGCTCTTTCCTGAAGCTGACATTGAAAGTAAGACACACATGGAAGAGGAAGTGTGTGCATACCATTCAATCTCAGAAGCGATGTTTTGATATCAGAGGAAATGCAGCAAAGCTACAAAAAGTTGGAAAAATCAGAAAGGTCTGATTTCCTGCACCGGCATTTGTCCACGCCCTGCTGGGGCTGGCTCTGAGCAGATGCGCAGGCTCAGAGACCTGCTTTTTCCCAAACACCACCTCTGGGCTGAGAGAGTGGATGGGTAGCATGAGGTCCAGCAGCCTGGATTTGAATCCTGGGTCTACCAGGTCCTAGATGTGGACACCTGACACGTTATGAACCTCTCTCACCTCCTCTGAAAGTGGGCATCATTGTACTTCCTACCTTATCTCGTGATTGGGAAGAAAAGATGAGATAATCCAGGTAACCTGACACAAACAATACATGTTAGCCAAGATCGATACTGTTATTACAACATGAACATTATTCTAGGAGTCAGTTAACAAAACCCAAGATATATATTTTTACTCTCTTTATAGCTGCACCTAAATCAAGATGAGCCCTAGAATTCAGAGCTGTGAGCAATGTATCCAGATCCACCAAAGTTCTCTTAGTGCCTCTGACTCTATAAAAGACAGTGTAAATGCAGTGTCGTTTCCAATTTGGATAAATACAGAGAAGGATAAAAATCACTTGAGAATAAAGGTATTGACTCGGGAAGAGCTTAAGAGCCTAACACAAGCTGTGATACTGTACATATGTTTTCTCAGTGCTTTTGATTTCTGATTTTGTGTTTGTAATACGAGAACCGTTAATCTCCTTTGTTTATCAATGGAGCCGCACTGCCGGTTGATCCTTCCCAGATTGCAAGAATAGCTGGCTGGTCCTCAAAAAGAAAAGAAGTCTTAGGGTCAATTATGGCCCAATTTTTCTGATGAGTGCTATATGATCTAAGTCTGCTCTAAACACAGACATCCAGGAGAAAGAGAGAAACGTGTGAGAATAGGTCTCCTGCTAAGAGGTAGGAGAGTCTCATTTAGATCCGACTCAAGTGCCTGCCGGAGCTATATGCTGGCCAGTTTTGTTCTCATAAGGGCCCAGGGGTAGAGCAAAATGAATTGATTCTCTCCCAGAGCAGGTCCCACTTTTCTCTTGGAATTTTGGAGAGAAAGAGAGTCCCCATCTATCCCAAAAGAAAAGCACCTGGCACCTTAGTAATTGATCCCTTTCCTGTTTTCTTCTTCATTCTATCCTTAGGCTCACTCTGCCACTGAGGAGTGTGCATACATTAGGACCTCTCGTTCAGCCCACATTTATATGGCTTGAGTCGGTCACTGAGGACATGTGGAGAGAACAAGAAAGAGCAACTCCTTCTGTGTCTGCGAGTTTCATCCCATTTCACCCCAACTCATGCCTGCCCTCCCTCACTGTGGGCCCCGGACCCAGACCCCAGCACCATCTTGATGGGCCAGCTCTTGGATTGCTCCTCTCTCTGCATCTTCACCTTCTTTTGCCTTCTTTGTCCACTTCTCACACATCTGGGCTGTCCTGCTCTGCTTCTCCCTCTCTGTTCAGTGAACTTCACCTTTCTCCCTAGAAATTAGCCTCTTTGACTCAGCCACAGAGAAGGCGTTTTTGTCAACTGGTCCCTAGGCAGTCAGACCACAGCCTCAAGGAGACAGCCATCAAGTCACCTGGGTCCTTATCACCCAGACCTTCACAAGAACATGATATGAAAATCCGGAGAGGAGTTCCTATCGTGGCTCAGCGGTAATGAATCCAACTAGTTACATGAGGATGTGGGTTTGGTCCGTGGCCCCGCTCAGTGGGTTAAGGATCTGGTGTTGCCGTGAGCTGTGGTGTAGATCACAGATGCGGCTCCGATCCTGCATTGCTGTGGCTGTAGCACAGCGTGACGGCTAAAGCTCTAATACAACCCCTAACCTGGGAACTTCCTAAAAAAGACAGAAAGAGAAAGGAAGGAATAAAATACTGAGAATACCTGTGAGTCTTCTACTATTTCCAGTAACATTCAATCAAGTTTTTTAAGTCCAAAAGAACTTGATCAAGATGCTGACAGATCCATCTGCATTAACCAGTCCTGAGAGTTAGCTCAATTAAACCTTCTTAATTAACTCAGAGAACAATAGCAATTGTTATTCTGACTTGGAGCAATATTTGCCATGCTTGCACAGGGTGTGTGTGATTCCTGGGCCATGTGCAGGTCTATAGAACCAGAGCTCCCGGGCCCAGGAACAAGCATTCCAGCTGTTTGCCCACGAGGCACAGTTAGAAAGCACATATTGAAGGAATTTTACAACTTTTTCCATACCATACTCTCAAAAATGTGGCTTGTTCTCAGAGGCAGGTGTTCTTAGCAGGTGAGGAGAGAAACCCAGATAAAAAAAAACAGAGATCCTTATATTCACCATTCTTACTTTTCATCAATTATACCAAAAAACTTGAAGACCACAGTATATTCTCAAAACACAAAATGTGATGGGATGACATTAATGGTATAAAAGTTTTATTTTAATTTAATTTTTTGGCCACACGCACAGCAGGTGGAAGTGCCCAGGTCAGGGATTGAACCTGTGCCACAGCAGTGACAACACTGGGTCCTTAACCCACTCATCCACTTGGGAACTCCTAAAAGTTTTACTTTAATAGTTATGAATGTTAATGCATTTCAGATAAACCCAGTAGGTCATTTAACCCATGATATTATAACCATTATTTCTTAATAAGAGATTGGTTTTAAAAATAAGGCTACATGGGAATTTATTGAAGAAAAATATCAAAAATAGTAGAGGTAGCATAAGGATGTGACCAGGTATAAAGGTGGTACTCAAATATGTAAGGTTCAAGAAGAACAGAGTTAATCCATAGGCTCAGGTTTCTCCTATATCTATCTGTAGGAAAGAAGGAAGAATTGGTTTACAAGGGCAGGGACATAAGCGTGGATTAAAACAAAACACTAGTATCCTAGAAAAAAACACTGAAATAGATTCAGAGGAGCCAAGCTGGGATTCTGGTTAGACCATCCAGGATCTGCATGAATTGAGGCCAACCACCAGCGTCCCTGAGCATTAGCACCTTAATCTTGAGGGATTCCCTGAAAAAAATACCTGATTCTGACTTCTGAGTCTTCCTTCCTTCATTCTTTCTTTTCTTTTCTCCTTCTCCTTTTTGGAGAAGTGGCTTGAAACTGAGAGGCAAAATGCCTTTCCACAACCAGAGCCCTTGTTCCATTCTCTACATTTTTGCCATAAAGGTTCATGCATTTCCCAGATGTCAGTCCTCTATATTACCAGTACGAATCCTTGGGGATCTTTGAGGAATGAGTTTCCTATAAGAATGTAAATTAATTTATTAACTAGAATGCTATAGATTGCCTTAGAGGGCCTCAGCATGGGAATGGCTGCAGAGTTTTGAAGGATTATGATCCTGCTTTGTTCATAAATTCCTCCCAAAGAGCTCTGGGGAGCCAGCTGAGTCCTCTCTCCTTAGATCCTAACAAGATTCCTTCTCAAGGAAGTTCCCACTGTGGCTCAGCAGTAAGGAACCCAACTAGTATCCATGAGGATGCTGGTTCAATTCCTGGCCTCCCTCAGTGGGTTAAGGATCGTGTGTTGCTGTGAGTTGTGGTATAGGCCAGCAGCTGTAGCTCCGATTCAACCCCTAGCCTGAGAACTTCCATATGCTGCATGTGCAGCCCTAAAAAAAAAAAAAAAGGGAAAAGAAAAAAAAAATTCTTTTCAAGATGTTGCATGGAGTTTTCTAGAACAGCTGAAGAACAGAAGGGTCGAGGCAACATCCTGCCCCATGCCAGCTTCCTAGATCTTAAGAGAAACCTAGGCAGTATCCACGGTCGCCTAGCTGCAAACTTAGGAAGACATTCCTCATATTTAGAATCTCCCAAGTTGTGCGCAATGGGACTTGATTTCTCTGGGGCAGCGGGTGCAGACAATAAAGTCCATCTGTCTTTCTATCCACAACCCTTTTGCCCTTGTGGACAACAGCCCCGGCTTCTTGCCAAAGAGCCTGCCTTTATCCTGGTGAGGGTGACATTTGGAAATGAGCATTGGCCGGCCTTGCTAGACGTGTCTTTTTTCAGCCTGTTCAGAGGAAGGTGGTACATGGGAGCCACTGAGCCTCGCAGGCTGACTTTCTCAGCTGTCGCCCTCACACAATATCCCAGCTCTGCTGCATCGCTGGGCATGAGCGGGGTGGGGGGGACTGTGTGAACTCAGGAGGGCGGCGCTGAATGGCTCAGCATCTGATATGAATTTATCACCGGCTGCGGGTTGGGTGGGGGATAAAGGGAGGGGAAGGGGCTGTGAGTGTTTAATGCACCCTGCCACAACCCAATAGTGTGCCCGAAAGAGCCTCTTACCAATATAAAAGGGCAGGGTCAAAAGTAAGTTGACCCCGGACAGAATGTACAATTATTAGGAGAGGACTGAACAGGAGCAGCTGCTGGGACCCCACTGGTTCCGCATCAGGCTTCCGAGAGTCGGAATATGAATAATCAACCCAAGACTGTTTTCTCCACCCTCTCCACCCCCACCGCCTCCCCCAGCCTCGTCCTCCTGTTCAGGGCAAGTCCTATTCTCTTTCTACAGGAAGAAGCATAGCCCTCCCCAGCAGCTGCAATAATCGTGCCCCCATTGTGACGAAGACCTCCTCCTGGCCACCCCCCGACAAGTGGCCATTGTCAGCGTGGAGTCAGTGATTACACGCTCCGCCTGATGCTTTGGGGGACTCAGCTGCCTAAGTGCTGACCCACGAGCGTGAGGAAGGCCAGGGAGGGGGCCGGTGGAGGTGGAGGCAAGAGGTGGGGGTGGGAGGGAACCCCACGTCTGTGAGATGGGACTCTGACATACCAGACCTTTTGCATAAGTCAAGCCCAGAACAAATGAGGCTTTATCAGGCCCCAGTGATGAGGGGTCTCATCTTCCTTTGAAGTGGAGCAGAGCATGGGGCCTAGCAGCTTTCCCTCCTTTGGACCAAGCAAACATCCTGCTTTGGATACGCTCCATGCTCATTATCTCTGGCCCATTTAATGATTTTTGATTGAAGGGTGGCGGCTGGGTTGCCGAGAAGATCGTTAGAGAGGCTCCATCCAGCCAAGCCCGCAAGAAAGGCTTTCCTTGTGCCCGGGCCTCCATTCGGAATTTCTTAACAGTGTGCGCTTGTTCTTAGAGGCAGATAAGGGCTGAGCGTGAAATTCTTAATTAAGCAATAAATAGAGAGTGGGGTGTCAGCAGATGTAGCCAGTAGCCATGGCAACAGGGAATCACATGGGCAGGAGAGCTGAGACTAGATGGAGGCCTCGGGCCTGGGCCTGACTGACAGCTGAAGAATCCTACAAAGCTTGTAAACCAGATTAATTAGCTGACTAATTATTTCATAGCGTTAATGTAACTAAAAAATAAAAATAGTTCACCATGAACGGAAACATCCCTGGAAGAAAAAAAAAAAAAAAAAACCCAGCAGGGACAGAGGCAGTGGGAAACTGGCTGCATTAGGCAGAGACAGGAGTGCTAGTGAATCTAACCACACACACTGAAAAACGGGCTGGATGGATTGGATTCTGACTTTGAAGATATAAAGGGACATTTGTCCTATAGTCAGGCCCGTTCGCCGGCATGGTGTAGGAGGGACAGTTGGCAACTGCCACTCATAATAGTTTATTAAAGCAAATATTGCCCCTTTGGGAAGCTAACACAAACTATCGCACACAAATACTTGTGGTCTGTTTTGTAAGTGGCTCCTTGGGCAGAAGTCTCAGGGGCTTTTGAAAGGCAACCTGAACCAAGCTCCCCAAGAGAGATTTCTCAAAGAGCAAGGTTAACCCATTGTGGGTTAACAACTGTTTAAGTGGCATTAAGTTTCAATCAAGGGACCTATATATCATAGATGTCCTGGTATCATGAATTTGTTATCTCACAAATTCCAGTCCAGGAAGATAGAAGGAGACTCTTTCAGACAAGTTATGATGGCTATACTGAGTTCAAGGCACCTGAGATGGCTAATCTGCTGGGGGAAGAAAAAGAAACATTCTAGAGAAATATCTACTGAGAAAATGTAATCACGCTAATCACCCCAGAAGATGTTTGGTACCACAATTCCAAGAGGTAAGTATCTTTTTTTTTTTTTTTTTGACTTTTTAGGATTGCACCCGTGGCATATGGAGGTTCTCAGGCTAGGGATCGAATCGGAGCTATAGACACTGGCCTACGCCACAGCCAGATCCAAGCTGCATCTGAGACCTACACCACAGCTCACGGCAATGCCAGATCCTTAATCCACTGAGCAAGGCCAGGGATCAAACCTGCATCCTCATGGATGCTAGTCAGATTCATTTCTGCTGAGCCATGACGGGAATGCCAAGATAAGTATTCTTGACTTCATTGTAGAGATGCAGCTGCGAAAGCATGAAGCATTTATAATTCCAGGCCCCAGGTAAAGCAGCCAGCTAGGCACTGATGAAAACCCAAAGCCCTAAACTCTGGTCATGAGCTTTCCAAAGAACTTTCCATTCTGTAAAGACATTTATTGAACAAAAATAAAACTCGCCTTGGTAAAGAAGCAAAATGCAAGGGTCAAACAAAATTATATGTGAGGAATTTTTTTCTTGGTCACTGGGGATCAGGGAGAAGTTTTCTCCCATATCCCTGCCTGGCACACCCCACCCTCCACCCTTCTGGTCAGCGGTCAGTGATTACTGAGTGGGCAGCACACTCTAGTGGAGAGATTCATGGCCAGGAGCCAGAATGCCTGGGTTCCGGTCTCTGCCATGCTCAGCTGGGTCAGAGATTACTCAGGCGTCTTAAATAACATACCAAGTAGCCAAACGGAGGAAATGAAGATAATTGTGATTTTTTTAAAACTTCCTCTCTCGGGGTGGGGGGATGTGGTAGAGTTGCAAGCAAACAATCCAAAAGACGGCCCGCTTAGAAGTGGTCAAGGAATGAGTGAAATGCAGCCAACTCTCAATGAAGCAGGACTTGGAATGAAAGGCCAGCAGGGAAAGGAGCAGGGTCCCCACACGCCCGTCCCCTGAAGCCTGACAGGAAACTCACTGGACATAGACAAGGTCAAGCAGATTCCCTGCAGTAAAATGAAACTTCGCCATACACAACTCTCCCCACTTTTTTTTTTTTTTTTTTAATTCCAGGAATATGTTCACATAGACTGTGAGGTCTTGACTTTTCTTTTTCGATTAAATGTATTTTATGTAAAGGATCCCAATCCCAGACCTATAAAGTCACTTGGTCCAAAAAAAAAAATTAAATGAAAGTAACAACAAAAAAAATCAATATGTAACTGGAATGCTATTGCTTGTAGTCTTTTTGAAGTGTCAGCCACAACTTCCTCCCTGCCATTACAGCATTGGTCTACGGAAAACATGGTAGCCTCATCATCCACATCCTAGTGATGTTGTAAGCTGTACACAGAGGATACCCAAAGTCGTATCCCATCCGCACAACCCAATAGGGCGGCATGGGACTCCACCCTAGAGGACCGCTGTGAGCCTCTCTTCCTCCTGTATCCCCACGTCCAGGAATGGAAGCAGAAGTGGCTCTGGCCACCCATCTACTCCAATCCCTCAGAGGACAGAGGAGACACAAATGACCACAGAAGCCACTGCTTGGAGCACCAGGAACCCTGTCCAAGGAGCCAGGGTCTCCAACTCTATGAAACATTCCATCAACCCTCTGTGATTTCCTAGTCCTTGCCCAACTCATATGATTCAAAAGTGAAAACACTGAGGTATTCTGACACAAAGAATCTTTAATTATAAATGCCATCTGCCTGATAAAAATGGTTTATACTGAAATATTTATCTACGTCATATACATGCACATATACATGTAAGGTATATATATATATATATATATATATATGTTGTGTTTTTTTTAGGGCCACACTCAAGGCACACGGAGGTTCCCAGGCTAGGGGTCGAGTTGGAGCTACAGCTGCTGGCCTACACCACAGCTCACGGCAACACCAGATCCAAGCCACATCTATGACCTACACCACAGCTCATGGCAATGCCGGATCCTTAACTCACTGAGAAAGGCCAGGGATTGAACCTACGTCCTCATGGATGCTGGTCAGATTCGCTTCTGCTGAGCCATGACAGGAACTCCTACATGTATATTTAGATGTTCATTGGCATGTGTGTAAATATAGTCTACGACTATAATGTACTATTAATTCAATAAATAATGCTATCGAAGGGAAAGAAAATCTGTAGCTGCATGACTTGATTTTTTTTTTTTTTATGCTACAAGTGTTCCTTTATCATGCTTGGCTCATGTGACTGTTGAAATTAGTTGGCAGTTCATGAACAAAATCCGATTGATGGGCAAGACAGGCTCCTCAGAAGCATGCTAAGTAATAAAACCAGAGCAATTTGAAATTAAAATTTTGTTTCAGAATATACATCAAGTGAATAGTTAGAGTTAAAAGTTAATGGCAACTATTTCCTTTGACTTAATGGCTGTACTTGACTCTCGTGGCAAGACAGTCTGAGAGATCTCTGTCCATCCTGAGTTTTTGCAGTTTTAGGTTACATTTATGGATGGATCAAATCAGAAATAAAATCTGAATGGCACAATTCAGTGCAAATAAAGTATACCACAATCCACTTGACAAAGACCTTAAGAATATCCAGGAAGCCCCATCCTCCTCCCCTCTCTGGTGCTATTGAAATGTAATAGTCCCAGGGCTCCAGTGTACTCAGACCCAGTTGACATGTGGCTAGGCACAAGTGACAGGGATAAGAAATTCAGGATGCCTGCCAGCTCTCTAAACCCTAGGGCCAAGTCTGGCTTGTGGCAGAGGCTGCGGCTTGCCATGCTTGCCATGCATCTGAATTCCACCAGGATCTATAAAGACCAATTTATAACAAAATCATCATTCTAAAGACTCATTTTGGGAGTTCTTGTTGTGGCTCAGCGGTAACAAACTTGACTAGTATCCATGAGGATGCGGATTTGATCCGGGCCCCACTCAGTGGGTTAAGGATCCACCGTTGCCATGAGCTGTGGTGTAGATCACAGACACGGCTTGGATCCCACATTGCTATGGCTGTGGCATAGACCAGCAGCTGTAGATCTGATTTGACCCCCTAGCCTGGGAACCTCCATATGACACAATAAATAAATAAAGACTAATTTTGCCGGATTTTCCTCAGAGATCAAGCTAGAGTTGACTATAGATAAGTGGACACTGTGGTGCTCAGAGTGACCAATGCTGAGATAATATGGAAAAGAAATATGAGATGAGCCCCAAGAAGTCAAAACAAATCTATGGCTCTGACCCACACAATAGGATCCCATGAAACATGCACAATAAAGAGATAGGAAAGGGAGCAGGGCACAACCTTTAAAAGAAGGACATAGTCTAGTCATTGAGGATATGACATTTACTGGTTAGAACCAACTAGGTCTAAGACAGTGGAAGGTTTGACCTCCAGGGAACCTTGAGCTTCATTACATGCTCATCATGATATACTTTAGCTAAATGACACACCCACAGGCTCCATGACCATCTGAGGTCGACTATAAATGGCCAAAAAGTGGATGGTGGCCCATTTCCTGGAAATCCTGCCCCTTCTCTGAAATAATTGGAATAATCCTTCCACTCATTTGCCTGTGAAATGACCAGCCCATAAAAACTCAAGACCTCATATTTCAGGGCTGCTCTTTTGCCTTTTGAAATGGACCACATTCCATCTAAGGAATGTGTATCTTCTAGGCTGCTCTTGCCTTCTGAGCTGGCCTACACCCTGTCTATCTCTCTCAATAAATCTACTTTTTACCTCAAAAGGAAAAGGTAAAGGAATCCTTTGGGCCCCTGTTACTCTGCAATCACGAGCAGGGTTTCTAGTCCTATAAAATGAGGCTCCCAGACCCGTCACCCTGATGCTGCATCTGACACAAGATAAGATGGCCCATCCCTAGTCCTTAGATACCCTTCCACAAGGGCATCTCACCTTCCCCAGACTTCCTTCCGAGGCCTCCCTACTCTTCTTCCACATTCACTACACTCTTCATCCCCTCTCGTAGCTGTTGCCCTCTACTCTCTTCTGTTCCTTGTATCTTTGAGCATTACCAGCCACCCTGTTTTCACATGTGAAGTTGATCCTTCTACACATGAACACTGCCTTAACATGAGTTAAAAATATTTACAGGAGTTCCCATTGTGGCGCAACGGAAATGAATCCAACTAGTATCCATGAGGATGCGGGTTCGGTCTGTGGCTTCCCTCAGTGGGTTAAGGATCTGACATTGCCGTGAGCTGTGGTATAGGTCACAGACATGGCTTGGATCTGGTATTGCTGTGGCTGTGGTGTAGGCTGGCAGCTGTAGCTCTGATTCGACCCCTAGCCTGGAAACTTCCATATGCCATGGGTACAGACCTAAAAAGCAAAAAAAAAAAAAAAAACAGACAAAAAAACAAAAAAACAGCAATCAAAGTTTATTAAGCACTTGCTCTGGGCTAAACACTCTGCTAAAGAATTTTCCATGTTTTCCTTGATTTAACCTCCTATCCTTTAGGTAAATCCTTTTATTATCCCATTTTCCAGATGAGGAGCCTGAGGCTTAGGAATAACACCTACTCCGTGTTTCATATCTAGCAGGTGCTGGAGCTAGGATTTAAATGCAGGCATCTGATTTCAGGCACCGGCTGTTTAACCCTAACACCCCGTGGATACTTTCAGTTTCTCATCCCTTCGCAGCACCAGTGTTTGAAATTCAAAAGTCAGTAGTGGTTTCTGACTGTGTGCCGTCAACATGCTCATCAGTTGTACTTACCCAGATAGGTGAGTTGTCTCAAGTGGCTATGGAAGAACCAGTCACAGCCTTGGTCCTGACCAGGTGATGGAAGAGACGGGAGGGCTCGCCCCACTTGACTCCCGCACCCTACAAGGATGTCAGGGTAAGGCCAAGGTATGTCTGTGTGCACGATCAGCAGGTAATTCCCAGGAGCAAAGTTGTCAAATGTTGCTGAGTACTTGAAGCGAGAGAAAAGAACAAAAGGCTCATTTAGAAAGGAAGTCTCCCCTCCCAAAAACGAGTTCCCAAGAATTCAGATGGGGTCCTTCTGAAATAAGACAGTTCAGACTGGCTACTCTTCATGTGGAAAGTGGGCTAACTTAAATCTATTCCATAATAAATTCATAACTAAAGCTATAAAATCCTACAATCTGAGTACTGAAAATCCTACTCACTTCTGGTTGAATCATCTCCATTAACAGAGGAGAAAACCAAGCTCAGACAAGCAAGGTAGCTTGTTCCAGGTCAAATGGCTAGAAGAGACAGAAGAGCCCACGTCTCCAATTCCTTTCCAGGTTTCGCCAAGTCTCGAACAGGCAGACAATGATAGGAGTGCTATCTATTCATAAGAGTAATAGCTAATACTGCTAAGCTCTTGCTACATCTTCAGGTAGTACTGCTAAGGCGTTCAGTCCTTGAAAGACCCTAGGGATTATTGCTGGTACAGCCCTATTTTATGGATGAAGACACTGAGGCAGGTGGAGGTTCAGGAACTTTCCCATCACAAAGCAGGAGAATGCTGATCTGGGATAGACACCCAGGCATCCACCTCCAGAATCACCATTCTCCTGCCTTTGCCTTTCCAGAATGTTCTCATGCGAACCTCAAGGGAAGGGGAGAGGAGTTCACATCCTTTCTGAGAGCCTTGGGGGAGAAGATAAAAAGGATTCTGCTTTCAATTCCTCAGATCTATGCCTGCTTCCAGCTCCTTAAGACCTGCTCCCATGATCTTCAGGGAGACTGTGTGTGATGAGACAGGAGGAAAGAAATGAGTTAAAAGGAAGGAAAGAAGCTTGAGGAAGTCCACTGGCTTGAGTCTTTCAGAAAATGCACCCACTTTCCACATGGTTATTCCTACCTTCCCTCCCTCTAGCCATCTGATTCCAACTGGAACACAAGGCTAGACCTTCATATGCAAGTTAACCTTTGACCACAAGGTGGCAGTGTGCCATGTAAAAAAATGCCTTGTGAAGACATTTTCTCTTGGCTACAAATACGTCTCAGGGTAAGTTGGTTTCCAATTCATAACATAAGACAACAATTCTATCAGATGCTTAGAAACTGTTTTTCACAGTTTCAATAAAGTTAAATTTGTATGCAGAACCATTCTGTGTTCAAGGTAAAATTTAAACAGATTCTAAAATTTTCAAGTTTAGAATAAAAAACAAACATATCTTGAATTCAGGTGACATTCATCTGCTCAGAATGCTGCCGCAGTTTCCTTGATCAGCACCAGAAGATGCTAACCTGCAAACCAATGATTTCACAGGAGGAAATATGGGAAATGAAAACTACCAGTGAGTGGATGCTGGAGTTACCTGCAAAGAGCAATTGGACCAAGGGCTGTCGAATTGCAGTGAGTAGGTCTCCTGATCCAAGAGCAGAGCCATCCAGCCATAAAGGTTAGACAGTGTGTTGTGCACATAACTCACAGTGGTTGTCTTATTTTTGCTGTCCGTGATGGTTAAATCATAAGGAATTTCCGGGGCACTGGCTCTAGGGTGATTAAAAAAGAAAAAAAAAAGTGGATTGTAAGTTATTTGTCCATCGGGATCTGGGGCACTCCTCTTCCTTCATTGTACGTCATCTTCTATTTTCTCCACATACGTCTCTTTCCTGGGTGACCATGGAGGTTTTAGTGGTCACGGTGTAGGTCAAAAAGCCCAGTGCAAAGATGTCCTTGGACCATTTGTACATTACAGTGGCCTGTAATCCTCAGCTCTTAGGAAACGTCATCAGTGCCATTTTTTTTTTTTTTTTTGGCTTTTTAGGGCCACACCTGTGGCCTATGGAAGTTCCCAGACTAGGGGTTGAATCATTGCTGCAACTTTGGGCCTACGTGACAGCCACAGCAATGCAGGATCCTTAATCCACTGAGTGAGGCCAGGGATCAAACCTGCAACCTCATGGATACTAGTCAGGTTCATTACCATTGAGTCACAACTGGAACTCCAATCATTGCCATCTTAATGAGCTCATAAAGGCCAGGACTATATATTATTATTTTAACAAAGACATGTCCATGATCAGAATCCTGTCTACCCCAGTTTCATCAACATAATACACATTATATAGTCATTAATTATCCCCAGGGGGAGCAGTGGCGGAGGCCCAGAACCTGATGTCCCTGGACTCCTGGAGCCCACCTCCAACTCCCCAGCCAGAATGTCCTCAGGAGCATCCCCAGAACAAAGAGGACACTGGCTCCTCTCCTGTGGGCTTACACATTGCCAAGGGCCCACTCCTGCCAGGCACCTGAGTGCTGGCAGGTTTGTATCTTTGTTTGTTAACCATGTATGTTTGTAACTCTGTACGTTAACTATATATGTGTGTTAATTACATATGTTTGTTAACTATGTATGTTTACTATGTTTGTATGTTAACTAGAGCTATGACATCCTGAAGTTAGAGACATTTTCTCTTCTTTGGTACCCTGCCCACTGGCACACAGACCCTGTACACAATGGACACTCAAATCATGTTTTTATATGAACCAAGGAGGCTTGGATGAGCTCTCTCAAAAGCAGCTGGTGTCAGCTTTCCCATTTACAGAACAGGTTTCTAGAAGAACAGCATTTGACCAAGTGAGGAAACTGAGGCAGAATATGTCAAAAGTATGTGAGTGTCATGGATAGAACTAGAGAGTTTTTCATTTTGACAACTTGTTCTACACAGCCCACCCCAGAAGGTGATTTTGAAGATTTCACTAAAACATAAATAGATTTTCCTACATGCTTAGACCCTAAAAGAACGTCAAAGTGGACAGAAAAGGAGTTCCCATCGTGATGCACCAGAAATGAATTCAACTAGGAATCATAAGTGGGTTCGATCCCTGGCCTCACTCAGTGGGTTAAGGATCTGGCGTGGCCATGAGCTGTGGTGTAGGATCTGGCATTGATGTGGCTCTGGCACAGGCTGGTGGCTACAGCTCCAATTAGACCCCTAGCCTGGGAACCTTATGCCGCGGGTGCAGCCCTATAAGGACAAAAGACCAAAAAATAAAATAAAGTGGATAGAAAAAAGTAAAGCAAAAGTTCAAAAAATAAAAAAACTGTACACACACGTGATGACTGTCCTTCCCCGCTTTGGTTTAGTTTTCATGAGAATCTTTAACTCTGGCATGTTGCTGCAGGCAGATAATTAAATTTTCAAAGTAGGGGGAAATGATATGAAGGAGGATGTTGGGTTTTCTAAGTGAGGGGTGGCATGAGCAAATGGAAAGCCAATTTACAATCTAGTGGTGTATTATAATGAGGAAACTGGTTTCAGTGTTAAACGCTTGGGTACCACTGTCAAGTGGGTGTAGCTTGGAAATCTATATCTGCGTGCACTAGGGGTATGAACTTGGGGGAATAGCTGACCCTCTTTATGTCTGTATGTATCTCATACAGCAAGTGTAAAACATGAAGCAATAATATGTGTAAAGTATACGGGAAATATCACCAAGCCCAACAATGTCTACTACAGCTCATTTAAAGAAGAACCGCATAAATCCAGGCTCTTGCTTACATGTGGAATCTAAAAAAAATGATACAAGTGAACTTATTTACAAACTAGAAATATATTCACAGACATGGAAGACAAACTTACGGTTACCAAAGGGGAAAGGGGAAGGGGGAGGGAAAGGTGAGATTGGGATTAACAGATACACACTACTGTATATACAAGAGATAAACAACAAGGACCTCCTGATAGTGCAGGGAACTATACTCAATATCTTGTAATAATCTACAAGGGAAAAGAATTTGAAGAATAATATATACGTGTGTGTGTATGTGGGGGCGTGTGGACACACATAATATAACTGAATCACTTTCCTCTGCACTTGAAACTAACACCACACTATAAGTCAGCTATATTTCAGTTTAAAAACTTTCAAAAGAAGGAACCTCAGGTTTACCAGATTTGCCATTCTCTCTACTTATTTTAATGTCTAGAGATTTATCCAGGATATTTAGACATTTAAAATTACACTCAAAACCTTTCAGGGTACAGAGCTTTCACCCTAGTAGTGTAATACTTGATACACATAGTTCTTATAAGAGTAAATGTGTTTGTTTCATCCATTAATTGATAAAATTAACGATATGGAAAATGCTCAGGGCATCTGGAATAGAAGAACTCCGCTTTCCCAGGTGTCCCTCACAGCATCCCCTGAACCTTTAGAAATCTCAGGGTGGGGGACTCCATCCTCTCTGTGCACTTGGGATTCAGAGGGATGTTTTCACATGCATATCAAGACTTAAATAGGAACTAGAGGACAATCCCGGACTCATATTTTTAGAATCAGAATGGACATGAAGGTCATCTGTTAAATCCACTGTGGGAATCCCCTCCATGATTTATCGTTTCTCTTTTCCAGTTATGGGGTGCTCACATCCTCACATTCCTCCTCCTGGATTCCCCTCTGTGGCTCAGCAGATTAGGAACCTGACTAGTATCCATGAGGATGCCAGTTTGATCCCCGGTCTCTCTCGGTGGGTTAAGGATCCAGTGTTCTCAAGCTGCTGCATAGGTCACAGACGTGGTCTAAATCTGGCATTGCTGTGGCTTTGGCATGGGCCAGGAGCCTGGGAACTTCCATATGCTGCAGGTGTGGCCCTAAAAAGAAAAAAAATCCTCCTCCTTATATGAAATTTATCTTTGAATTTTAATCTTTGGTTAACCTTTAGAAACCTTAATGTTCTTCATTGTATTTTCTTGCTGTCTCTCCTCAATCGTTACAATTCTCTCTTATTCTGACTGAAACCATGAGTCCCAGAGTCGCAAGAGATCAGCCAGTGCAATTTGGTCCAACAATATTATTTAATAAATAAAGATAGGCTTCTGGGAAATTAATGTAAAACAAATGTGGTAAGAAGAGATAAGCTGGAACTGAAATACCAGAGAGGCGAATGAGTTAGCCCCAGTGGGTACTGAGGTCAGCATATCAGGGGGATTCCACACCGCTGCAGAGAATGACTCTGAGCATTTCAGGCTCTGAAAGTACAGCCCTTCCACTTTCACAGACATATGAACTCTGGAAAATGAATCACAATACTGAACCCCAACAGGGACTTATTGTAAATCAGAATTTCCATTTAACAATTCACAGTGAGAAGTAAAATTGCCTTTCACATAGCGGGTACTCAACAAATGTTTGTTGAATGAATAATGAATGTCAAATGGACTAGAACATGCTAACTGACTACTTAGTGATGGTTCTTCCCAGGAAAGTCTATCCAGAAATAGTCTACTCCTACTGACTAGACTTAATTATCTCTCAAATTTCTATCAGCATCATATTTACAAATCAGTCTAATCATCTAATTTCTCCTGGTTCAATTTCTGTATGGATCATCATTTCAATGATTGAAGGAGCCGTTTTTCAGGAGATACTCCTCAGTTTCTGAAGGCCCTGCCAATCATGACCCTCTCTTTAAATATCATAAAACTATGAAAACGCTAACATTAAATCAGTTCTACCTGTCTCTTGGACTTTTTTCTTTCCTGTTGATGTCCTTCTTCCAATGAACTTCAAATAATCTGATATTTAACCTCTTGATCAATGGAAAACCCAACCACAGCATATCATGATCCCAAATCATCTTTTCTTTTCCTCTTCCTTCTTCAGGCACTGCTCTGATCCTATCAAGCTGCCTCATCCATCCATCTGTCCATTCATCGCAACCAAGATTCACGTGAGATGCAATTTTGCAGGCACT
This sequence comes from Phacochoerus africanus, assembly GCF_016906955.1. Classification (NCBI taxonomy): domain Eukaryota; kingdom Metazoa; phylum Chordata; class Mammalia; order Artiodactyla; family Suidae; genus Phacochoerus; species Phacochoerus africanus. The sequence continues at coordinate 46,891,481 of NC_062552.1, forward strand.
CGTGGCAGTACCAGTTTTCCGTAGGGCCGTACAGGTAGAGAAGGATGTTAGCAAGTACGCCTTTATCACAGGTGGGAGTAGAAAGAGTCCGACGGTGCATTTGGAAAAGCCAATCAAAGTGGGAAAGACCCATCTCCCAGTAGACAAGATGCCTTGTCTTGACCATCACCCGGGGGCCAAAAATTCAAGTCCCAACCTTCTAGGCCAAATGCCAGCAGTGACGGTGGTGGGCTCTTCTGAAAAGAACATCAAGGGTAGAAGAATACTATAAAGAGAATTTACCAACCATAATTACTACAATTTTCTCTTGCCCTAAATAGCCACCAATTTCCCCATGCCCTAAATAGCCACCAATCTCCCTCTTTTTACTGTTAATGAAGCAAAGGAGCACACAAGTATTTCTAATTTGGAGGAGCCAAGGGAGTCTGCATGGGCCATTAGCAGCAGAGAGCTTCATTATGAGGGGAAGAAGTCTCTCCCTGAACTTTATGTGCAAGAAATCAGGAGGCAACCAGTCCATTTGAAGTGTTAACCCTTACCTCTGCATCATCAGCTACAGCTCTGCTATACAATCAAAAAGACAACAGGACCACAAACCTTTCCTTTCCTATGAGGTAGTTTAGTTTATTTTATTTTTATCATCAAGCCTGTTTTTAATAAAAGAACATTTTCCTTTAGAAATATATCACTTGATAAAACTTCCCAGCCTAAGTACCAATTTGCAATACTAGTTGCATAAACAGTTGCATAATTTAGTGTCCAGATACTGTGCAGAACTGTTGAATGTATACTGTCCACAGAGGATTTGTTAGGCAATCAACAATACCACTGAGAACACATATTAACTCCCTGGTTTGTGTTTACCATTAGCTCACTTTTCCTGAGGGTGCATATCTCTGTGTATTAAGACAAACACTGCATTGAGCTCTAAATGCTCTAAATTCGGAACAATTGTGAAATAAACTCTTTATAATTACACATCTCCTAAGCCAGATACATCATAATAACTAGCCCCAAATGGTACTATCGCCTGGGTATTCCTGCTGGCTGCTGTTATTCTCATCACCTACTGCACAAAGAGGACAAAACCAAAATGTTGAGCACAGACAACATATTTCTGAGGGATGGCTTTGCTTAAGCATCTTCTAAAAATACACCAGGCTCATAAGAAATCCTTGTCAGAGCACCACTATTCCACCTGCTGACCTGCCATCATGCAGCCACATCACATGCGTGTCAGTAAGGGGTTTTCTGGACATACCCTTATGATTGAGAACCACTTATTTATTCCTCCTTCTGCGTGAGAAAGCTAAAAAGACAAAAGAAACCCCATAACCCCCAGTCTTTCCCCCAAACTTTTTTTTTTCTTTTTAGGGCTACACCTGCAGCATATGAAAGTTCTCAGGCTAGGGGTTGAATCAGGCCTGCAGCTGCAGGCCTACACAACAGCCACAGCAACACTGGATCCAATCTGCATCTGTGACCAACACTGCAGCTTGTGGTGAAGCCAGATCCTTAACCCACTGAGTGAGGCTAGGGATGGAACCTGCATCCTCATAGATACTATGTTGGGTTCTTAACCCTCTGAGCCACAAATGGGAACTCCCCCAAACCTTTAACAACCCTTAAACTCCCATAGAAAAGAGAATTGGTAGGTGGAGAAGCAAGCCATATGATTTAATAATCTTTGCATTTCTGGCAGGTACACCCAGCATCACTCCTCCACAACTTTGCAGGTGTATATTTCTGTTGACCTTTTTTCAGAGTTGGCTAAAGCAGTAAGTATTTATTGTAGGGAAGCCTCTAAATTAACCTAGGACCTTCCCAAATGTAATGTCTACAATTGTTAACATACATGGGTCAATGATAATTCTTGCTTATTATACTTTAATCCTTGAAGAGAAGCAGTAGATGCCTGTCATCTGTCTGTCTGTCTGTCTATCCATCCTTCCTACACTATGGCATCTCTTCTCTTGATCTGTTGAATGAAGCTGGAATGGCTGTCTCAGAACATGAGGGTGCCACCACTGAAGTGACACAACCCCAAGGCACAAAACTACCTGTTAGGAATACTGAAAAACAATTTCATGCATCAGGTAGGGAGATGGGGGACAAGGCTTACCTTCCCTTTTATATAAATACACACCTGGTGCTGGTGGGGCTGAGAGACACTTACACATGAGCTCACGTCAGTCCCTCTTCCTAACTCCACATCCAGTGATATCCGGATAGCCTTTTACAGGTCACGTGAGAGTCTCATCACCATGGAATTAGACCAATGCTACAAATAAGCACTTCTAATTCTAGAGAGCTAGTTGTTACACACGCACCAGCACACCACCGGACCCTGTGTTGTTCATAAAATTGCATAACCATGGAGTATTATTGATGGTGTTCCTCAGTTTGGGCTGAATGTTCATGTTTGGATCTTTTTTGTATTTTACTTCTATAACTGCTGCTGCCAAGAGAGGATAATACTTCAGGAACCTTCCTGTCTCACATGGGGTTTTTTTTGAGAACTGAAAAGATACCATTTGTGATGCTATGCTGATTTATCCCTAGGAAAGGAAGTTAGGCAATTATTCAGGTAAGAGCTGGGCCTCAATTTCCATCTGAACTCTTCTTCACTTTTGCACTCACAAAGGCAGGGGGTACCCCATCCTCTGAACACTGACACATTAAGAACAGCTCCATGGGTAAAAACTGAATGCACGCACTACAGGAGAGGAGATTAAGCAAGATCTAAGAATCAAGGCGATCAGCAAAAACATTAACCTTTTCTTTGTGAGGAGAATTAGGAAGAAAGACACAGAAGACACTGGGGCACAGTGAATCGAAAACTGTGTCCTGAAAGACACCAGATTCCATGGCTTTCTGGGAGGTTTAGTCAGATCAGTGCAATGCCACATGACTATCAGAAAATGTTCCCTATTTTTCAAGAATTAGATTACATTTCATTTGAGCAAACTTGATTCCTTTGCCAGGCATTTGTTTCTCAGAAACTACATCATCTATAATATTTTATTCTATTAGCAATATGTTTATACGTTGTTTTGTCAATTGCATATGTAGAGACATTAGAGAAACAGTGTTTACTGAGCACTTACTACATGCCAGGCCATGACCCTGTGAGATAAGTACCACTTTGCTCATTTTAGTGGCATGAAACTGAAGCAAAAAGAGGTGAAGTAACTTATCCAGTAACATACCTAGGAAGTGGGGGAGGGAGGTGGGCTATGATTTATACCCACAAATGATTCCTAATTACTTCTCTATTCTTCAGCCTTTGAAAAATAATTTCAAACATATGCATATGGCCTGACTTTCTTTTATGTACTTCCTATTAAAGCTCAGAAGGACTGGTTGGCCAACCTACAGCAACTTGTAAACTCTTTTCATTTCCCCCAAACTCAATCCAGTCAATAATTGGAAGACAGATCAAGGCTTGATTTACTGGTATTTGAATAAATCTATGTCATCTGAAGGAGCTGTAGAATGCCGTACACCAAAACACAAATAATTCCCAGATGGCAGTTGTGAAAGTTGGTTCTCTTTCTCCCCCTTACAATTCTGTGCATTGCTACAATCAGGAAAAGAAAAGAAACACAAATGCACGCAATAGGTAGGGATGGGGTAGGGGTGGCATGAAGAAGAAATCAGCTGTTGAAATAAATCATCTGGGCAACTGACAGCCCCTGGCAAGAAAAAGCCTTGAGGACACTGTGAATGGATATTCTTAAATATTAGCTTTTCCTAGAAATTTTAGAAATAAAGACTGAGGATAGTATTTTAATCCTGGAGCTTTTGAAGAGGAAGATTTACAGAAGTTTGCAATTTCTTAAACTATATCCATTTATTCACCACTAACTTTATTGAGTCACTATTCAACATGGTATTGGGCACCATAACACAAACAAACAAACAAACAAACAAACAAAAACCTATCCTTGCCCTACTTACCATGAGAAGAGAGGGACAATTTATAAAGCTATTTAGGAACTGTGAGTACTGGATAAAACAAGTATAGAAGAGCCAGCGCACAGCAGGGATACACAAGCTGTGCGGGAAGCTTGGGGAAGCTTACCAGAGAAAACGACCTTCGTGCTGAGTTCATGGAAGCTGAAACTTATGAATTGAAACACACAAAGAAGTTGAGTGTGGCTGAGACAGAAAATACAGGGAAGGGAGGGCAGAGTGTTGAGAAATGATGCCAGAAGAATCAGCAGGAGCTGGTCATGATGTGCCCAAAAGACATTACAAATGGTAGACTGTCACTGGGAGGCACTGGGAAGTCGGGCCAGAGGATGCAAGCTGGTCATGATGTGCCCAAAAGACATTACAAATGGTAGACTGTCACTGGGAGGCACTGGGAAGTCAGGCCAGAGGATGCAAGACCAGGTCTCATCTGCAAAGATCCACAAAATTTAAGGATGGGCTCCCAGAAAGGTGCAACGCTAAGCGGCTGTTGTGGTTACACAGGTGAGAGATAGTGTCAACCTGGACTAAAGAAGGGAAGCTGGGAAGGAGAGAAGCAAAAAACTCAAGAGAGATTTTTTAGGAGATAAAATGGAGTAGACTTAGGAGGTGATTTACGTGAGAAATAAAGTCAGATGAGTCAATGACTCCCATTTCTGGTTCAGATAATTGAATCCTTTGCCTGAACACCCAGGGATGCTGAAGACCCGGGGAGGAACAGGTCCATGGAATAACCCTAAGTTCAGTTTTGGCAAATTGAGTTTGAAATGGCTATTAAAAACTCTAGTGGAAATACTGAAAGCATTGCTGCTCAATGGGAATAGATCGCCAGCCATCAATGCAAGCCACAGATAGAATTTTAAATTTTATCATAGTCACACTGAAAAATTTAAGAGAAAAGGGTCAAATTAATTTTAATAATATATTTAACCCAACATATTCAAGATAGTATCTTTTCAACATAATTAATGTAAACAAATTATTGAACAATTTCACATTCTTTTTTTTTTCCCATACAGAATCTTAGAATTAAGGGGTATAATTGACATTTATAGTACATCTCCACTTGGATGAAAAACATTTCATGTGTTCAGTAGCCACCTGTGGTGAGTGGCTACCATATTGAACCATCCAGACCCTAAGGACAATTGGGTAAATGAGTCTGGAACTCAGTAAAGCAATGTAGACTAGGGGGAAAAAATATGGAATCATCAATGGACTATTAACAAAGGCTATGGAATAATCCAGATCACCTGGGAAAGACAAAAAGATCGGGGCTGTGAGAGCTTGTGAAAGGAAAGATTCTCAAAGAACCCTAAGAAACACTAGCATTTAAGCGGTAGAGAGAAGAGCTTGCAAAGGAGGTCTAGAAGGAGCACTTAAAAGCCTACTGGTGATATTATCCTTTCCCGGGCTATTATAGAGAAGAAATTTGGGATCAATAAATCTAAGAACGACATGAGGCACATCGACATTATGAGGTCTCTGGAGGAAACGGTGCTGACATTTTTCAAAAGTGAGGTCCTGACTCACCCGGGTGTGGCTAACACCTCCTGGTCTTATCAGGAAGGATGGGATTGGGGGAATGAGAGTGGTAGAAACAGAAACCAGGAAAGGAACACTATCCTGAGTATATGTGCCTCTTATAGAAAGCATGTTTTTAGAACAGTGAGAGAGAACTCACGCAGTCCAATTGGGTCATCACTTTAACAAAGCAGAAACAAGACTCTGCCTTGTAGAGGGTGGGAATTTTTTCCTCCCCCGATATTAAGCATTAGTATCAGCTTCAAATACGTTTATGCCTCTGTCAACCCAATCACCAGGGCCGAGCCAGAGGAAGCTCAAAAACCAGAAGTGCCACAAAAGGGAGAACCCATCAGTCTTAGAAAAGGCAGTGGGGGAAGGGTACCAGTGTCAAACAAGGCACTATGTTCATTTAGTGAAGGTAGACCAGGAAGGGCCTCCAAGGAAGAGCTCACACTCCAGGCACTCGGTTCTTAGTGGTGGGTGAGGTGCCCCATTTATGCAGCTGTGCAGACCTCACACCCTGCCCTCTGGGGTCCTAGGCTGAATATGGTGAGAGCTAAGCATCTAAAGGGGAGACGGCAGGGTCCTTGTGCCACATCAGATCTCCATCAACACCCAATCCCAAAAGATCGGGGCTGTGAGAGCTTGTAAATCAACTCTTCGGGTACTTGCTCCAGGGGGAATAGCACAACAAATTAATCCTTTCTCCATGAAATGCAGCAAAGTTTGTATCTATGCAGAATTCAAATTGCTCATTAGCTCTGACATGTTCCTAATGAGGTTATAATGCTCTAGGATAGAGATCAAGCCACTGAATACAAATAGCTGGGGATAGAACCCTGGGAAGATAAAGTTAGAAGAAACTTAGAGCAGTACTTCTCACACTTGAATCTAAATTGCCTGAGGGTCCTGACACAGGACCAGCAGGACTGTAATGACTCTGAGATTCCCCAAGTCCAATCCAAGGTCACACTGATGCACTCTGACTAGCAAGACCTTAGTGGTCATCTAATCCAACCATCTTACCCTAGAGGTGATAATGTGAGGGCCAAGGGACCTATAATTGGGAGTGTGCTGGGACTCTCCTGGGGCTAAACTGGGGTAGTGGAGCATCTGTCCACAGACCTGTGAATCAACCTGAAAATGTTTAAATAGAAGCACAGGGAGTTGGGTGACAAACCATCATGGTCTTCTCAAGATGGAAGGGGTTTCTGGGACATGAGATTTTCTATTTTAAAACCAAGAAACTTGCAAACAAACCAAGGCAATTTTTCACCCTAGTAAGAGTCTTTTGAATCTCCTTAGAATAAAGTATCAGGATTATTATCTTTTTCACTCTGTTGGTCCCTGAGTGTGGGGACTATGACCTGCTTCCTAGGTAAGTACCTAGGTATCCTGTCCTGAAGATCTCCAAGAACAGAAGCTCAGACAAGATCACACTGCAGAGCCTTCGAATGCTACACCATTCAGTGCCTATCTAAGAGACAGGCTCCCAACAGGTCTCCAGGTAAGGCATAAAAAGGGAATATCAAGAATACTGGAGTTCCCGTCGTGCGCAGTGGTTAACGAATCCGACTGGGAACCATGAGGTTGCGGGTTCGGTCCTCGCCCTTGCTCAGTGGGTTAAGGATCCGGCGTTGCCGTGAGCTGTGGTGTAGGTTGCAGACGCAGCTCGGATCCCACGTTGCTGTGGCTCTGGCGTAGGCCGAGGGCTACAGCTCGGATTCGACCCCTAGCCTGGGAACCTCCATATGCCGTGGGAGCAGCCCAAAGAAATAGCAAAAAGACAAAAAGAAAAAAAAAAAAAGAATACAGAGAAATCATGAGATCCTGTTATATAGCACAGGAAACTGTATCTAGTCACTTGTTATGGAACATGATGGAGGATAATATGAGAAAAAGAATGTGTATATACTGTACATCACGGTGACCCAGTTACACATACATGTATAGATTCTTTTTTCTCACATTATCATGCTCCATCATAAGTAAGAAAACTGACAGAGCACTGTAAACCAGGTATATGAAAAAAAATAAAATCATTATATAAAAAATAAAAAATAAAAAAATAAAAACAAAACAAAAAGAATATGTGTGTGTATATAGAAGTCTGAGATTCCCCAAGTCCAATCCCAGGTCACGCTGTATATTAATATGTAAATTAATACATATAATATATATATATGTGTGTGTGTGTGTGTGTGTGTATAACTGGGTCACTTTGCCGTACAGCAGAAATTGACAGAATGTTGTAAATCAACTATAATAGAAAAAATAAAAATCTTTTTAAAAAAGAATACAGAGAAATCAGTATCACACAAGTACATACTGTTCTTCTTAATTACACAGATTTACTTTAATTTTTCTCTTTGGAAAAAAAATGCATATAAGAAATAAATTGCTAACTTTTATAAATCTCAAAATGCTCATCAAAACCATCTTTGTTAAAAACCATCTTTGTTAAAATAATGAAGAACAGATAACATCCCTAAGAATGAAAAGAAAAAGTCATGCTCTCCATAATCAAAATGATGAGAAATGAAAATATATCTCTCCAAATTGTTGTTTTATCCACTGGAATTGGGTCCATTAACATTAGAATAATAAACAGTCTGGAAAACAAAAGTGGAACATTTTCAGACTGTTCAATGAGCAGAGTATTGCTAAGCATCTAAAACAGAATGTCAAGATACTGATGCCTTATGTATTCAGAGTGCAGACCCTGTGCAGTCCCGACCCCATTGCCCTTCTCCCTGGGGTTTACCTGTTTAAGAAAGTGCCAGTACGATCTGGCTGAAGCACTTGCCTTAATATTCATGCAGTTAGGACACTTAAAACAAAAGAAGGAAAGAAGTGTGGCTAAATATATACAATGCATTTGAAATAGGTAAAAGAACCCTAGACACTCAGCGATCATTACCTGGAAATTAAAGAGGGCAGAAGAAATCCTATTATGCATTATAAACAGCCCCTCTGCTGACTTAATGGTAGTTTAAGTAGCTTAAGCAAGGAGTCCTTTCTCCAATATTAACAGGAAATGTATTGTACGAATCCAACCGTTCATGAAATTAATAAGGAAAATGAACTGGGGTGAAGCAACTTTGCAAGTAATAGGGAGGCTTCAGCAATTGGTTCCCTGGAGCATACTGAACACTTAAAAAGAGCTTGGGGAGAATGGGTTTATATAAATGAGAATGGACATCCTTGGAAATTTTTAACAATACTCTTGATTTAAATACATGTCAAATTCTCTGTTGGTTGCAAGTCTTTTCAAGAGGAAGCTATTAGCTCAACATGCCAAGTGGTCAAGGGCTATGAGATTGGGTCCAATAAATTATGGAAAGTTATCTGCCATTTGAATCAGCTGAAAACTACCATAAAGTTGGGATTTGACAGCTGTCCAAATCATCCCCCCATCACTCTTGCAGAACTTAAATACTTCAAAGGGAATCTGGAAGACAATTTCCCTTCTACAAATAGCAGCAGCCTGAATGATAAATGCATGCCCATTGACAAACTAAAACATAGAGTTAATTCAACTTACAAACCAATAGACATACGATGAAAGAGAACATTTTCCTCACAGACACTGCCATGGACAAGCTGACTGAAGCTGGCCTTGACCAAACAAGAAGCTGAAAGGGTTTCCATAGACGCAAGAATGTGACTTCGATTTTTCCCAGACAGAGACCCATCCACATCTTCCAAAATTGCTGCATGAGGAAATGGAAATGCTACCAAGTTTGAAGAGTTTGTGAATTTCAACTGGTTGGTCTTCACAGTAAACCCACCTATAAATTGAAAGAAAGACTGTTACACAATGGCACAAAATAATATTATCACAAATGGCAACTGAGCTCACTGGGATATTTTCAGTACTTTCAAATTGCATATTTAGGAATTCTGTTGTGGCCCAGCGGTAACAAACCCAACTGGTATCCAGGAGAACATGGGTTCGATCCCTGGCCTTGCTCAGTGGGTTAAGGATCTGGCATTGCCATGTGCTGTGATGTAAGTCACAGACGTGGCTCAGCTGTGGCTGTGGTATAGGCCAGCTGTGGTATAGACCGGCAGCTACAGCTCCAATTCGACTCCCAGCCTGGAAACTTCCATAAGCTTCAGGCGTAGCCCTAAAAAGACAAAGAAAAAAAGAAAGAAAGAAACTTAAATTGCATATTTATGCAGTTTTTACAATTCACTCACTTATTTATTCAAGGGAAAAAATATTTTGAGTGTTGACTGTATGCCAAGCTCTATGGTATGTTCTGGAGACAGAGGGAAACGAGAATGGTAATGGTGCCACCTCATGCAGCCTGTATTTTAGGGCAGTGGTTCTCAACCAGGGCTGGTTTGCCCTCCAGGGGGCATTTGGCACCATTTGCAATCATTTCTGGCTGTCACAATTGGGTGGGTGGCATTGCTATGGCCATCTGGTGGGGAGATTCAGGGATGCTAATAAGCATTCTATAATACTCAGGACAGTCCCCGCAACAAAAAGTTACCCAGCTCTAAATGCCAATAGTGTCAAGGGTGAGAAACTGTGCTCTCACGGGAAACAGTGACACGGAACAGTAATTTACAAATTACTGAATTCTAGAGGTGCTGTGGGGTTAGTCTTTCCTTCTTTCCTCTCTAGGTCTTCGATGGCAAATATAACCCCACCTCTTATGAGAGTTCTACTTTAAACATTTGCCCTCGAAAGCAAGAGTCAAGCAATCATGTGGGCAAATGGTAATAGTAACAGATTTTTTAAGTATTAGCTCTAGGGCTACAGTTTTTTGTTTGTTTTTTATGGCTGCAATTCTTCACAGCATTTCTCTCATACCACCCCATATGATTCATCCATACAGCTGCCCGTCCAGTTGCCTAGGAAAAAATGATGGCAGTGGTCATGTAATACTCACAGCCTTGTCATTACCATTTTAAAATTTGGTGTATTTCCCTTGTGGCTCAGTGGGTTAAGGATCCAGCGTTGTCCCTGCTGCGATTCAGGTCACTGCTGTGGCATGGGTTTGATCGCTGGTCCAGGAACTTCCACATGCCATGGGTGCAGCCAAAAAAACAAACAAAAAAATGTTTTAAGTCAGTACGCATCTCTAGTATACATGCTATCATACTGCTGAATTATGTGTTTGAATTCTACTTCAAAACACCATGATTCCACTTCTGGCAGCTTCTGTAGTTCAGCTAATATCACAAGCAGCTTGACAATTCAGTCATATTGGATTTCTTTGCAATTCTCTAATCATAACCTGCTCTTTGGAAGGTTGTATTTTGCATATGCTCTTCCTAAAATGTAGAAATGTCTCTCTGCCTATTTCTCCTTGCAGACTTCTCTTCGCCTTTCTAAATCCTGCTCCATTCACTCTATGATGAAATCTTTCCCGACCCCTTCCCTTGCCCCGCTCACTGGTCTTGCTTAGTCCTCTAGTACTGAGCTCATCACACTATTACTTTCACTGACTTAGACATTTATTTTTGTGCCTAAATGTGGAGGTCCTGGAGGGCAAGAACTAGGTGTTTTTCATCTCTGTATGACCCAGTTTCTTAAACAGAACCTGGACGAGACAGCTTTTGAACAAATGAAAGAGATGGCTTAGCTAAGATCATCTAGTGAGAAAAGATTCGAGCTCATAAGGAGGAGTGTGCTTTTTTTTTTTTTTCAGTGTCTTATGAATGATATGAAACAGTGAAGCTATTAAATAACAGAGGAATTATGATTTGAAGCAATTGCCAAAGGCATTTTTTACTCCTATGATTACTTCTACGATCTGAAACTCAGATGCCACCCAAATAAAAACAATCTTTAGCTCTGCCTATAGAGCGAGGAAAAAAAAAAAGAAAGAAAAAGCAAAGTGGAGACTTACTGATTATTCATTTAATTAAAAAAACAAACAATTATCTAAATTGGTGATTCAAACCACAGGAGCATATTTACTTGAGTTACTTGGTTTGTCTGTTTACAATGATCAAATCAACTAGATTGCTCTCTACTTCTTTTCACCTTGGCCCATGAGTTCTCTAAGGGATTTCTCACCACCTCTGAGATGTGGTTAACAAGTGAACAAGAATTCCTACGGCCTCTCTGTGCACACAACAAGCCTCGGGCTGTTGAAAATATAAAGTACCTAAACTCTGGCTCTTTTGGGAAAACTTGCATGTGTGTTAGTTTATATCCATGTCTATCCATCCAGTTTCATCCATTAATTTCATCAGCAAACCTACTGAGTACTAGGCTCCTAGTAACTAATGATAAAACTCTGAGCAAAAGATATGTGATCAGATATAGAGAACAAACTAGTGGTTACCAGTGGGGAGAGGGAAGGGTTCAAGAGGTACAAACTACTATGCCTCAAATAAATAAGCTATGAGGATATATTGTACAGAATAGGAAATAGAGCCAACATTTTATAATACCCTTAAATGGAGTATAATCCACACAAATATTGAACCACTGCGTCGTACACCTGAAACTAATAGAATATTATAAATCAACCATACGTCAATAAAAAAGAGGAGAGATGGGATCCATGCCTTTATGAAGCTCAGAGTCCAGCAGAGACATGGCACCATAATGCAGAGTGTGATAGGACCATGAAGGGAAAGATTGGGAGAAGGTAGGAGCCTCCCTGAGAGAACCTGGCCTCCTTTAGGACTTCTTTTAGGAGATTTGCACAGCAGTTCCCATTGATGTTTGTCACATTTACTTGAACATTGGCCTTACTTATCATCTGTCTTATCTACTCAAACAACTTACCCTGTCCTCGGGAGCAGCCTGAACAGGTCCTGATGGCCACACAGTCCGTGAGATCAAAATTCATAAAGGTTGTGTTAGATATGATCAGTTCCCACCTTTTGGGAGTTTTGATCCCAGCTGACATACAGAGGCTTCCCTGTGATTTAGAAGGGAGGAAAAAAGGAAAGAAAAAAATAAGAGGATTTTTCTTAAACCCTCTCTTAAAGCCAGCCTTCCACGGAGAACCGTTTGGAGAATACCAGAGTAGGCACTAATAGCTGCTTATTGCCAAAGCCATTTTCTTTTTTTTTTTTTTATAATTTTTTCTATGGGTAATTGAGGATGAGTATTTGACCAGGTGTGGAAGGATACCCAGGTGGTCCAAATTCCAAAGTACTGGTCATGATCTTGAACCATTTGATCTTGAATTAAATCATGATTTGATTTCCCAAAGCCTTCATTTCTTTACCTATAAATTCAGGAATTCGAACTAGATCAACTTTTAGGTAATATTTACCTCTAAAAATTGCATGGTTTTGTGATTCAGATGCCCAGCCAGGCTTAAGATCTCTCCTAGAACAAACTGTTTATTAACATTTTCTACCCAAGGACTTTAGTCCTGCACTTAGTTGTTAGGAGATGAGAAGCCCTTAGCAGCATTGCATTGCTGGTGAATCACTGCCCAGGGGTGAGATTATATTTTGTTATCTTATGATAAGCACCCTTTGTCATAAGCTCTATTTGAATTTATGTCACTCTCCCATTAACTATGATGTCTATTTAGCATCAATTAAGATGTTATGACATTAATTTGCCAGGACAGTTAGTTCCTCTGCTTGATGGGCATTTTGTTTTTAGCATCTCCTCTAAGGTTATTTCTAAGAAATATAAGGACCTTGGGTCAACCAGTATCACAGAATCTAAATCTGAGTCCCATCTTCCCCACTATGCAACCTAAAAAGAAGAATCATCTAGCAAGGTGGTAATCCTTTCAGAGAAAAAGAAAAAACTGGCAAGGATTTCCCTCCTGAAAATGATGGTTTTTGAAACAGATTGCAACTAGGTAAGTTTGAGAATCAAATGTAGGAAAATGTAGCTTGGTAAGAAAATAATTATTTTGCACTTAATACCTGTATCTATGACTATGAAATAACCAAAGGAAGTACAAAAGTCAATAACTAACATTGAAATTTCAGTTGGTCAAAGCATTTAGGAACAAGCTAAAGAGAATACTCTTTCCTTGGCCCCCAGAAGCACTCTAGAGATCTCTTCCATCTATGATTGTTCTGACAACGTGATGCTAATATACACATAACTCTTTCAAGATCAGGAACTCAGAGGACCCACTATATGCCTGAAGCCAATAGCAGCCATGGCCTTCCCTTAAGGAGAACTAGTACTTCGTATCCAGGAAGTCCTCTATGGCTCATCCAAATCCTGGTCTCCTGGCCATGAAGTGGCACGGAAGTCATCCATAGTCTGGTGTTTACCATGAATAAATCCACACTTAAGAAACCCAAGTATATTAGAACAAATGACATAAATTCATATCACCTCTTTTTCTGCAGGGGACCTTAGAGTAAGAACCCTGTGAATAAGATGTGAATGTTGAAACTTGGTAAATCCCAGATGCACGAAGACAATATGGAATCATGCTCTGTCATAATCCTTGTGAGGTTAGAGTAAATGAACCTAAAGTTATTAGGTTTATTATCAAATTGGTATGGGTCATAATGCTAAATTGCAATCAAATAAGTATTCTGCAAGTTACTCAGGGCTTTCATGATTTACATGGATGCATAATATTGAAAACTTGTGTGCCTTTGAATTTCATTACAAATATCACCACTGTTACAAATAAAAAGCTCCTCCAACTTTTAGCAATTAAACACAAGATTTACTAAAAAAAAAAAAAAAAAGGTGCTATTAAAATTACATATTCTGGATTACCAGGGGGCCCAGCCCATGGGATTCCGTTTTGATAGACAACCTAAAACAATCACACCAAGGCACTTACCTTGTGGGCAAAATGACCAAGTAATAAGCTGTCAGTAACTGAAGTATTTCCATCACTTTCCAAGATGTCAATTCCAAAATCTCTGCATGCATATACCTGGAAGTTTTCCAGGCGAAGATTGCTGCTTCTAAAAATCTATAAAGTAACAGCATATGTTATGTCAAAGGTCTGAGGCTCAGTTTTTCTTGCAGGCTTCCTGTACCTTCTTTAATTATTGATGAAGTATAAATAAGCATGCTCTACCATATTTAAGCAGCTTTTGTCCATCAATACATCCCAAAGTTGCCGTGAGGTCAGCACTAATTAGTCCCCTTTGGTAACATCCCCTCTGCACTTCTCTTCCTAACAACTGATGCATTAAAAAGGTCAATGTGAATTCTTCACATATCTAAGATAAACTTGCAACTGTCAAATCGCACAAAATTAATGGAGAAAAACAGAGCATCCAAGAACTTGAGTACTTAACACTTTCCTTCGGTGTCATGTATGTTAACTAACATTGTCAGAAAATTGCAAATATGCAACAAGTAATTCGGCATGACTACAGACTCAAAATATGTTATATGCAGATATATTGATGACAACGTGGATTAGCGGCCCCAAACAAGGATCAAGTATTAACAAAATGAGCTTGTTAGAGTCGAAGGAGTCACAGTTGCTTGGGGGACAGACACTTGTTTTTTTACCTAGCACTGATGTTAGCTAATTATGTGATCTTGGGCAAGACATTTAACTTCTCCTAGGCTTCAGTTCATCCATCCTGAAAATCAGGGTGGAGGTCAGGACTAGCAATTAGCCTTACACAGTCAACTGTGCATTGTTTATTAAATAGAGTCATGTTTACATTCAGATCTTGAAGTGGGAGTTTCCTATTAACTAAGGCCAAGACACTCTTGGTTTATCATAGTATAGTGTTTTTACTTGTCAATCAGACTTTGTGCTTGAATTTTCAAGAACTGAGTAGCTCATATTTTCCATTAAGTAGGTACCAACAGCTTTTATAAAATGCTAGCTCTTTGAAGAAGGTTTATGTAAAAAAAAAAAAAAAATAGGTGTGATATGAAATAACGACAGTTGTTACCTAATTACAGGCATCAGCCCAAGTTTTGGCAAATATACGCATATTCAAAAACAGCTCACCTCTCACATTAGCTAGAAATCCTAGTAATGTTTAAAGGAAATCAACACACAATAGCAAAAAGACCTATTTGTGAATGCAGCTTTCGCAATGAATTATCATTTCCCCTTCCCTCTTTTAAAAAAATCACTCTGCATTTAGGAGACATGGTGAGAAGAGGGTTTTGTTTTGTTTTGTTTTGTTGTTTGTCTTTTTACGGCCGCATCCATGGCATATGGAGGTTCCCAGGCTAGGGGTCTAATCGGAGCTATCACCGCCGGCCTATGCCACAGCCACAGCAACGCCAGATCCAAGCCGCGTCTGTGACCTATACCACAGTTCACAGCAATGGCCACTGAGCAAGGCCAGGGATCAAACCTGCAACCTCATGGTTCCTAGTTGGATTTGTTTCTGCTGTGTCACAACAGGAACTCCAAGAAGAGGGTGTTTTTCTCAACTCTTCTTAACATACGTACAGAAGAGTCAAAACACCTGAGTTGGAATCCAGCAATCTTAGTGTGTGACTTTAGCAAGTATTCTTCCCCCCACCCAGAGAAGGTTCTTACCTATAAACAGGGGGTCATTATGATGTGCCTCCCCAAAGATTATGAAGATGATTCAGTTGGAAAAATATCCAGAAATATTAGCTCTCTGTATCATCAAATAGATACAAATGTATGTTTATACCCAATAGGAATTTTACCTAATGGAACATCCTAAATATACACATGACTCTTGTTTAATGACCAGAATACAGAATACATTAGATATATCTAATAATGAAAGTCTATGACATTTGAACACAATGTTCTTTTTGATGACGTAGAGACACGGCTCAAAATTACAATTTCCAGGAGTTCCCACAGTGGTGCAGCCGAAACGAATCTGACTAGTATCCATGAGGATGTGGGTTTGATCCCTGGACTTGCTCATTGAGTTAAGGATCTGGCGTTGCCATGAGCTGTGGTGTAGGTTGCAGACCAGGCTCGGATCTGGTGTTGCTGTTGCTATGGCTGTGGCATAGGCCAGCAGCTATAGCTCCAATTCTACTCCTAACCTGGGAACCTCCATATGCCTCGGGTGCAGCTCTAAACAGATAAAAAAAAAAAAATCGGTTGACTATGGATGTGTGAGTTTATTTCTGGACTCTCAATTCCCTTCTATATTTCTTTCCCTGCACCCACACCACACTGTCTTAACTATTCTTGTCTTGTAGTAAGCTTTGAAATAAGAAATTTAAGTCTTCTGGAGTTCCCATCGTGGAAATGAGTCCGACTAGGAACCATGAAGTTGCAGGTCGATCCTTGACCTTGCTCAGTGGGTTAAGGATCCAGCGTTGCCGTGAGCTGTTGTGTAGGTCACAGATGCTACTCATATCTGGAGTTTCTGTGGCTGTGGTGCAGGCCAGTAGCTGTAGCTCCGATTGGATCCCTAGCCTAGGAACTTACTTCCATACACCTCAGGTACAGCCCTAAAAATAAAAAAATTAAAAAAAAGTGTAAGTCTTCTTTCTTTATTCTTCTTTCTCAGGATTGTTTTGGGGGAAGTTAACATTTTAAATCTAAAAGTGAAGTTCCAAGAGCATTTTCATTGTTTGATAGTTTTGACTGATTACACTGGAATGTGCCAGAGTTCAGTCTTTAAGGATCTATTTTTTTCCTTTATGGGTTTGCCACTTCTGATTGCAGAGCTTGAGAAAACCGACTCAATCTTCTTTTAATACTTTCATTTTAGTGGGTTATTTCCTCTAGAACAAGGCCATTCGAGAGCATGGCAACAGAGTTTAAGACTCTGCATGGCACGAATTGCTTCACTGCATAAACATTCTGTAGGATTTGTCGCCCCTGTCTTCCTAGTGCTCATGGGGTGCAAAGTACCTTATCAACTTTGATGAGAACATAGTACTTAATACCACTGGGATTTTTCTTGTTAGCTACCCCAATTTTGTATTTTGGGGTTTTCCCCATTTGTAATTGTTTTCCTTATGTTGAATATGTGAAAGAAATGCCTAACTTCCTTTCTGTGACTTAATTATATGTTTTCATTCTATTTCCTGGATGCCCTGTAGATACAGTTCTTCATCTGGGTATTTTAGGCTCCATATTTTTATGTGGCAGAGACTAAATGTCTGCACTTGTCTCTGGGTAACACTAACTAGTGACCCTGGATACTTTTCACATGTTGCTAGCAAGAGTGAGCCTACCAAGCAAGCTCTTCTAAGAAATCACTGAGACAATGAAAAGTAAATGATTGAACATGAACATTTTTCTCTTTCAAGGAAAATAGGAAAAAAAAAAAAAAAAGGCTCATTTGTCAAGGTCAAAAGGCCACCTTGAGCTACAGTGTTTCTGTTCCAGTAATAAAAGCACTTTTCCTTGAGACTGAAGCAAGTACTCGTCAGGATATTAGGGCATCAAATACACAACATTGGGAGTCCGGATTCTGAACCTGATTTTGCCACTAACTAACTGTGTGACCTTTGGCAACTCCCTCTACTTTCTAAGTTTTAATTTTTTCTCTCTAAATAAGCGAGTGAGGGGAGAATAGATGACCTCCATGATCCCTTCTGGTTGCAAATCTTTAAGATTCTGTTGTTCCCTATTAGAGTTGCTAAAACATTGCCATAGAGGAAAGGAATGAACCTTGGCTGACTGACTAGGAATTTGTTCATCCGACAGCTATTCCACACACACATCTCTGATACTGTTGGCTCGTTAAAGCTATGCTAATATCATAGGGCTCCCCCACCCCCTAGCAGCAAACTGTTCCCCTTTAAATAGAGATGCAGAATAAATTTCCATGAGCAAATAAATGATGGTTCTTAAAAAAAAAAAAAAAGACACATACCTGGGCACCACCTGCACTTCCCCAAACTGTGAAATGTTGCAACAAGGTAGGGCTGGTGCCATTATCCCAAGGTGGCTGAAACTTAGGGTAGACAATGAGACCACTCCTAGGATGAAAAATTAAGAGTGAAACCTAGCCGATCTCTGCCTTTCTCATACGTCTCTTTTTTTTTTCTCATTGGAAAATATAAAAGTAAAGGTTCTGAAGAAAGGAGAGGAGAGATGAGACTTGTGACCTTCTCTCTGTCACTGCCCACTCCTCAGCCCTGCCTTTCTGCCACCCTCTGTGAGCCACTCCTGGATCCCAACAGGATGCAGGTCCTAGGCCTTCTAGAGTCATCACCTTCCTAGAAGCCTTGCCCTTCAGAATTCAATCCCTGCTCTTCCATTAACCCCTTCTTGACCCATCCCCTTGCTGGAAAAACAAGACACCAGCACCTGTAATGCCTCCAACTTTTGTGCTTCTCCTCAAAATCCCCTAGCATGGTGCTATTTTGGAAACCTTCTCTCCTCACGTTCCAGAGCTGCTGAGAACAGCTAGATAAAGCTTCAAAATCTTAACAATAACTTTATGACACATAGACTCATCCTAGCCTTACTATCACTTCAGTATGGCAGAGGAATCCTGCTTCGTCCTTATTCCACTCTCCTTATTGTTGCCCATCACTGTAGTATTATTTTACTCTTATTGTCATAATTATTGCCATAATTACTGATATTGAGTACTGAGTTCCTACTCTAGTCCAGATTCTCTTAGGTGCATTACATAAGTCAGCTCCAATTTTCATGTTGAACTTTTGATAGAGATCTGTCCCCATTTTACAAAGAAAGGATCTGACTTTAAAAAAAAAAAAGAAAGAAAGAAAGAAAAAGTGCTGTACTAGAATAAAGTTTGGATTAGAATCATGGCCTGACTAATTCTGAAGTTCACATGTTTCCTGTGTTCCTACCCTGTTTTCCAGCCCTTTCTCTTTGCAGAGGACTTTATCTTCTACATAACAAAGACCTTGAATGAATCCCTTCTCATCTCACAGTGGCCTGCAGGTCACAAAGAGCCTCTTTTCCAAACTTCATCTCTAGGGCCCAGGCACTCTAGCCTCCCCATTGCCCTCAGTCTCTTAGAAGTTTAATTCATCTCTCTATTGAATTCTCCTCTAGCCACAAAAGGTGCATCTGTCCTGCGCCCCCTCAAGAGACCGCTCCCTCTCTCCCTTTTCCCTTCCCCACAAACTTAGGATCCAAAACACTCACTGAGACATGTCATCAAATCTCATACAGATGCCAAATGTCATCAACACTCTCTGTGAATGTTGTACGAGAAAAATATTAAACCATAAGCCATACACTCAGAGTGTAGATGAATATCCCCCAAATTACCTCGTACAAGAATGAGCACTATTCCGGGTGAAAGAGAGAAGCGGAGCTTGGGATGTTTGGTTGGTCACAAGATGAAAAAAGTAGCCATAACCAGAAGCACACACCTGGTTTCCCTACAGAAAGTGAGGACAGTTAAACAAGAGTTAGTTCATATACTAGAAGGCTGTTGGAAAGAAAGACTCTTAACACTGCTCATTCTGCTTTTTCACTCACTTCCTGTCAAGGTACATTGATACATTTATGGACTCATTTATTCTTCCCCTCCTCCACCCTAAGGAACAAAGCTACCATCATTCCTCTTCCTCTAGGTGGGTCAACTTGACTGTAATTCGCCCACCTCAATAGCTGGCATCTCACGTTAAAATGCCTTTGTAAGCTTTTACAGTAAGAAGCTTACTTGTGTCACCTAATACAAGCTCTCCTCCTTGGCCTAAGAAGAATACGCAGGTGCAAATGCATACCTACCACCAAGTGTCCACAAAGGGCTCATTCTGATCCTTTGAACAAATTGATGATTTGGCTACGAGCTGAAGGCCAATAATTGCTTTATCCATGCCTTAGTTTTGAGACACAGTGGCTGAATTCAAATAAATACAACCCAACTCTCCCCAAGGTGCTCTTGTCCTCATTAGATCATTTTAATTACCTAATAGTTCTTTATAGGATTTACTATCTAACTAATGTAATGTTTTCTATATGTACCTATGTTAGGGAACCATTGACTGAAACTGCCCACCTTGATCAGGCATGATAATAGCTGCTTGCATGAGTTGTCTCACAAGAGGACACCCTGATAAGGAATATGGTGCTGCCCTAAAAACTAACTGGGAGGATTGGGAGGGGCCAGCAGGATGGAGGAGATGACCAACCTCCCAGGATCCTTGGTGCTGGAATCCATCTTGGCTGAGAGATGCATGTGCCACCAAGAAGGACCCTGAGCCAGCAAGATGATTGGCCAAAGACCACCTGGACACTAACCCATTCCCGTAAAAGTGGAGAGTTTGAGCCACATGGCAGAGCAGTTCTCCTGGGTTTCCTTACCCTGCAGCTCTCCACCCAGTCACCCCTTGCCAATAAAGTCTTTTGCTTTGTCAGCATGTGTGTCTCCTTGAACCATTCATTTCCAAGTGTTAGACAAGAGGCCATTCTCGGGCCCTGGAAAGGGTTTCCATTCCTGCAACACACATAAAACCTAAATTCTCCATTCAATGATTAGAGTTTGGGGCTTTAATTCGGATCGAATGGAATACAATGAGAGTATGTATCTTTATAAATTCAATGAAGTACCACCAAATATCCATCACTATGTAATACACTTCAGGACTGAGTAGAAAAACAACTCCCTAAAGAGTATAATAATGTACACAGAGGTACTTTGCTTGGCGTACCCAATACATACAAAAATTTTTATTTTGTTGCCAACATTGCAAAACTAGGAGACTTGATGTAAAAACTTAGACTTAACAGTTTCTTAATAATACTGAGCCCAATTCCTGCAAGGTGACCATAGATGAGCTGGAGCTAAGAAAGGGCCACCTTCTTGGATTGTGGATTCTTTTGCCATAGTCCCCACACTTCCTGCTTCACTTATTTATGATACCAGGCTGCTCCCTACAGGCATTTACAAACTCTTAGCTCCAGGCTGTAAAGCAAATGATATGTGGGCTGTTATGTCTGTGGGAAGGATGAAGGGTCAACAGATCAGGATGCTGGACTCCTTCCCCCACACTTGCATGCGCCTGTCTTGCCCATGTTTACTCAGAGAAGAGAAGCTAGGGAAAAAATTGCTCAGCTAGCTTCAGGCCTAAGCTTTGTGTGACAGGGAGAAAAAGACCCTAGGTGATTTTGCGTGTTCTATCCCTGATCTCCTAGGGGGTTGACATGGCCTGGCTGGTGTGAGAAAAAAGAATGCTGAGTGTTCTCTCTGTGAGCAAATGTCTCCTGGGAATGCACCCTGCAGTACAAGAATAGCTTATCCTGAACACTGGCATCAGGGCACAGAGGAGGGAAGCAGGAAGGATTGTGACACTATGCAACCCAAAAAGGCATTAAACATTCTATAAAACAGCACTTTAGGGCTATAGGTGCCACTATATGAGGCTCAGTGGGACTATGCTGGGAGTGCCTTGCTAAAACAGTTCCTAAACTTTAGCACGCATCCAGGGTACAGTTCTAAGACTTAGCAAATAAAACACAGGCACCCCATCACACTTATATAAAAAAAAAAGTTAGTATAAGTATATCCCAAAGACTGCATGAGATATACTTACACTAAAAAATTTTAAAAGCATTTCTGAAATTTAAATTTATCCATTCTGTGTATTTTGTCTGGCAACCCTAACCCAGAGTAAATCGAATACAGATTTCTAGGCTCCACCACTAGATATCCCAACTGAGTAGGTGTTGGGGTGGTGGTGAAGGGATGGGATATAGGATTCTGCATCTTGAGCATCACAGAAGGGTCCAAGGCAGGTGATCTTCAGACCTCATTCTGAGAACTGCTTCTCCAGAGGCAACTAAGATATTAAAAATATACTATCTAGTCATCAAGGGTCCTGGAAGATTTTTTTTCAAAGAGGAGAGAGATACTGGGGAAAAATTCATTTCCTGGTGATTTTGCCACAAGTTGCTTTAATGGCCATTGTAGGACCAGAGACCTACTAAATCAGGGTGGGAATCTGTTATCAGGTCCCCAGCAAAAAGACTGCCCAACTCAGTGCAAATTATATTTATGTTGGTTTTTTTTTTTCTTTTCCTTGGAAGTATTTATCTTTTTTTTTTAAAGTTATGGCCAAGTGTAATAACAACACTCATCATAGTAAAGATATTGAGAGAAGCTACTACTACAGGCCAGGTAGCAGATTTAGAGCCTCATCTATTTTCACAATTCTGAGTTTTGTATTATTACAATTTCACAAAGAAACTGGAGCTTGGCAAAGCTGAGTAACCTTCTCCAAGTCACAGAGCTAATAACTGTCATAAGAAAGCTCCACTCACATCCAAGCCTGGAAGTGTAGGTCTAGATAGTAGGCCAGGATGGAGAAATAAAGGCAAAATCAAGAACCAAGGATGCCAACAATAGGGTTTATGTGCAGAAATGTAAACAACAGTGTGCAATGATGAGTCAGGCCACTAGGTCAAGGGCAGAAGAGGAGAGTTTGCTATGGCTTCCCCAGTAGTGGACAAAATCTGTTGGACTACTTTCTTTGCGGGAGTCAACCTATCATGGACATTCAAGCAAGAGAAATTCCAGAGAGAAATTAACTATTCAAGTAAGCCAGTTCCTTGAGGTGTGTGTCTATAGTCACAAGAAAAAAGTGAGTCAACCCTTCAGGCACCAGGTAACTAGTGGACAAGACACAGGTAGTGTTTGCTATTGCTACCTAAATACAGGTTTCCTCAAAATCAGGGAGCTTCTATCAGGTTGGCTTAAGGAGTTGCTCTCCAAAATTCTCACCAAGGAATACACGTTGTGGCACAGTGGAAATGAATCTAACTAGCATCCACGATGATGTGGGCTCAATCCCTGGCCTCACTCAGTGGGTTAAGGATCCAGTATTTCCATGAGCTGTGGTGTAGGTCACAGACACGGCTCAGATCCCAAGTTACTGTGGCTGTAAAGTAGGCTGGCAGCTGTAGCTTGGATTCGCCCCCTAGGCTGGGAACTACATATGCCACAGGTGTGGCCCTAAAAATAAAAATAAAAATAAAATTCTCACCAAAAATCAAAACAATATAAAATCCTTCCCATCCACACCATGGAGGAAAAAAGCAGGCTCAGCTCAGAGTGCAGAGAGACACATGGGTACAGACATGGGCAAATTCCCACCAGGCAGAAGAAGATATGACAATTTGAAGAGCATATTTAAAGAAGACAAAGAATCCAGCAGTTCCCACCATTGCTCAGCAGAAACAAATCTGACTAGCATCCATGAGGATGCAGGTTTGATCCCTGGCCTCACTCAGTGGGTTAAGGATCCGGCATTGCCATGAGCTGTGGTGTAGGTCACAGACGTGGCTCGGATCTGGAGTTGCTGTGGCTGTGGCGTAGGCCAGCAGCTACAGTCCAATTCAGCTTCTAGACTGGGAACTTCCATATACCATGGTTAGGGCCCTAGAAAGATTTTAAAAAAAAAGAGAGAGAGAGAGGACAAAGGATCCAAAATTCCAGAATTATAGGCATTGGGTGTTATCAAGGCTTAGACATAAAGTTAATGAAGACTGGCTACTGACCTAGGATTTTTTGAGCGACAAAAGAAGAAAAGATTGAGATTGTCTGTAATTGCTCTTCAACATCAATGCAGACAGCGAGGGATATGAACATTGGGATGGGACACAGAAAAGGGTTAGAACTAAAAGGAAGTTCTGACCGACTCCAGGAGAGAGCTCTTCCTCACAGCTTTTTTAAAAAAATGTTATTGAAGTGTAGTCAATTTATAATATGTTCATTTCTGCTGTTCAGCAAAGTGATTCAGATTGTGTGTATATATATATACACACACACACACTCCAAGACTTTATTATTAAAGGCAGCTCTGGGAGTTTCCATCGTGGCTCAGTGGAAATGAATCCAACTAGGAACCATGAGGTGTGGGTTTGATCCCTGGCCTTGCTCAGTGGTTAAGGATCCAGCATTGCCGTGAGCTATGATGTAGGTTGCAGATTCAGCTTGGATCCCATGTTGCTGTGGCCATGGTGTAGGCCAGAGGCTACAGCTCCAATGTGACTCCTAGCCTGGGAAGCTCCACATGCTGCAAGCGTGACCCTAAAAAGCAAAAAATAAAATAAAATAAAATAAAATAAAATAAAAAGGGAGCTCTGTGAACTTGGGAGTGAAAATATAGCAGTACTCCCTATAGAAGGGAACTTCAGGGAGGCTGTTCCTCTCTGGGTGTGCTACGTGTTCTACTAGGGACACACCCACATGTGCACAAGCGCGCGCAAACACACACACACACACAGATGCACTCACACAGAACCAAGCAAAGTCAATATGAAAGAAAAACTGAAATCAGATGTTCTAAAACCCAACAATACTCAACTCATGGCTCATGTGAGAGGAAGAACCAGTGCCCCAGGCCCTGGAGGTTGTCAGCGTCTGGGGAAGTGTGAGTAAGGGCCAGAGTTGACCCGAGATCAGAGGCCTGGCCAGCAGGCAGCAGCAAAGACCTGGTCGGGGGCACTAGCACTTGCTGACACAGCCACTGGGGCCTTTTCCCTGACATCAACCTGCAGTTCACTGTGGACAATGAAGCCTCTCTCATCCTGGGGATCTGTAATCTGGTGGCCATGCCCCCTCTTTCGCTCAGTTACAGAAGGTCGTCTTTCTTTGTGGGCTAGTGGCCCATTTTCCATTGTACTCCATTATTTGAGACTCTGAGCATTTCTCCAACAAGGCCACTTACAATTCTAATCACCTGCCTTATCACATGGCAAAAGTGACTTTGGGATATCATTGAATATGAAGCTGCATCACTATTCAAGATGCTAACATGACTTCAGGGAAATAGGACCATCTCTAAGACTCTAATTATTTGGGTTGACAGAGTCTGCAGCTATGGTTGCCAGTCAAGGATGATACTGATCCCCAGAGAGCACTTGGAAATCTCTGGAGACAGTTTTTCAGAGAGGGGTTCTACCGGCATTAAGTGGACAGTGACCAGAGATGCTGTTATACAGAAGACAGCCTCTCATAAGCTGTCTTATAAGCCCCCAAATGTTAATGCCACCAAGATTTTAAAAAAACCCTGGTCCACAGTCTCCACTTGTTCTTGACATAATCCATACCCATTGTCCAGTATCTCATCTCCAAATTTTGATGGAAAGACCGACCTAAATATAAAAACCATGGTTAACTGCAATAAGAATACTGTGACAGTTTTTTCTGGGAGGGTGTTTATACCTTTTTAAACAATCCCATCTGCCATTAGGCATTCCCCAAAAGAACACTTCTGAGCATTGAAGACACGCCCTCATGATTCTCAGCTTTGAAGAATCACTGTCACTGGGTTGTCAAATACCAGCGCCTTCATGGGAACACAAGGAACTAAAGTGGCTCTTGACTCTCAGGGATGATGACACACTGGAACCTTCCTCAGGGAAGCACACATGAAGTTCCACCTTCCACATAACCTGTGTTGACTGACTGTGCCTCTACTGACCCAATGAGCCATGGGAAAGGCCATGAGTATGTAAGAACCAAGGTTTAATGGAAGGGCTTCTGAAACCCCTACCTTTCTGCAAGCATACAAACAATGAGAACAGTGCTCTAGAGGCCCAAAGCCACTGTCTAATTTGGACATACACCTCTATTTCATGATCAGTGAAATGCTCATTCACACGAAGACTCTCCTCGAGAGGGGAAAATTCAAATATTTCCAGAACATACTCCAAGGGGCTTTGTCCCTACCCATCACCTTGGCCAGACAGGTGCTCAGAAAGGGACTGAATAGATCTTCTTAACCCTCTGCCCTGGTGCCATTACTATCTGTGGACATTTGGGTGTTCATATAGAAATGCTTTCTAAGTGCATTTATAGTCAGGCGGGATATTGCAACTTCATCTTCTGTTAGCCAGTAAGGCTCCCTTTCCTCATAAAAGAAGCACTTGAACCATCGCATGACATTACTTCCCACCCCTTTTTTACTCTCTATTCTGATTGGGTATGCTGCAAATGATTCATGGGGAGAAACCACATATGTATGCAGGCAGCCAGCGGCTGGCGGGGAAGAGTTTAAGGCAAGCAGGGAATTTTGTGTGGAAATCAATTCTTTGCGGAAGTCAATGCATTATGGACATTCAAGCAAGAGAAATTCCAGAGAGAAATTAACTGCCCAAGTAAGCCAGCTCCTTGAGGTGTGCATCTATAGTCACTAAGAAAAAAAAAAAATAAAAAGGAGAGAGTTAACCCTTCAGGCAGCTCTTAAATATACATTAGCTATTGAGTGGGGAGAGCTAGAGAGCTGAAATCAGCCTTTAAACACAGAATTCCCTACAAAATTGATTCACAAACCAGAACAAATTCCCCTCAAATTAAATGGATGTTCCCAAAGAGTGGGTCTCCAGGGGTTTTCCATTGGCTATCCTAAACAGGGATCTGGTCATGGGAAATTTCCAGTGCCAACATACACACGGGATATTCTGGAGCTCTAGGAGTGAACAATCTCTTGCTGTTGGAGAGCAAAGATCTTCCAGCTTGAGGTCGACACAGGTTACGTCCCCTGAAAGACAAAGCCTCCAGAGATAGCTAAGAACCCCTAGAAAGGAGTCAGAGACTATGATTCTGGAGGGTGGAGGGAAGAGAGCCTGGAAAGGAAGGATCCAGGATGCTACTGGTGAGGCCTGGAAGAAGAACCTGGGGTCTATTGCTGGAAAGCCTGGAAAAGTCCAGGATGCTACTGGTGAGGCCTGGAAGAAGAACCTGGGGTCTATTGCTGGAAAGCCTGGAAAAGTCTATCTATCCAAGGGGTACACAAAGGAATACCCCAAGTTCTTTGGACATATAAACAGGAATACCACACCAAGTCCTTACCAGCAAGAGGGCAAAAAGCTCAGGTTTTGCTTCTCAGAGGAACTGCCTGGACTTAACTCAGCAGCAGCCTGAGCAGAGAGACAGGCAGGCAGATCACGTGTAGGTATGAAGACTAAAGACTAGTACACCTGAAATATCCCTGCACATGCCAGAGTTGAAGGTGCGTGAACTGTAAAGATGGCTGACCGGGAGCCAAGGTGAATTCCATGTGCTGGGCAGAGTGTTCCATTCTAGGTTCTGTGTCAGGGCAATTCAGGAACAATCTATAACCACCAATCACCATAGAGGCTTAATTAAGGATCAGCTCTGTTTCTTCCTGCCTGCCTGCCAGGCCAGAGATTTCAAGGTCAACTTATGTATGGAAGAGAGAGGGTTTAAGGCTTACCACGTTGGTTGCCCAGCCGCTAGGATTAGATCACCTTCAAGTTGAAATAAAGGCTTTAGTTTGCCTGATAATATTGTCCCAATGTCAATTTCCTAGTTCTGCCATTGATCCTCCACAAAGGTTATGATTATGTCACCCTTGGAAGAATCTGGGGGAAGGGCATACAAGAATGCTCTGTTTTATTTTTGCGATGCTGAGTCTAAAATTATTTCAAAATGAAAAGTTTAGAAAAAGAAAAATCCTATCTGAGAAAAAATGGATGCATGTATATGTACAACTGAATCACTTATACACGTACAACTATACTTCAACAAATCTTTTAAAAAAATCCTAACACATCACGGTCATACAGTGGTTTTCAAAAAAAAAAAAAAACAAAACTGAGCACATGCAAGGCTTGGCTCTACCCCCTCAAGGGGACATTCCTGACTCTGAACCATTCATACATCAGGACATGAAAGCCACCACCCATGAGATAGTTCCTCACAATAAGGAACGTGTCTCTCTTGAACATCAGAACAACCCTGAAAGAGGGCAACACACACACACACACACACACACACACGCATTCACACATGAACACACACACATGAACACACACACACCACTGCCCATCATTGTCTGTCATCCTAGCCTCCTTATAATGCCCTTGGAATAAAGGCGTATCTCTAAAAAGCCCCCTATGTGTCATCCACATGGGACACTCTTAGCAAACACTAGCTTACTGTTTGTCCAGTGACTGAAATGACCTTCACTGACACAAAGGGTCAAGAGAGGTTCCTAATTTTAAGGTTCTGACACATACACCTGATTACCACCTATGTCCTTGGTTGTGGCACTATCCTAAACAACAGAATACAAGAGAGACAGCACAACAGACCCCCAGTGACATAGCTGCAGAATTGGAGTGGACTGCAAAATTTAACACTGAGAGGTGAGTTCCACAGGATCTAAATGCTGACAGAGACAAAACATCTTAGTTTTCAATCAGTAAAATGATTGCACAATCTTAGAATCTATTCTTTATTTTCCTTTTTCTTCCCCCATTCTTTGATTAGGGAATTATACCTACATCCATCCATTCATTATATTCCATTAATTTTTTTGAGCAACTACTATGTCTCAGATGCTGTACTAGGGTCTAAAAGCTAATAAGCCAATGAAAAGAGAACTACAGAATTTTAGGATCCTGGAAGATGAAAATGTCAGGAATATGCCTAATGAATATAATTAATGAATTTACAATACCAATTTAACCTAAAACCTCATTCTCAAAACATGTACATCATATTTTTTTTCAGATTTGTAAACTGGATGTAAGAGGAGGAAAATAAATGGATGGAAATGGAAAGCATCTGACAGGGAACAAAAAGCTTGTTTTGGACTCAATTTTTTCAGTGGTGACTGGGCACCATTCTATAGGTCAGCTTGCAGAAGCTTAGGTGACCTATCAGCTTGCAGGTGGCCCCCTGATTCTCTGCACCAATAGCCACCTCATCTCTTAACAGTCAACTTGTGGCCAGGACACCACCCAGGAGACAATGCAAAGTCAGTCAGCATCCCAGCATTCAAGGTGGGATTTAGACACATTCCAGCCTTGTGCAGGAAGATGACCTGGGCAACCCTGAGGATCCATTTTCTTCTAGGTATTTCAAAGGAGTCAAGATTATGCTATCAATTTTGTAAAAACATGGCTCTTTAGTCCTCAAAGCTTGCTGGCATAGCTGTGCAGTAAGCTCTGTGGTTAAATGTGGCTCTCATTGTTCTGAGTCTAGAGGTTGTTTTCCTTCAATCCATGCAGTCCTGCCTTCTCTCTCTCCCCACTGCCATTAGGCATCTAAAGTGTGTAAATGCTGGGCTTGGAATAAATGGAATTAAGAGTCTGGAGGAGGGTTGAGGAGGTCACCATGATTTTTATTAGAGGTTATTCAGCTGAAGGTAATTCACAAAAAAAAATGAGCAGAGGGAGAGAAAGAGAGAGACGTTTGCTCTCTGAGTGCCACAGAAACTTGACATAACTGTTAGGACCCAGTAGACACTCAGAGCCCCATCCCCAAGAGTGAAGTTCTTAACCCTTTCACAGTTGGTCCATGGGACAAAACCATTGGACAAGGAGAAACCAAGTGGGCTTTGCCCTAGTCTGATGCAATTCCTCACTCATAGACCTACAGCCAAGCTACCAGGAACATTAATTTCTTAACATGTTTAGAGAGAAATTTACCAAGAAAAAGCGATGCTAAATTATACTAGATGAACACCAAGGTTACAGAGTATGCAGTTGACCCTTGAACAACCAAGGGGTTGAGGGCACCAACCCTCCATACAGTTATAAATCTGGGTATAAATTATCTTCCATCCTCAATATACACATAATTCTTCCATGTCCAGGGTTTGGCACTGCAGATTCAACTAAATACAGATAGTGTGATAGTGTAATATTTGAAAGATATCCACATAAAAGTGGATCCAAGCCATTCAAACCCCCATTGTTGGAAGGTCAACCGTACTTCCTTCATCCTAGAAACTGAGATGAGCTCATAAACCTCTTGATTTCATGGGCCCTCAGTTTTGAACACTCTTAAAGGGCAACGATAGGATCACATTAATACAGTAACATAGTGAAGATTTAATAAGCAATTATTATTGGAATTGAGATCACATTTAGCAACTGCCGCAGAAAACTCAGAAAGATATTTTACATTGCATTAATTTAAATAACTGAAAAATAATCAATCTCTAATTTGTTTCCCGTCATTTAGATAGTGTTTTAAAAAGTATTCACAGGAACACTGAGGGAAATGATTGCATTTATCCTAAAGCACTGTTTAACCCCAAATCATAAAGTAGTTTCTTGATACTAACAAGCAACGAGTAAACCTTTTATCCACACCACTGATGCTGCCACCCCAGACAACTTTTGGAGGGAATTTTAGGCCTCTTAGCTCTGACCCTTCTGGTGGAGCTGAAGCTCTTACCTCCACAACATTGGTGGGATCGCGGATGTAGATGCCAGAAGGCGCCAACATTTCAGGACTGGAGAGTCCCTCAGCGCCAGCAACCCTGATGATCACGTTGTTCCTTATTATATTTCCCTGTTCTGGCCAGTCTAAGTTAAGAAAAGTGGATGCACAAATGTTATTAAAATTTAGTCAACGCTTGGAGAGCTTGGGGTTAATAGACACAAACTATTGCCTTTGGAATGGATTAGCAATGGGATCCTGCTGTGTAGCCCTGGGAACTCTGTCTAGTCACTTATGATGGAGCCTGATAATGTGCGAAAATAGAATGTGTACATGTATGTGTAACTGGGTCACCATGCTGTACAGTAGAAAAAAAAAGTGTATTGGGGAAATAAATAATAATAATAATAATCTTAAAAAATAAATAAATATGCAGATAGATTCCTATGAAAAAAAAATTTAGTCAACCCAACATTCTTGTTCCTACCAATAGGCGATATATACTTCTAAAAATGCATATATATATATATGTATGTATGTATATAAAACCTTTAGGGTGTTTGGCATATTTAGGATAGCTAACATTCTGCTATCAGGCCTGTCTATAAAATAAAATATGACGAGTCGAATGCATTGTAATAGATTTTAAACCGATTTACATATTTACCATTTTCTCCTGTGGGAATAACCTCTGAGGGGATATATCTTATCTCAGGGGATGTACCTGAGAACAAAAGATCACGTTAGTTTAGCACATCTCATGCCACCCAGGAATATGAGAGCCACTGCAATACTATTTCTTCTTTTGTTGTGGTCTGCTTTGCGTCTTTAACCCATGGAGCAGATAAGAGATCCAGATTATCTGAATTTTTTAGTTCTAGAGTATCATGAATCAAAAGCTCATTTTGGAGTTTCCGTCGCAGCTCAGTGAAAACGAAGCTGACAAGTATCCATGAGGATGCAGGTTCGATCCCTGGCCTTGCTCAGTGAGTTAAGGATCTGGCGTTGCTCTGAGCTGTGGTCTGGGTCACAGATGCAGCTCAGATCTGGTGTTGCGGTGGCTGTGGTATAGGCCAGCCATACCAATTCTACCCCCTAGCCTGGGAATCTCCATATGCTGTGGGCACAGCCCTAAAAAGCAAAAAAAAAAAAAAAAAGCTCATTTTAGTTTATTTTTTTATTTATTTTTGTCTTTTTAGGGCCACACCTGCAGCATATGGAAGTTCCCAGGCTAGGGGTCTAATTGCAGCTGCAGCTGCTAATCTATACCACAGCCATAGCAATGCAGGATCTGCAACCTATACCACAGCTCAGGGCAACATCAGATCCTTAACGCACTGAGGAAAGCCAGGGATCGAACCCGTGGCCTCATGGATACTAGTCAGGTTCATTACCACTAAGCCACAATGGGAACTCTCAGAAGCTCATTTTAAATCAAAAAATAGCAAAGTAACAGATCTACTGTTCTACTTCTTAGGAAAAGTCAAAGTGATTGTATCTGTAGTTAAATGTCACACGCTCTTGTGTCCTCCAGCCCCATCCCTAGCTGTCTGAATTAGCCACCAGCCACCTGCATGCCTCACTCTTCCCCTGTAAGATTGGGAATGTCCTCGAGGAACAGGATGGATAGGACCTGAGACTCTCACACTCCAACCAGAGGTTTGAAATAGAAGAGAATAAGAGCATGAACCATGCTACAAAGACAGATCGGCCGCTAACGTGGCACCCAATACTGAGCAGCCCCCACACCCCTTTCTTCTAGGGCTTTAGGTATCTGGGCTTCCCATGTCACTTGATGAGTCTGAGTTTGCAAATACATTCTGTACGAATTGAGTACACTAAAATGCACTGACACATATTCTAATTCCATCATCTGCAATGCAATCAATGTCAAGAGCCTCCAGTTTAAACTATCCCAGCACTAAAGGCCACATCCTTCTGCAGGATTTCCTCCTTACCTAGTTAATGTCAATTCCATATAACTGTGTCCTCCTAAAAGAATATTGTTAGGGTACTTCCCTGAATCTCACCTCCAGGTTTCAACAAACTTTTCCTTCACACAGATATAAAAAGTAAGAATAAGCAGAGTCAATCCATGTGTTAACTCGACTGCCTTGCAGCTGTCCTTTTCCAACTAAAAGGCTTGCCTGCACCTGATCACTTCTATTGTCCTTCTTTCTAAGGACATGATCCACATTCCTGCTAAACAGTTTCCCTCTCAGGATTAGAACCTTTCTAGCTTTTATCTTAAGGAGTCCTTCTCAAATGAACTACGTACCTTTTTCCACCGATGATATTACAGAATTAATTTAAATAGAAAACACTTCCAAAAATAGAGTCTTACTTCCAATAAAAACTCCTACTTGCTCTTTTTGTTAATTCTGATACAACCAAAGGCCTTTTCTTCATGAATACATTCATTTCTTTCAACAAATACATCTCCACATGCACTAGTTAATGTGCTAAATGCTCAGGAGAAAATGTTCACATGAAATCGTGTGGTAAAACAGACATGACTCAGATGATCAGAAACATGATGCATAATTTTAAATCAGTAAGTAACAATTAGTGCTAAGAGAGCTTATACGGACTTGACTGAGTGGTGGTGAGAGAGACTCTTACAGGAGGGGAATGAGTGATATAAATGGAGGGAAAGAGCTGTGCAAAAGCCCTGAGGCAGGAGAAGGAGATCTCTTGAAAGAATTAAAATAAAATAGGTTGGTATAGTTAGAGGACAGAGGGAGAGATAAAGATTAAAACACGTGGACCAAGGTTGAGGCAAAAATCACTGTGGGAGTCTTTTAAGCCAGAGTAAGATTTTAGATTGTATTCCAAGAGCAATAAGAAACACTAGAAGGGTTTAAGGAGAGGAGTGACATGGTGCAGTCTGAGATTTTTAAGGATGATTCTAGGCATTGCAAGGGGGATGAACTTGAGGAGACAGAACTGGATACACGTGACCATTAAGATTCTGAAGCATGGGCTTCTTCCGTAAGCCACAGGAGCATCAAAGAACAGAATTCAACATTTTTAACTTCTTGTCCAACATCCAGGTTTAACACTCCAGGAGACTGCACAAAGACATAGCACATCACTTTGAATTATTGTTAAAATTGCTGACAGTAAGTTTTAAAACCTCTCATGGCATATTTATTAAAATGTCATCTTTAAAAAAAATCAGTCTCCTACTGGTAAAGTTTAGTTAGCCAATGAGTGATGACAAAATTTAACATTAGAATTTGTAACTATGAGGAGTTCCCATTCTGGCACAATGGTAATAAACCTGACTAGTATTCATGAGGACACAGGTTTGATGCCTGGCCTCGCTCAGTGGGTTGACTCAGTGTTGCCATGAGCTGTGGTGTAGGTTGCAGATGCAGCTTGGATCCTGCATTGCTGTGGCCATGGCGTAGGCTGGCAGCTACAGCTCTGACTAGACCCCTAGCCTGGGAACTTCCATATGCCATGGGTGTGGCCCTAAAAAGCAAAATAAAAAAAAATGTAATTATGGCTATTACTATGGATCAGAGACTAACATTTTTATAAATTGGAAAATTTAATTTGGGGACAATTCCATTTAAAAAGATGGCGTGTCCTACACTAGAATGCCAAAATTAAAAAACTTCATTTCACTTACCCACAAGCAGTGCATGGCCTAAAATATCATAAAACACATTACTGTCCACCTTCAGGCCTGAGGTTCTGGACATGCTGAGGCCCCTGCTGAAGGAAAGCCATACTGTGCAGCCCTGCACATAGGAACCTGAAGAGCCAAGAGGAAGATAAGAATTAGAAGACCATCTCAAAGGTTCCTCAGCTTCTGTCCATCCTCTCCTAAGCAAACTATAATATAACCAAGAACATTCTCTCACATGATAATAAAACCCAAGAAATGAGGAGTTCACTGCCATTCAGGCCAATGTATCTCAAAGATACCAAAGATAAGTAGAGCAGGATCCAAGGACCACATGTTAGAAAAGAAAACCATCTGAGAAAGACATAATGTGACCAAACCACGGAGGAATGAATGGCTCTCAAGTTTTCCAACTGGCTGCCATCTTGGTGTTTTCTCACATCGCAGCATCGTAGACAGCAGCTCAAGAGACGTTGAGGGTGAAGTGAAGGGCACTGCTTCGACCAACCCTGACCTTTGAAAACTGCACCTGGGAGTTCCTATCGTGGCTCAGTGGTAACAAACCCGACTAGGATCCATGAGGATGAGGGTTCGATCCCTGGCCTTAATCAGTGGGTTAAGAATCCAGCATTCCCATGAGCTGTGGTGTAGGTCACAGACGCAGCTCAGATCTTGCATTACTGTGGCTGTGGCATAGGCTGGAAGCTGTAGCTCCAATTCGACCCATAGCCTGGGAACTTCCATGTGTCTTGGATGCTGCCAGGAAGGAAGGAAGGAAGGAAGGAAGGAAGTAGGAAAGAAAGAAAGAAAGAAAGAAAGAAAGAAAGAAAGAAAGAAAGAAAGAAAGAAAGAAAGAAAGAAAGAAAGAAAGAAAAGAAAAGAAAGAAAGAAAGAAAAGAAAGAAAGAAAAGGAGAAAAGAAAACTGCATCTGCATCTGACATGAAGAGGAGTAGTCATCATTTCTTGAGCTATAAAGTAATTTTTAAAATTCAAGTATAGTTGATTTACAATGTTTCAAATATGTAGTAAAGTGATTCAGTTTATATATATGTGTGTGTGTGTACAGATAGATAAATAGATATATAGACATTCATTTTCAGATTCTTTTCCATTATAGGTTATTGCAAGATATTAAAAATAGTTCCCCATGCTATACACTAGGTCCTTTCTATTTTGTATATAGTTTATCTATTTTGTATATAGTGTGTATCTACATATATTTTATATAGTGTATATATATATATATACACATATACATAGATACATATACACATATATATATAGTGTGTATCTCTTAATCCCAAATTCCTAATTTATCCAGATTATAAGCAAAGACAGACATTGACCTGAGGACCTCGCCTCTCACATTTGAATATGGTGGTTTTGGAAACCCAAGGGGAAATACCCTGTACTATGCTCAGAGAAACTGACATTTAGGAAAAGCATTACACTGCCTCCGTGGGCATATTTTATGACTCCTGCCAAATCCATGAATAAATATTTACTGAGTATCAACAATGCGTTTCAGGAATTGTGCATTGTGCTTGAGAGGTAAAAATGAATAAAACTAAGTAAATTTCTCACTCATATGTCTTGAGTCTGATAGAGGAAACATGTTAAAATAATAAAAATGTATTATTTGATAATAAAATTATAAATCTTGAGAAAGGAGTTTTGTATTCCTTTTCCAGGCAGTGAGAAAGACTCTATTGATGTCAAATGTTTGAAGTATTGGAAAAACTACTTTGATTTATGTAATAACGTGACTGTGTGAGTGCGTCTTTTTAGGGCCGTACCCAGGGCATGTGAAGGTCCCCAAGCTAGACGTCAAATCAGAGCTGCAGCTGCCGGCCTATGCCACAGCCACAGCAACGCAGGATCCAAGCCACATCTGAGACCTCCACCACAGCTCAAGGCAGAGCTGGATCCTTAACCCACTGAGCAAGGCCAGGGATCGAACCTGCGTCCTCATGGGTCCGTTTCCACTGAGCCATGACAGGGACTCCAATAATGTGACTTTTAAATTGAGATGATCCAGAAAGTTCTCAACTATAATGCCTCCATAGCCACAGGGCCTGTAGATGCCCCGAGTCTTAGCTCACTCACATCACTCAGCAAGAAGTTAACCCACCTGTATCCACTTCTGTGGGAAACACTGACTGCCACAGACTTTTCCTGACTCCAGATCTCCACCATAACATCACTTCATCAGAACAACCAGTAAGGGAGTCACTGTTGGGGCTCAGTGAGTTAAGAACCCGGCATAGTGTCTATGAA
This sequence comes from Phacochoerus africanus, assembly GCF_016906955.1. Classification (NCBI taxonomy): domain Eukaryota; kingdom Metazoa; phylum Chordata; class Mammalia; order Artiodactyla; family Suidae; genus Phacochoerus; species Phacochoerus africanus. Next base: position 46,927,864 of record NC_062552.1, read on the forward strand.
GATGCGGGTTTGATCCCTGGCCTCACTCAGTGGGCTAAGGATCCAGCATTGCCACAAGTTGTCATGTAGGTCATAGATGTGGCTAGGACCCAGTGTGGCTACGGCTGTGGCATAGGTGGGCAGCTGCAGCTCAGATTCAATCCCTAATCCCTGGGGACTTCCACATGCCTCAGGTGCAGCCATAGAAAGAAACAACAATAACAAAACAAAACAATAGATACTAATGTGTTTCCAGAACTATTATGGGTGTGGTTCAGGGACTGATCAACCTTGAAAAGTAGCATGTAAAGATTCCAACACCCTCTAACTCCAGTGATAAGGGACAGTTGGCCACACAGGTCGGGCAGGGGTGGTGCCTATAGAGCATGAAACAATAAAGGATTCTTTGGCAAGCCTGCCCGAAGTTTCTAACCTCTGGGTTAATGTGTTACCCCCTCCCAGGAAACACATTTGCCTTTTAACAGAGACCTACAGGAGACACAGTATTAATTCAGTGGATTTCAAACTTTTACCAAGCACCAAACCTCTTTTTTCAGAGAAAACCTAATATATACATTAATTATTCATTAATAATTATTAATTAATATATATTTATTTTCAGATACAACCTAATATAAAGGCGGCTGCTCCGAAGCAGAGGTTGGGGAGGCAGATGATGTGAATTTTCAAACAAGGTGGGGGTTGGTTATGCTCAATTGATAGCTTTCCTCGCTTCTGCTGGAGCTGGCCTCACATCAAATATTCCTCAGCCTTCTAATCTCCAGGAAATCAAAGAACCAGAGAGAAGGTCACAAAGATCCTGATGCCCCTAAAGTATGAGGGAAAGAGCCCCATTAGGAAGCATTCCCCTAAATGAGTGTAAAATGCAATAAATAATGTGAAGAGACCTGGAAAATTAGGGTAGACATTCTTGGCAGGCAAATGATTTGAAAGGAGAAAAAATGCTCCAGCTGGCTAGTCAGGAGCCTGCTTTCAGGGACCTCAAGGATTACTGTGTCATTACCTGTTGAAATCCTAGCAGGTAATCAAGACCCACCTGAACCTCCAAGGATGCCTTGATGTGCATTGTCAGGCACCAACCCCCCTGGAGCCCCACCCTTATCAAGGAAGGCAAAGCTTGAATGTGTGGGTGTGGAGGTGCTGAGGGAGCGGGAGGAGGAGGGGGAAACGGAGCTACACTTCTCATCACTGAGCATCTGGATGCACACCTCTCTTACATATCAGCCTCTGGCACTGGGTTTTCCCCTGGATGTCCCTGTGTCCCTCAGAGCCTTTAGCAGTACATCAAGTCATAGTCTTCTTTTCTGATTCTCATCTTTTTTACCTACTTGTTCCCACCGGCACTCAATGTCTCCAGCCTCCTTCCTCTCTCTTCAGGTCTGGCCAAGATCTGCACACTCTCCTTGTTCTATGTCCCCAAGAAGAGTGCCTGGTTCTCGGCCATTCTCCCCCGTTTTCCCAGGCAGGAGATTCCTCTGCCTTAGGACAACTTCACCAAGCAGGGCTTTCCATGAGCATTGATGATTTACATCCTTTGATATCAATTTGCCTCTACTCACAAAGCTGATAAATGGTAGAGTCAGGATTCCAAATACAGATTTGTGTGGTTCCTTCCACGTCTGTTGTACCTACAGCAATATTTCTCAAAGGGTACTCCTTGAATGACTTACTGCAGAATCAGAAGGTTTATTTGTAGACTGACTTCCAAAACAAACTTTTGGCTACCAAAGGGGAAACGTAGTGGGGAGGGACAAATCGAGGGCTTGGGATTGACATATGCACACTACTGTACATAAAACAGATAATCAACAGAGATCTACCGTAGAGCACAGGGAACTCTACTCAATATTCTATAATAACCTACATGGAAGAAGAATCAGAAAAAGAGTAGACATATGTATATGTTTAATTGAATCACTTTCCTGTATACCTGAAACTAACACAACATTGTAAATCAACTATACTCCAATATAAAATAAATTTTTTTTTTACAAAAAAAAGGTTGTTGTTAAGAATTCAGATTCCTAGGTCCACTTTAGATCAGAAGTTTTCAGGGCAGGGTCTCTAAGTGAGAATTTTCATAAGCATTAAAATGATTATTTTAGGCATGTTAAAGTTTGAGAAAAACAGATCTAGAGTAAAATAATCCACCTCTGAACTCCCCATGTCCCATTATACCACCAACGAGGACCTTCTGCATGGAAAGCCTTGAATGTGGAAGAGGAAAGAAAAGTGAGGAGTGTATGGCCTGGGCCTCCTTACCTGCCAGATTTCCCACCAGAGTCAGCGAGCTCACATGCTCACGGAAGGCTTGCCCCAAGTCCTGGAGCTGCACTCCTTCCAACTGGACCTGGCTGGGCTCCTCTGGAAAGGACTGAATAATGACTCTGGCCCCCAGATCTCTGGATCCCAACATCTTCTCACTCTTGGAATACAAACAGTTCTGCAAGTTACCTGGAGCATAGAATGAAGTCAAGCTGAACAGAAGCGCATACAATATGAAAGGCACTATCGGCGCAAAGGACAAACCGTAATTGTTTTTTTTCATTTAATAATCTTACTTCCCTTTCACTTTGATTCTCCTCCTTGGATTATTAATTAAAGCATCTGATATCTAGGATACGATGTTACCTTTATTATTTCCAGAAGTCCCCAAATAAAACACCTTAATTACTGTCACAAAGAGGCTGACTAGAACCCACAAACCAGACCTAAATCGATGCTTATTTTTAATCCAAAAGATCCCCCTGGAGGGAGTGTGCAAGAAAATGACCTTCTCGAGGTGGGTAATTGTAGGGAAGAGATGTGAGCTGCATGTAATCACAGCTCTTTGTAGTCTTAAGCTGTCCAGTGGGGCTTTCCCATTATTTTGCTGCTTTATGGTTTGCGGATGTAGCAATGATGCCACTGAAGACACGGCAAAGGGCTCCAGAGAAGTAAGTGGATCCTTCCTTCCCAGAGGAGCCCCAAGTGACTGCAGCAGACTGCATGAACATCACATACACAACGACCATCGCCACAAAGTGCTGCAACCTCAGGACCCAGACACTTTCTGTAGGCACATGGCATCTGGCGGTGTGAACTAACCTTAGAATGAGAAGAAATCATCTTCCAAATTAACATATTATCCAGGTCAATAAACCAGAGAAGTGCCACTAATACAAGATGGTGGATCATTCAACAGTCAGTTGCTAACATCCAGAGGATGTGTATTTAAGAGGTGAATGAAGAGGTGTTGCATATTTGTACACATTATCACAATTTTGATTTTATCTTTTTAAATTTTTATTATAGTTGATTTACAATGTTCTGTCACTTTCTGCTGTACAGCAAAGTGACCCAGTTATACATAGACACTCTTTTTCTCATATTATCCTCTATCATGTTCCATCACAAGTGATTTGACGTAGTCCCTGTGCTATACAGCAGGATCCCATTGCTTACCCACTCCAAAAGCAATGGTTAGCATTGCAATTTTGATTTTATATGCCAGTGACCCACAATATTTTCCAGTGTCCAGGCCTCTTCTTCTTGCATTTGGCTACCTTGTTCCCACACTTCGGCCCCACAAAAAGAAGGGGTGAGTGACATTTTTTTTAAATGAGGGCCTATGAATTTTGTTTCATTTTTATAATTGTTTAATAACGTTTAAGTGTTGTGGTGAAATTAGGGAATTTTTTTTTACCATTAGGAGCCAACAGATTTATAACGGTCAAAACCTAGAAGGATGGTCTCTCTTGCAGCATGAGCAAATGCAATGTTTTACATAATATGATCTGAGAATATCTGTATGAGAATTACCCAGAAAGTCTGAATAGACTGCAGATTCCAATTCAGCAGAATTGTGGAAGTTGGCACTCACTGGATTCTAACCCACTGGATCCAATCATTTTTCAAAATGATACATTTGTGAGCTAGATGGCTAGAGGCATGGGTGTGGAGTCAAGGTCCCTCTTACCCAATCACATTCCAACACTGCAGCCACATGCACCTATAGGTAGACATGACTCAAGCCTTGACATTTCCTCCAGACTCCAGACACTACCAGACATCTCTACTCACGTGCTGGCCTGGCACCTCCGTATTGACGTGTACAAAATTACACTTGTGATCTCTGTCCTCCCACCCCCAAACCTGGTCCTCATCCCATTTTAATAAATAGCCTCATCATCCATCCAGAGCCCATGCCTGGGAGTCATCCTTGACACCTACACTATCCTAGACCAAAAGTGACAAATGATATCCTCACAACATGTGAAAGCCTCATAATCTACAGCCTGGGAAACCAAAATATAACCTACTAAACTAACCATCCCTGAAATAGACGTTTAATAGGCACATCAGAGTGATTCAGGGCCTGTTACTCTTCTAGAAGATAAATTGACTTTTTTGACCACTTTCTTAAAGTAAGTAGTAGTTCACTTAGGAAAAAAACTCCAAAAGTTGGGGAGGTGGATGGGAGGGAAGAGCCCTGCAAGTCTAACCAATAAGAATGTGCTGCCTGTGTCCTTGACCCTGGCGTTAATCAGTTTTCCTGGGAATTTTAGAAGAGGTATAGAATCAGGGTTAAGGTTTCATTATAACCTCTACCCTGAAATGTAATTCAACTCTCCAGATTTAATTATTTAAGAGAACTATTTTTTCCCCCAGAGAAAGAATTAATTTCTCAAGCGGCCACTGTTGTCTATCTCATTCACAAGGTTAAGAGCAGGAGATGAAATGACAATTTATCAAGAGCATTCTGAAGATGACAGAATATTAGGAACATGCAAAGGTTATGAGTTTATTCAATTTTTTAAAACTCAAATATAGTTGATTTACAATGTTTCTTCAATTGTTGTTGTACAGAATAGTGACCCAGTCATACATAGTTCTCTGTGCTGTACAACAGGACCCCATTGCCCATTCATCCCAAATGTAGCAGTTTGCATCTACCAACCTCAAACTCCCCATCCATCCCACTCCCTCCCTCCTCCCCACTGGCAACCACAAGTCGGCTCCCCATGGCCACGATCTGTCTGTTTTGTAGATAGGATCATTTTTGCCATATTTTAGATTCCGCATATATGCTATTTGTCTTTCTTTTTATGACTTACTTCACTTAGTATAAGAATCCCCAGGTGCATCCATGTTGCGGCAAATGGTATTATTTTGTCCTTTTTATGGCTGAGTAGTATTCCATTGTATACAGAAGTCAACCATACCATGTATCATTTGACAGGAAGAATGTTCTCCTTCTCCCATTGGACTCCCCAATACAATATAAATCTAACCTTCTGAGGCACTGACTTTATTCCATTTTGAAAGAAATCAACCATACCATGTATCATTTGATAGGAAGAACGTTCTCATTCACCCTCTGGACTTCCCAATACAACACATTTCTAACCTGAGGAACTGGCCCCTTGGCATGAAGCGAGGAATTTCAGCCTCTCCTCAGTGAGATTTCCCTGCAGCGTAATACTTCTGCTGAGAACTGCCACCATGACCTTTAAAACATGGTGCTCTCCAGCCATCCAATTCTCTGTGGCATTATGAGAAAATCTGAAAAAGAAGAAGAAAAAGACACATCGGAAGATACCCCTCTGAATCTTATGAGTAACCATAAGCCACTAAATCAGCCTCATTCTCCACCTGAGGCTCTATTTCTTTAGAAAGTCATATCCAGAAGAATGAATGATAGGCACACGCATGTGAAAAATAGAACTATGCTGACTCAAAAATTCTAGAGCCTTACAAAAGAAACTTACTGCAGAAGTCTAAACCTTCAAAAGGTTTCATGCTTTGTCATTTTCTTATCAAAATGGCTAGTATTAATGTAAAAACACATTATTGAAAGACAAATGTCCAGACACCCACACAGTGAAGACCTCATCTTCTTCTGTCTAGACAGGGCCAAGCTGGCACACAATACCTCAACGGTGACCTCAGATGGAGGTCTGCACCTCGCATGGTCTCCACGGTGACAATCTCTTCCATGGGCTCGGCATCGTCGGCATCCATCCCACTGATGACAACGACTTCATCCCCGGGGTGCCAGTCCACAGCATCTTCCAGAGCCAACACTGTGTCACCAGCAGAGGCAGCTGCTCGGAGATGAGTGACTACAACTTCTGGGAGTGAACCTAAAGCAAGTCCAAAGGACACTTGCCTTTAAACATTTTGTACAGGTTGGAGAACAATATCCAATCTCTCGGGATAGAGCATGATAGAATATGAGAAAAAGAATATACATAGATGTATGACTGAGTCAACTTGCTGTACAGCAGGGATTGAGTGACTTTGCTGTAAAACACTGTAACATTGTAAATCAACTATATTTTAATATTTATTTTTATTTTTAGAAATTAAAAATAAAAGTTTTTAATTTTCATTAATTGTTATTAATGTTATTAAAATAAAAGTTAATTTAATAAAAAATAAAAATTAAAAATAAAAGCTAATGTGATGTTATTCAGCCAAAGAATCCTATAAAAGAAGAATCTGGGAAAGCCAGCCTCAGGCTCAATAGACAACAATAGCTTCATTTTTTTGGTTTTTTTTTGTTTGTTTGTTGTTTTTTTGCCATACCTGTGGCATATGGAAGTTCAAAGACCAGGAATCGAATCCAAGCTACAGCTTTGACTTATACCATAGCTGCAGCAACACCAGATCCTTAATGCACTGTGCCCGGCTGGGGCATCAAACCTGTGCCTCCACAGCAACCAGAGGCACCTCAGAGTCAACACCAGATCCTTAACTACCTGCACCCCATTGGGAACTGCTGGGTATTGGTTTTCTTGTCTATCACACAGTGGCAACAAAAGTAAGCCAGGATGGAGTGGTAAGGGGTGAAAAACACAGGAACTGGACTAACTTTACAACTAAATCATAGTCTTGCCATATTCTGACTATGTTCCTTTGGATAATATACTTAAAAGTGGATTTCAGTTTCCTCCATTAAAAAACAGAAGCAGAAGGTCCCATCGTGGCTCAGTGGTTAACGAATCTGACTAGGAACCAACCATGAAGTTGTGGGTTCGATCCTTGGCCTTGCTCAGTGGGTTAAAGATTTGGTGTCGCCATGAGCTGTGGTGTAGATCGCAGATGCGGCTCGGATCCTGCACTGCTGTGGCTGTGGTGTAGGCCGGCAGCTACAGCTCCGATTGAACCCCTAGCCTGGGAACCTCCATATACCGCGGGTATGGCCCTAGAAAAAGACAAAAAAAAAAAAAACCAGAAGCAACAAAGCCTTTCCTCTTAGTGGTTTAAGACAATTCAGGGAGATAATACCTATGATACATGTGGTGTGGGCCTTGCCACATAACAGACCCTCAGTATATTTTAATCTTATCTCTTTTTTCCCTGCTCATGAAGTCTTGTGGATGAAATTTACCACTCTTATTCCAAATTAAAACAAATGGCCATTAGACTTCCCAAGACAGAAGTTCACAATGAATTTCTAAACTGAAGATTTCAACTCATTGTACACATGGTGATAGCAGAGTTAAAAATTCAACTTCTGGAGTTCCCATCATGGCTCAGTGGTTAATAAACCCAACTAGTATCCATGAGGATATGGGTTCGGTCCCTGGCCTTGCTCACTGGGTTAAGGATTTGGCATTGCCAAGAGCTGTCGTGTAGGTCACAGGCAGGGCTCAGATTCCGAGTTGCTGTGGCTCTGGCGTAGGCCGGCAGCTATAGCTCTGATCCAACCCCTAGCCTGGGAACCTCCATTTGCCACAGGTATGACCATAAAAAGACAAAAGACCAAAAAAAAAAAAATTCAACTTCTCTTGAGAATGGTGGTCCTATGTCTTGGTGTATTAAATGACCCCCCATCATACCCTAAGAGCAGGTATACCCCAGACAGGATTGCAAAGCCATGCTGAAGGAGGCTGATTCACCTTGTGAATCTAGATGTCTTGGTTTTTAGGCTCCACTGCATCCACTGATCCTCCCCAAACCAGTAAGCTGCTCCTTAACTAGCAAAATTCAGCAAGGTAGTGAGTCTTGCAGTTTATGCTGGCCTTTTCCAGCAAGAGCCAAGGAAAAGATTTTTCTCCAAGCCATTATCTGAAGCGATCCTTCAAAAAACACATGCTTCCTCGCAACTCCTCTCTTTCCTCAGTACATGTCCTTCCTCCTTCGCAATAGATCATAATTTACCTTTAGCCCACAGCAACTTCCTGTCCTCCCTTGTTGCACTAAAGAAATAATACTTGAATCTCTAACTACAGAGGTGACCAACAATAAATCATTTTCAAATTATTTTAAACTTCCCTCTTTATTTATTTGTCTATGTTTTGGGAGGCAGGGGGCACCCACTGGCACTTGTACCAATAATGTTGTTCTAGGCTTAGAAAGGTCTCTGGGTTAATGATATAATTTCTGAAGGTTTATTCGGGCAATAATTTTATCTTAAAAAAATTCAGAGTTCAAAATTTCTAATTATAGAGCAGGTGAAAATTAAGACATAAATCATCTCCAAAGAAAATAATTTTAATTTTATTCCTGTTTTTATGTTTTAACCTTTGGGAACAATAAATGAAATAAATTCTATTTAGATGTATGCATATATATGGGTATTTCTATGATCTGCTCTTGAATGTCTGCACAGGAAAATCTCCACCCTGCATAGAAAATCTTTGTCAAAGACAAAATGCCATTAAACACTGTGATCAGTGGTTCACAATACTCAATCATCACGGGAAAAACACCTACTTTGCATCTATCAACAAGCTGCTGCAAGTGGCAGAACCTAGAGTAGGGACAACATATCCTTCCATACACATAATAGGCAGTTTGAGTGAAAGGAAAAAAATCACAAAGAATCTTTGAAGTGAATTTTTAACTATTAACATAAATTAGACCTTTCAGATGTCAACTGAGCCTCTGGAAAACTAAACTTATCTCATAACTTATTCACTCTCATTGCAAAAATACCTCCACATGCATGACTAAAACATCAACCTGTGTGTTCAAGAGTGTCAGCCTCATCTCTCTAGTTACATAGCAGATATAGACCTTTGAAAGAGTTACTATCAATTCAAACTCAATGTAAATGTCAAAATAAATTTAATACTCACCTGAGCTAGACCCTCTGCAAATAGCTTTTCTTCTGCCCATTCTGCCTTTTTCTTTTTTTTAATACCCTATTTATTTATTTATTTTTAATTTTTTTATTATTATTTCCCCAATACAAATTTTTTTTCTACTGTACAGCATAGTGACCCAGTTACACATACATGTATACATTCTTTTTTCTCACATTATCATGCTCCATCATAAGTGACTAGACATAGTCCTCAGGGCTACACAGCAGGATCTCATCGCTTATCCATTCCAAAGGCAATAATCTGCATCTATTAACCCCAAGTTCCCAATCCATCCCACTCCTTCCCCGCTCCTTGGCAACCACAAGTCTATTCTCCAAGTCCATGAGTTTATTTTCTGTGGAAAGGTTCACTTGTGCCATATATTAGATTCCAGATATAAGTGATATCACATGGTATTTGTCTTTCTCTTTCTGATTTCACTTAGTATGAGAGTCTCTAGTTCTATCCATGTTGCTTCAAATGGCACTATTTTGTGTTTTTTATGGATGAGTAGCATTCCATTGTGTATATATACCACATCTTCCTAATCCAATCATCTGTCAATGGGCATTTGGGTTGTTTCCATGTCTTGGCTATTGTGAATAGTATTGCAATGAACATGCGGGTGCATGTGTCTTTTTCAAGGAAAGTTTTGTCTGGATATATGCCCAAGAGTGGGATTGCTGGGTCATATGGTAGTTCTATGTATAGCTTCCTAAGGTACCTCCATACTGTTCTTCATAGGGGTTGTACTAGCTTACATTCCCACAATTCATCCCAGGTTCACAGGATGGTTCAACATATGCAAATCAATCAACGTCATACACCACATTAACAAAAGAAAAGTCAAAAACCACATGATCATCTCAATAAATGCAGGAAAAGCATTTGACAAAGTACAACATCTATTCATGATCAAAACTCTTACCAAAGCGGGTATAGATGGAACATGCCTTTTTCTTTTTTTTTAAACTTTGCTGTTATTTTAATTACATCCCATCTTTGTTCATGGACCTGCAGTATCTGCCTACAGCACTCAGTAATAAAGACCTAAATTCCCTTCTTGCCTTTGAAGGGTGTCCATAATCAGACTCCAATTTGTGACCTCTGACTCCTTAATTAACTCTCCATTCCAAGAAGTACACTTTCTCCACTTCTCATTTAACAAGCTCATTCCTACCTTTATCCCTTTACCCATTCTGTCTCTTCCACTTGAGTGCCCAGTCTTCTGCTCCTCACTATTCTCCTAAAAAGAGCTCAAGCCCACCTCTTCCACTGGATTTCAGGGAGCACTTCAGCCCATGCTGAGGTCCACCACCACCTACAGACCCTAGAGCAATAAGGGGGTTCTTACTGAGCAAAAGGTCTGTGTGCATCTGGGGCTAGGATTTCCCAAGCATGTTTGGCTAGTTTGTGGGCCATTTGTTTGAGTCGCTTTGGGTGGAGAAGAAGCTCCCACAAAGAAGCAGATGAGAGACAATAACAGAGACGGCACAGAGTCTGTCTCAGACATGGGCTCTTTCTCCTAACACATGGACTCATGACTGAACCTGAGGAGAGAACCAGAAGGAGCTCTCCAAGTGGACTTTGTACCTGATGCTCCTCTGCCCAGGATTCTTTCATCAACTCACTCTGTCTCACTCTTCAAAATAATGTCTGACTTGGTCCTTCAAAGAAGGCTCTGAGACCTCCAAACAAGGTCAAACCCTGAATTATAATCTGTCACATCACTGTTCCCTCTTCTTCCTCGAACTTAACATGTGTGGTTTGACCTAGATGACTGACATTCTCAGTCTCACCTATTAAACATGATAGCAGGAGCTGTAACTATATCTGCTCACTGCCTTAGTACTAATACCTAGCACAGTGTCTAGTATTGACTAGATGATCAGGCATTCCCATTGTGGTGCAACGGAAATGAATCCGACTGGTATCCATGAAGATGCAGGTTCAATAAATATGTACAAAGGGTGAAGCTCCCATCGTGGCTCAGCAGTAATAAACCCAACTGGTATCCATGAGGATGCAGGTTTGATCCCTGGCCTTGCTCAGTGGGTTAAGTATCTGGTGTTACCGTGAGCTGTGGTGTAGACCACAGACCAGTCTCGGATCTTGCATCACTGAGGCTGTGGTGGAGGTGGGCAGCTGTAGCTCTGATTCAGCCCCTAGCCTGGGAACTTCCATATGCTGTGGGTGCAGCCCTAAAAAGAAAAAAAAAAAATGTGCAAAAGAGGAAAATCTTGATAGAGACTTGAAGAAACAAGCATCCCAGCTGGTCATGTGAGACCCCCCCCACCCCCAGTCCCAGTGGGAGGGGAAGGCAGTCACTGCATTGCATCAATGAACATAACACACTTCCACACCTGGGGGGTTGGCCACCTGGGCAGCAATGAAAGCCAGCATCCCTGGCACCTGATGGTCAGTATTTTCATGGCAGGTACTGGATACAGGGGCATCAGGTAGCCCCAGCACCTTCCCGAAAGGAGGACAAGGACAAAGAAAACCAAAATAGGAGGGAAAATGCATGAAAAATACTTCACAGGGACTGCAGCAAATAAACTAGTTGATGAAATTTGCTATGAGAACACCTATAGCAACAGGTAGGATGTCGGGAAGGGCTGGAAGCTCTGTGAGAGCTGGGAGAGGCAGGAAGGAATGTTTTGTTATCGCTATGGGAATATCCACAGGCTGAGAGGGTGCAGGGAGGCCTGGGGAGACTTGCGGGGCAGAGCCTACAGTCAGCACCATGAATTTCTTTTTTTCTTTCTTTTCTTTTCTTTTATCTTTTTATGGCCACATCTGTGACATATGGAAGTTCCCAGGCTAGTGGTCGAATCAGAGCTGCAGCTGCTGGCCTACACCACAGCCACAGCAATGCTGGATCCAAGCCGCATCTGCAATCTACGCTGCAGCTCTCGGCAATGCTGGATCCTTAACCCACTGAGGGAGCCTAGGGATAGAATCCACATCCTCACACCAGATCCTTAAACCTGCTGAGCCACAACAGGAACTCCAACACCATGTATTTCATACTGTTATTCTATAATTGTTACAATGCTTATGCTGAGCTCACCACCTTGAATGCTAGGCCACTGCTTCATGTCTCCTTCACACACATCACAATTGCTAACCCAGTCTCAGGTTCATGCTTGGCACCCTGCTCATAGGGATTTCAACTCTTTTGATCACTGCCTTCTATTTGGATTATTGCAATCACCCACACACCCTCATCAGAGTTATACCTAAATGGGTATACACTATCCAATATGTAAAAAGTTGAAAAACAACACAAAAGTTATTGAGAACTTAGAATAAATCCAACCTATCCTAAGCAGTGTTACTCTGAAATAAGAAATGTTGGTTTTCTGGGTTTTGTCCTGTTCTGTTTCCGCTTTAGCAGAACTTTACAGATTTGGAAGCTAAAATTAGGCTTCGAGGACAAAAATCACAAAGTGGTGAGTGTCAGCACCTAAAATTGGGTCTTTTTGAATCCAGAACCACAAGACTGGACACAGAATGGAGTTCCCGGCCTCTGGAAATAACTCTATATTAACTGCTCCCGATTAGCTTTGATACTCAAAACATCGTCTTCTTCACTTTATAAATAGTATTCAGATGCCACACATGGATGTATGTGTATAACGGAGTCACTCTGCTGTAGAGCAGAAATTATCTTAACATTGTAAATCAACAGTACTTTAAGAAAAAATTTTAAAAATGAAAATAAATAAATAAATGCCACACAAGGTGGACTGACCTACGTCTCTAAAAAAGACAGAATCATCCACATTTCAAATGTGAGTCATTTCACTTCACAGAACTCTTAAGAAACCCAGGTCGGGCATTCCCTTCCTTCCTGTACCACAAATCAAAAAACATATAAAAATACAGTTTAAAAAACTCAATAATTTATGCATATGTTTACATGAAAAAGGGTTATGCTCTTGACTTGTAATTTAATACAATGTTTAGCCTCTTTGGGCTTTCAACATTGACCTGTTAACCAGCAAACTATTCATTTACTCCCACTAACGACTTCAACTCATAATTGTATTTCCTACAAATTATTGTTCAAGCATTTCAGGACCATTCATCCATAATTACACAAGCCCAGAGAACCATCTTCCAAATGGGCCTGGAGAGAAAGAAAATCATCTTTGTGGGTTAACACACTTTAGAATCACTAATTGTCCTCTGTTTATTTTGTCGGACTTCAATCTTTCAATTTATTCCAAGTGGATAACTGCCAAGATCTTTTCAAATCAGTTTGGGGGGAGAGGAGGAAGGGAGGAAGGGGGGGAGGAAAGAATCATTGCAGTAAAATCATGTTCACATCAGAACAGAAATATAAAGAAGCTCACAAAACAACTAGAAACATTTTTCTCAAATATATGCAAGTAATTTCCCCTTATTCCTGCCTGCAGCTTCACCGTTACCTACAGAAAAGCAATGAATGCTATCTTTTCTTTTGTGTAGATGACCATTTGTCAAGCCCTGGGAAAATAAAGGGAATGAGTCGCTCTCCTCCAGGGAGAGGAGAGTACAGGAAATATAGGCAAAAATCACAAATGCGCTCTGTTAAGACAGAGGGATTCCCCAGGGTCGGCCAGTGAATAGACATGGAACACCTCACCCATACAGAGGCAGGGGTTGTCTCTAGGAAAGCTGCCCAGAAAACACAACTGAGCTGGGTCTTGAAGGAAAAGCCATGGTGAGTCAGATAACAAAATGGGACAGAGCCCTCTAGTCCAAGGTAACAGTGTATATAATGGTGTGGACCAAGATGACACATTCCAATAACTGCCATATGGGCGGCATGGCCAGAACGCAGGTATATGGCAAACATGGGGATTTGGGGAGAGTCAGTGAGGGTGCACCTGGAAAGGTGAGCAGGACCCACTCCAACCAAGGCCCTCCCAGGGAACTTAGACTTTACACCCAAAGTTCTTTGGAAACCACCCAAGAAATATCTGAGGTGATAACTAAGGAATCACCCTGTTGTGAGATCAGCAATATTTTCAGTCCAGAAGCACACACAGCAAGCCGAGGTGAGAGCATCCTCAGTGAGAAAATGTACACACTACTCACTGGGGAGAGTGCGAAAGTCTGAATCACATCCTGAACTGGGTGGGAGCCAGCCAGTGGGGAAGAAGGAGCTTGATGTGTTCCAGGAACTATAGGGAGGTGGGAGTTTCTGGAGCGAGATGAATGGGAGGTTTGGTGTGGCTGGGGGAGAAAATGCCCGGCTCTGTTGGCCTGTTCTCCAGGACTTGAATCTTATTCCAAGTAGTTACTTGATCAAATGTGTGTTTTAAAGGTCACGCTGGATGTTGCATGAAAAAGAGGTTGTAAGAACGTAAATTAAAGTAAGAAGTGTATGCAGAAGGCTGATGTAGAAAACCAGACAAGGAGCTGTAGTCAGGGGCAGTGCTGAGTGGAAGTCAGGCAGTGGATCTGATGAGAAGTATAAAAATTTGAGGTATCTTTGGGGGGATCAAGAGGGCTGGCTGATTGGCCCTAAAGGTAAAGGGGGAGATGTTAATAATGCCTCCCAGATCCAGAGCTGATGCAAGTTGGTAGACAAACAATTGGGGAAGAAGATAACAGATCCATTCAAAAGATATTTATTGAGCACTTACTATGGGCTATGTGCCCTGTGCCTTCTAGATACTGGGAACACTGTAGTGAGAAAAACAGTCAAAATTCCTGGCCTTCAAACAGTTATATTCCATGGGTATGTAGCTTTAGACAGACATATTTAGCTTTAGATGATTAATTTAGATAAGTTCTATTTTAGAATATTAAAGAGAATATCCAAGCAATATGTTGAGCCTAGAGCTCAGAAGAGGGGTCTGACGGTTGATATAGAAAGAAATATACATATAGAGATTAACTGTGTAAATGAGTGGGGGAGAAAGTATATTTTATAAATGAATAAAATATTTTTTGCTGGGAGAAAATATATTTTATAAATGATTCCTCAAGACCAAGGCCATGGGAACATGGTCATCCAACAACTGGATAGATGAAAAGGAACCTAAGAGGAGGAGAAGAAGGAAGAAAACCAAAAAATGAAGATGCATGCTCATGATCATCTTAGCAGCACAAATCCCTAAATGTGGCTTTGCTATACCAGGGCACATGCCTAGTTGTAAGCCTCTTTTTTTTTTTTCTTTTTATGACCTCATCTGTGCCATATGGACGTTCCCAGGCTAGAGGTCAAATCAGCCATAGGCCTGCACCATAGCCACAGCAACACCAGATCTGAGGTGCATCTGTGACCTACACCAGCGCTTGTGGCAACACCAGATCCTTAATCCACTGAGCAAGGCCAGAGATCAAATCCTCGTCCTCATGGAGATTATATTGGATTCTTAACCCACTAAGCCAGAGTGGGAACTCCTAAGCCTTTTGATATTTTTACCAAATTGTCTTACAAGACATACTCTACATGGACTAGCAATATATATGAGTCCTAGTTCCTCAGACTTTCAACTATATTTTCTTAAGTATTGGCCAAAATGACTGTTAAGGAAAAAAAATCATTTTTGTTTTAATTTGCATTTCTTTAATTCCTAATGAGAAAGTTGGTGAAACTCACAGAAATAAAAAACAATCTCTCCCTCTTTGTGAACACAGAATAAACCCAAGTCCTCTCCATGTGCATTCATGCTGGGCCCTGGCATTAATTACACTGATCTATCTATTTACACCCATCACCAGATTTTAAATTTTGTTCTAAAAATCTCTTTATTTGTAAGACATTAATCTTTCTCTGTATCAAATAAGAATGGAGTGTATGACAGAGGTAACATTTAAAATTCCAGGGAGGCATTTCCATTGTGGCGCAGCAGAAACATATCAGACTACGAACCATGAGGTTTGGGGTTCGATCCCTGGCCTCGCTCAGTGGGTTAGGGATCTGGTGTTGCTGTGAGCTGTGGTGTAGATTGCAGACTTGTCTGGGATCCTGTGTTGCTATGGCTGTGGTGTAGGCTGGCAGCTGTAGCTCCAATTCGACCCCTAGCCTGGGAAGCTCCATATGCTACAAGAGTGGCCCTAAAAAACAAAAAAAATAAAAAAATAAAATAAAATCCCGCAGGAAAATGTTCCTGTATTAGTTTCCTATTGCCACTGTAACAAATCACTGCAAAATTAGCGTCTCAACAAACAATGCAAATGTGTTAGTAGATGCAAACTAATACTATTTAGAACAGATAAGTAACGAACGAGGTCCTGCTGCACAGCACAGGAACCATAGCCAGTCTCTTGGGAGGGAACATAATGAAAGACAATGTAAGAAAGGCAGTGTATATAGGTATGGCTGGGTCAGTTTGCTGTACAGCAGAAACTGTCACAATATTATATATCAACTATAATTTAATAAAAAATAAGATTAAAAAAACAATGCAGGAGTTCCTGTCATTGTGCAGCAGAAATGAATCCGACTAGGAACCATGAGGTTGAGGATTTGATCCCCGGCCTCACTCAGGGGGTTAAGGATCTGCTGTTGCCATGAGCTGTGGTGTAGGCTGCAGATGTGGCTCAGATCTGGCATTGCTGTGGCTCTGGGTAGGCTAGCAGCTGTACCTTCAATTAGACCCCTAGCCTGGGAACCTCCACATGCCACGAGTGTGGCCCTATAAAGCAAAAAAGGAAAAAAAAAAACACAATGCAAATGTATTGTCTCACAGTTCTCAATTTTAGAATTCTGAAAATGGTTTTCACTGAACCAAAATCAAGGTGTCACCAGGGCTGCTTCCTTATGGAGGCTCTGAGAGGAACATCTGTATCCTCGTCTTTTTCAGCTTCTAGAGGCCACCTGATTCCCTTGGCTTATGACTTGTGGCTCCTCCATCTTTAAAAGACATCACTCTTGTCTCTGCTCCCATCATTGCATCTCCTCCTATGACTCCTCCTGTGTCCCTCTGATAAGATCAATGCAATTACATCAGGCCCATCTGATTTATCCTGGATAATTTCCCCATTTAAAAATCTTTAACTGAATCACACCTTCAAAGTCTCTTTTGCCATATAAGGGAAGATTCATGGGTTCCAGGAATTGGGATGTGGACATATTTGGAAGCCATTTTTCAGCACATCATAATTACATGTTTGAATAAATAGTGTTGAGAAAATTGACTAGCCATTTAGAAAAAAATTAGATATCTGACATATACATTATATCAAAAGAAATTCTAGATGGACTAAAGAAAAGTAGGCAAACATTTTCTGTAAAGGACAAAATAGTGAAAAGTTTTTGTTCTGCAAGCCAGGTGGTCTCTGTCACAACTACTCAACTCTGCCATGGCAGCTGGAAGCAGCCATAGGTAAAACCTAAACACACGGGCATGCTGTGCATCAATTGAATTTTGTTTGCAAAAATAGACAACAGGTGAAAGGATTGTATATATATGCATGACTAGGTCACTTTGCTATATAGCAGAAATTGGCAAAACTGCAAATCAACTATACTTTAATAAAAAAAATAAACAAAAAAAAATAGGCAAAGGGCCATGTTTGGCCCATGGACCATCATTTGCTAACCCTGGATTAAAGGCACTAGTGCGGAAAAAAAAAAAAGCACCAGGAAACAAATAGGTAAACTTTTACATAGTCTTTGTATAAGAAAGGGTTTTCTAGATTCTCCATTCTGTTCCATTGGTCTATATGTCTGTTTTTGTACCAGTACCACACTCTCCTGATTTCTGTGGCTTTGTAATATCATCTGAAGTATGGGAAAGTTGTGCTTCCTCTTTTTTTCCCTCAGGATTGCTTTGGCAATTCTGGGCCTTTTATGGTTCCATACAAATGTTTGTATTATTTGCTTCAGTTCTGTGAAAAATGTCATGGGTAATTTGATAGGGGTTGCATTAAAACTGCAGATGGCTTTGGCCAGTATGGCCATTTTAATGACATTAATTATTCCAATCCAGGAGCATGGAATATCTTTCCATTTCTTTGAATCCTCTTTAATTTCCTTGATTAATGTTTTCTAGTTCTCAGCATATAAGTCTTTCACCTCCTTGGTTTATTCCTAGGTATTTAATTTTGGGGGTGCAATTTTAAAAGATATTGTATTTTTATATTCCTTTTCTAATATTTCATTGTTAATATATAGAAATGCAACCTATTTCTGAATGATAACTTTGAATCCCGCTACTTTAGTCAATTAGTCTTCAAAAAGGAGACAAGAATATAAAATGGGGAAGACAGTCTCTTCGACAAGTGGTGCTGGCAAAACTGGACAGCTGCATGTAAATCAGTGAAACTAGAACACACCCTCACACCTTGCATAAAAATAAGCTCAAAATGGCTTAAAGACTTAAATATAAGACAAGACACCATAAAACTCCAAAAAGAGAACATGGGCAAAACATTTGTTGACATCAACCATATAAATGTTCTCTTAGGTCAGTCTCCTAAGGCAATAGAAATAAAAACAAAAATAAACCAATGGGACCTAATCAAACTGACAAGCTTTTGCACAGCAAAGGAAAACATAAAAAAAAAAAAAAAAAAGAAAAGACAACCTGCGGATTGGAAGAAAACAATCGCAAATGATGCAACTGACAAAAATATACAAACAACACATACAACTCAACAGCAAAAATACAAACAACCCAACTGAGGAATGGGCAGAAGACCTAAATAGACATTTCTTCAGAGACATACAATGCCCAATAGGCACATGAAACAATGCTCAACATCACTAATTATTAGAGAAATGCAAATCAAAACTACAATGAGGTACCACCTCATACCGGTTAGAGTGGTCATCATTAACAAGTCAACAAATAACTAATGATGGAGATGGTGTGGAGAAAAGGGTACCCTCCTTCACTGTTGGTGAGAATGTAAATTGGTGCAATCACTATGGAAAACAGTATGGAGGTACTAAATATAGAACTACCATATGATCCAGCAATCCCATTCCTGGGCATGTATTCAGACAAAACTTTCACTGAAAAAAATGCATGCACCCCTGTGTTCACTGCAGCACTATTCACAATAGCCAAGACATTGAAACAACCTAAATGTCTATTGACAGATGAATGGATCAAGAAGATGTGGCACATATACACAATGGAATACTACTCAGCCATAAAAAGAACAAAATAATGCTATTTGCAGCAACATGGATGGAACTAGAGGCTCTCATACTAAGTGAAGTAAATCAGAAGGAGAAGGACAAATACCATGTGATATCACTTACATCTGGAGTCTAAAATATGGAACAAATGAATCTTTCTACAAAACAGGAATAGACTAATAGACATAAAAAACAGACTTGTAGGGAGGGGCAGGGAGTGGGATGGACTGAGAGTTTGGGGCTAGTACATGCAAATTATTGCATTTGGGGAGTTCCCACTGTGGCTCAGTGGTAATGAACCCAACCAGTATTCATGATGATTCAGGTTTAATCTCTGGCCTCGCTCAGTGGGTTAAAGGATCCCATGCTGCCATGAGCTGTGGTGCAGGTTGCAGACATGGCTTGGACCTCACGTTGCTGTGGCTGTGACATAGGCCAGCAGCTACAGCTCTGATTCGACCCCTAACCTGGGAATTTCCATATGCCATGCGTGCAGCCCTAAAAAGATGGAAAAAAAAAAAAAAACTATGCGTGTGGAATGGATAAACAATGAGGTCCTGCATAACTGGGTCACTTAGCTGTACAGCAGAAATTGACAGAACATTTAAATCAATATAATTTAAAAATGCTTAAAAACTATTTGCTAAACCAGGCTATAAAAAAAGAAAAAAGAATTTTCTAAAAATCAAAGGCAGAAACCATAAAAAAATGATATTTGTAGATTTGCCATTATAGAAATCAGAAAATACCATAAAAAATACTAAAGGTAAATAACAAACTTGGAAAGAAGCAGGTCTTTGTGCCTTTATCAAGATTGCTATGAAAGGAACTGAAAGGAAAAAAGTCCCTCTTAGAATCCCAAAATAACCTTAAAAAATTAAAATTGAGGAGTTCTCTTTGAGGCTCAGCAGTTAACAAACCTGACTAGGATCCATGAGGATGTGGGTTTGATCCCTGACTTCTCTCAGTGGGCTAAGGATCAGCTGTGGCTGTGGTGTAGGCCAGCAGCTGTAGCTCCAATTTGACTCCTAGCCTGGGAACTTTCATACGCCATGGGTGCGGCCCTAAAAAGCAAAAAAAACAAAAAAACAAAAAAACAAACAAACAAAAAAAACCAAACAAACAAAAAAAATAAAATAAACTGAGAACATTCCAGAAACCTGGAAGGAGTATTTTCTGTTTGACTTTCTGCCATAGATAAATGCCAGCTATGTGTATGTAAAAGAGCAGAACCCACATGTATCTTTCGCCTATGAAGAAGGAGGACGAATATCAGTTACCACCCCTTCTGGGCCCCAGTTTCACCCCACGTCTAAGAGAAAAGTAACAATCCCAGTTGTTCCTACTTCATAGAGTTGTTGTGAGTCAAATGAGAGGGAAGAATGGGAAGCAGCCTTGACAATTATAAAGCGCCAGAACCTCAGTAACATCCAGTTTTTAACAAATATGGAATACAATGCCTGATTCAATGCTACTCCTTCTTCAGGACCAGGCTGAAAGCGATACTATTAATAATATTGCTTTGATGATATGATGATACATATGGAAGAAGTCTCTTTGAAGGAAAAATCACATGGTCCTGCCTAGCATTCCATTTACTTAACAAAGCTGGATTTCCTTTGGTGCTCAAAAGGGTAAGAAATGTAAAATCTAGACTACACTAACCATTTAATAAACTAAAAGAGGGTCACAAGACGGAAAAGCACCGTGGTAGGGAGAGGGGTGGGGGAGGGCTGGAAATCACAGCAAGAGCAACTACACGCAAGGAAAAAACACACAAGGAAACTACATCCGAAAGGGCGCTACAACAGTTTTTAAAATTTTTGACTTTATCTTAGAAACAATGAGAAGCCGCTAAAGAGGTTTTTTGTTTTTTGCTATTTTATTTATTTTTTATTTTTATCTTGTTCTAAATAATTTTTTTAATTGTTATTTCCTCAATACAATTTTTTTTTCTACTGTACAGCATGGTGACCCAGTGAATAGATGCAAACTATTGCCTTTGGAATGAATGGATTAGCAATGAGATCCTGCTGTGTAGCGCTAAAGAGTTTGAGCAGTGGCGTGAGAGGAACAGATCTGTGTTTCTGAACAATCCCCCTGGCTCCAGGGTACGCAATGAATTAGAAAGGGATAAAAATGGCAACGAAAAGATTAACTAGAAAGCTTAAACAGTCATCCAGGCACAAGCTGATGGCCTCATGAACCTGGGTAATAACGATGGAAGTGGAGAAAAGTAAATGGGCTCATGAGTTATCCAAGAATCAAAATGAAGGTCTGGTAATGGATACAATATGGGGAAAGATAGAAAAGAGGGTATTAAGAATGGCAACCGCAGTGGAAACGAACCTGACTAGTAAACATGAGGTTTCGGGTTCAATCCCTGGCCTTGCTCAGTGGGTTAGGAATCGGGCATTGCAGTGAGTTATGGTGTAGGCTGCAGACACAACTCGGATCTGGCATTGCTGAGGCTGTGGTGTAGGCTGGCAGCTACAGCTCTGATTAGACCCCTAGCCTGGGAACCTCCATATGCCTCGGGTATGGCCCTAAAATAACAAAAGACAAAAAAAAAAAAAAAGGGAATAGCAACCATTGAAGTCCTGCCATATAGCATAGGGAACTATAGCCAGTCTCTTGGGATGGACCACGATGAAAGAGAATATAAGAAAGGAAATGTAAATAAATGTATGATTGTGTCACTTTGCTATAAAGCAGAAAATGATACAACACTGTAAATCGACTATGCTTTAATAAAAAATAAAATAAATAAAAATAAAGAATAGCAATGAGGTTTCCAGCTAAGAGATAACTGGAAAGCAATAAACAGCATCCCAGCCTTCCCAGAAAAACAATGAGGCAGTTTCATCAAATCAAAACTATAGGCATATGACAATAATGATAGCAATAGCTAATATTTACTGAGTAGCTATTCAATGCCTGTTCTTGTGCTAAGTGCTTTACACGTTTTTTCATTTACACCATCTAACAACACTGTAAGAAATGTTTTAGAATCAGCTCCAACTTGTATATGGGAACTGGAAGACTGAGTTGACCTTTTCAAGGTCCACCAACAAGTGAGGGGGTAGAGATGTTATTTGGACCCAAGCAGCCTCCTTCCAGAACCCATGCTCCTGACACTCACCCAGAGGAAGATGAGTGAATGCCCTGTGACTGAGCAAGGCCCAGTTCAACTGGAGAAGATGCAGAACAAGGGCCAAGATACTCATATCCTGGCAGGAGAAAGTAAACTATGGAAATCAGGAAAGGAAGGCATGGGTCCCCTTGGGAACCTCTGTGTCAAGACAAGAGGCTTGCTACCTTCCCGTACTATGTGTCCAAGGTATGATGCAGGGACAGTTACAGAAAAGGGGATCCACTGTTAGTGACTCTGATGGTTAATGGTATGTGTCAGCTGGACTGGGCTTCCGGTGCCCAGACAACTGGCCAAACCTTATGCTGGTACATCTGTAAAGGTGTTTCTGAATGAGATTAACATCTGATGCCACAGACTGAGTCAAGCAGACTTCCATCCCTAATGTCGGTGGGCCTCATTCAATGATCCAATGAATGAATCCACCTGAATAGTAAAGGCTAAGTAGGCAGGACTCCTGTCTGGTAGCTGAGCAGAGACATTGCTCTTTTCCAGCCTTCAGATTCAGGCTGAAACTCTGGCTCCTCTTTGGTTTCAAGCCTGCTGGCTTTTGGACTGCAGCTTACACACTTGGCTTTCCTGGTTCTCAGGCCTCTGGACTCGGACTGAGCTGTACACCCACGCTCCTGTGTCCCCAGGTTGCTGACTGCAGATCTTGAGATGTCTCAGCTTCCATAATTGCATGAGCCAGGTCCTTCTAATAAGTCTCTTCATATGTGTATATTAATGCATATGTAAATAGTGAATTAGTGAGTCACGGTATTCGGATTCTCTGGATAAATATATAGATGGCTACATCTATGTATATACATGTGTATCTATAAACATATATATCATATTTCATTCTATCAATAGTGGACTTGGTTTTGCCTAATGAAGTAATTGACTGGGAGTTTTTTTTCCTTATCCAAACTAAACAAGTTTGAAACATATTAGCACAGGCTAGCCAGTAAAATTGTATTAATTTTCCAAATTAGTAAAGGTAGCAAACATGTTAGATTGTCGAGTATTTAACAAGCAGGCAAGTTATTGTTTTTACCTGTCTGTTGTCTTCTTCTGGCTAGAGAACACAGCTTTAATTTTAAGAAACCATCCTCCCTCAGTCTCAGACCATGTCGTTCTGGGCAGTTGTTCAAACCCTTGCTCCATCCTGGCCAGTAAAATTCAGCCCAGTCATAGCTTCAGTGATGGGTTTATGATTTCACACAAGGTCAAAGTTAATCCTAGGGTTTCCACTTAAGCTTTTCATTCAGTTATTCACACAACAGATATTCCTTGAACGTCTACGACAAGCCCAGAAATTGTCGTAGGCAGTGGGGATGTTGTAAATGGAAAAAAAAAAAAAAAGATAGGAAAATCCCTGCTCTAATGAGGGATCCCTGCTCTACTAGGGAAAACACTAGAAGAAGTACAATAAATATGACAAATAAACTGCATATATTATGTTCGTGTTAAAAGCTAACAGGGAAAAACAGAAGGGGTGATGTGAAATCTTGATGGGAGGAATGTTGGAATTTGCTTAGGGGTCAAACAGCCATTGGAAAAGAGCCATTATTTCACCTGGAGTCAGAGGGACCTATTTCTGCCTCCAGGAGGGGAGAGTCTGATTGGAAAACGAAGCCAACTCAGCAGAAAGCAAAACCTAGAGCTGCAGAGAAACAAAGTCCTAATGACTTCATCGAAGCACCTGGACTCAGCTGTGCCTCAAGTTTTTTCAGTTATATGAGGCAATAAATGCCCTTATTATTCGTTCCAATTGGGTTTTCTGTCACTTGCAACCAAAAAAGACCTGACGGATGCCAACACTTTCAGGTATATATAGAAACTTAAAGTATCTTATAATGTGTTTCTAAGTGGGGTTCCTGCTGTACTTGGATTATTGAATAGCTAGAACTCATTTCTAATTAGCAATATACATTTACATGTAAACACCTAAAATCCTAAAGACCTTAAAAACAGCATGTTCACTTAACGTGTTTAAACAAGTTCCTTAAGGTGTGCTTTATACTCTTAATCTAAGGAATTCTTTCTAATATATTGCTCCAAGGTCACTCTTGCCCAAATCAAGCAACTACAAATTCTGAGTTATCTCAGTTAAAAATCAATGAGAGGAAGTTCCCTGATGGCCTAGCAGTTAAGAATTCAGCACTATCTCTGCTGTGGCTCAGGTTTGATTCCTGGCCAGGGAACTTGCACGTCCTGTGGGCATGGCCAAAAATAACTAAATGAGATTTTACCATATCTGTTTCTGTCATTGTACATACAGAATAATTATATTTTAGATTTCTTTAAAGCATTATTAGACAACAGAGACAATGTCCACCTTACTTTTATTGGTGATATTGGTTATATTTTGAGAGACATATAGTTAAGAATCCATCCTCATGTGCTCTGAATAGAGGACCAGCCATCCCATCACTGGCCATCCTGCGTTGTGAGAGTTCTAAGTCCACTAGAACCATGCTCACTAGAGTAAACTTGACTAGTAATTATGATCTGCTACAATATTCCAGTTGGCCAGAATTTCAATGTTATACTGAAGTGTGTTTGAATTTAATAAGATTACAGGAAGCAGTGAACAGGTTTTTAATTTTTCTCACCCTTCTTCTATTCCTCCTCTCATTTTGATCTTACCTTCTTCCCAACCTTAAATCAAATAACACACACACACACAAATAGCTGCTCTAGCTTTCAACTCAGTACCCCTTTGGAAGCACCCTTTCATACATGAAGCAAACCAAGAGGACCCAGCTGGGACAAAAGATCATAAGCACCCACATTGTACATGAGCCATGGACAGGGAGCTTCCTTCAAGGAGGCCAATCTAACTGCCATCTGAGCCATCCCTGGACAGAACCCACCTTAAGCCATATGAGCCACAAAGAGAGGAAATCCAAAGATATTCTGAGATGAGGATGAGTCATTGCCCTCAATGAACAGCCATGGCCCT
The DNA here is from genome assembly GCF_016906955.1 of Phacochoerus africanus. Taxonomy (NCBI): domain Eukaryota; kingdom Metazoa; phylum Chordata; class Mammalia; order Artiodactyla; family Suidae; genus Phacochoerus; species Phacochoerus africanus. The sequence continues at coordinate 46,953,135 of NC_062552.1, forward strand.
TCCTCCCCTTCTCATAGAGGGAGGTCTGAGGCCACTTCTATCCACTGAAGCATAGAAAGGGGGCTTCCAAAGTACCAATCATAGAGTTGCCTGCAAGAAGGGGAAACTGGCTTCTTTTCCTCAGGTTGGATATTTGTGGTTGCCCACACCTATCTGAGCAGGGAAGAGGAGAACTAGGACAGAGCAGAGCAAAGGGTGGTGAGTGGAAGAACATCGATGTGGGAAGATTTCTAAGTTTCCTCTGGATCACACGAATTCTGGGGAAGGTTGCGTAGCTTAAGCCAAGTTCCCAGTGGAAGCTAAGGGGATTGCAAACCCAAGTAGGGCTGGAAAAGATTGGGAAGGTTTCCTATAGGTCTTCAACAACAGAATAGAGAGAGGATCAAGAGAGGATCAATAGAGGATCAATAGCTGGTATTAGCTAGAGCCCACCAAAGGCTATGACTACACAGTTTAGGAGAAGCCTGGTCAACCTTCATGCCTCACTTTTACCTGCCCAGCACCCACCTCACCTCTTCTACCGGCCAGCACTCACCTCACCTCTTCTACCTGCCCCAGTAGCTGCCTCACTTCCACCCCTCTAGCACCTGCCTCACCTCTTCTACCTGCCCACTACCAAGAGAACACAAAATAAGAACGATGGGGGAAGAATGAAGGAGCATGCCATGGAGTCATGGTCTAGAACTACATGAGGAACAGGGTCAAGAAAGGATGTTAGAAATGGAGAAGAGACTGGACCTGTCTGAGCAGGTGACAAAAGAGCAGAGCTCTGAAAATATATTGTTGGATACAGAGGTACCGTGTAAGCTGAAATTAGGGTCTAGGAGGTTTGATACTTCATCAAAGAACAGATAATAGGAAATGTCCTGGATTCCATCAGTCTTGGGGAAATAACCACCCATACAAACAGAGGCTCTACACTCAAAGGATCTACACACCACAGTTACAAGGACGGGCCTCGCTCAATGGGTTAAGGATCCGGCATTGCTGCATGCTGCAGCTACAAGCTGTGCCACTGGCAGATGTGGCTCGGATCTGGCATTGCTGTGGCTATGGTGTAGGCCCACAGCTGCAGCTCCAATTCAACCCCTAGCCCAGGGACTTCCACATGCTGCAGGTGCAGCCGTGAAAAGAAAAAATAAAAAGCATGCGTTTAAATACAGATATCTGGCACTTGAAGCAGGGAAGCAAACTGTGTAGAAATTACTTATTTAGACCACCTCTTTCCTATGTATTCTTGGCAAATTCTTTTGCTTATAACATTTCACTCGTGTTTTCCTCAAGCATGCTCCCCCATTCTTGCTCTCCCTAGAAACTTCCATTTATATTTAATGCCTGATCTTGTAATTTCTCGAAAAGGACGAAAATAGAAGTCCATTCAAGGCCAGAAGACGGCTTTTTCTCCTAAGAAACTGTCAGCCAAATTTCTCAGGGAGGAACTGGAAATGAAGTGAGAGACATTGATAAATTTCCCTTCTGAACAATCAATAAAAGCCCCACCATCCTGCTCAGACTCCCACTGTGGAAGCAAGGGCCGTAATTACATTGTCAAAAATTCAAGTTGCCCCGGCTGACAGCGACCCCCTGGAAAAATGACATGTGATTGGCACTCGGTTTGGGGTGGTGAACCTGGCTTGGCAGACAGAGCGAGGAAAGCAAAAGGCCAGAGTGAAATTTCCTCATTGACGACAGCCACCCAAACCCCAGACTGCCACTCCAGAGGAATCTGTGACCCTGGAGTTATGTTAACATATCAAAGTGAGCAGCTGACTCAATTTACAGAGCCTTCGGATCTCCACCCAAGATTCAGAAAAAGCCCTGCCTGCCACATTCATGCTCAAATCCAGAGAAAGAGAAAAACACACTGGGCTCTGTGTGTGTGTGTGTGTGTGTGTGTGTGTGTGTGTAAGGGGCAGGGGAGGCGGTGAGTACAGGTGTATGAGAATTTTTTTACATTAAAAGCAAAACAGGAAATGTGCATTCAACTCCATCTTTCTTCGTGAGAGCTGAACAGCAAAACTTGTTTGCTTAGTGATTTTAATCTACGGTAACAAAGTCAGTTGGAGCAGAAGGGTTCCAGGGGGCAGCCAGGAGGAATAAGATGGGAGGGAGACAGTGGGCATGCTCTCCCCCTGACATGCAGACCCACTGGTGTGACTCTCCAGACTGGAGATGGAGTGAAGTTCATATCCACCAGTCGGTCCTTTCCCCGTTGGATGTTAGGAATAAAAGGCCTCATGGACTGGGCAGTGCTCTGCTTCTGGTTAGACTGGAGCCCAGGCAAATGGCCTCCAATAAGGCGCCATTGGAACCATACCCAGAAAAGGTTACCCACCGCTGGGAAGCAGTGGCACCACAAGAGATTAAAATCAAAAGATGTTCACTAGGGAGTTCCCACTGGGGCTCAGCAGGTTAAGAATCTGACACAGTATCCATGAGGATGTGGATTCAATCCCTGGCCTCGTTCAGTGGGTTAAGGATCTGGCGTTGCCATGGCTGTGGTATAGACCTGCAGTGGTAACTCCAATTCAACCACTAGCCCAGGAATTTCCATATGCCGCAGATATGACCATAAAAAAAAAAAAAAAAAAAGATGTTCACTGGGTGGTGGGAACAGAACAGAAGATGCCTGGGAATGTTATAACTTTACCTTCTCCAAAACTAAAATCTCTCCCTGGCTGTGAGGAAGAAGTAGATAAGAAAATTAATGAGGAGATAAGTCTCTAGGCAGGGATGAACCCTCACCAAATGAAGTCTCTCCCTTCCTCACCCCTGAGAGAAAATAAGAGATGATTGGCCCTGGGCCCACTGTGTTCTGGGGGCAGGGGTAAGTGTCATCAGAACAGCCAGAACCAGAGTACCCGTCATGGCTCAGCGGAAACGAATCTGACTAGGACCCATGAGGCTGAGGGTTCAATTCCTGGCCACGCCCAGTGGGTTAAGGATCCGGATCCGGTATTGCCATGAGCTGTGGTGTAAGTCACAGATCTGTCATTGCTGTGGTTGTGGCATTGGCCGGCAGCTGTAGCTCCAATTAGACCTCTAGCCTGGGAACCTCCATATGCTGCAAGTGCGGCCCTAAAAAGCAAAAAAAAAAAAAAAAAAAATTGAAGAGCAGCCAAAACTAACAGTGCTTGAGTGTCACTGTGTGCCAGATACTTTGGGGCAGTTCACAGGCAGTACGTCTGTCATGTGAACTGTTTTCCTCCTTTTACAGAGACTGACCTGCCCAAGGTCACAGCTGATAAGAACTGGACTGATTTCTGATTCCAAAACTTACAGGAACCACTAAAAACAATTAAGTCACACGGAGTCAGTGGACAACCTGAAGCCAATCACCTGAGGGTCTCACTGAAATGCCCATTCTCAGGCTCACATGAGGGCCCCCAAGGCAACTGCTGGGAGTGAGGACCAGAAACCTAGATTTTTTTCAGTCTTCCCAAGAAGAGTCTTCTGTGCACTGAAGTTGGAGACTCTTCTCCCAACCTCATCCTGGGGAAGCTGAGTAAATGTTGGGTCTTTCGGGACCTTCTGAGGGCAAAGCAGGGAATCAAGTGGCTCACTGTTTTGTATACTTGACAGCAAAAGAAAATGAGCTTTTCCCCCAAGCCCCAGGGTCTCCAGACCCACCTCTGACCCTGGGAAAAGGCCAGTGAAATTACATAACGATTTTAACCATGGGGTGTCGCCTCCCCATCTGCCAGAGGTGAGGTCTGCTGGAGATCCCAGGTGGTAAAGGAGACAGGGGGAGAGGACTGAGGGACCAAAGGCTGGGACTGGGTTCTCTGCCAAAGACAGCAGAAGGGACTCCCTCTCACCCAGGGGCCAAGCTCTGTCCTACACAATATTTCTTTCAAATGAATGAGAGGCCACAGCATCACCGTGATGAGGAAATTAGCTTGATTTCACCTCTGTTTAATGTGCAACCTCCGTGGTTCACAAGAGATCCTAGTAGTGCCTATATTGGCAGAGCTGTGGGGACATGGGTCAAATGGGCATTGATGATGCCCTAACCCTGGGAACATAGGAAAGGAGATGAAGAGGAAGAGGAGGGAGAAGGAAAAAGAGAAGGAGAGAAAGAGGGTTGGAAGGGGGTGGGGGGAGAAGATGGAAAGGAGGGAGCAGGGGGCGAGGCAATGTCTGCACGATCCGCATCCAGAACCATCAGGGACAAAGTAGCAACACCTTTACATTTCAGAATTCTCAAAACACATTAGAAGCAGCTACTTAGCTTCAATTGCCCGGTATTATTTATAAGCAATGGCCCTAAGGATTTTCTTAACTTGGCATCTGTTAAAACACAAAGGCTTAGGAACACAGGGTCTGTTTACATACAAGCACCTAACGGTATATTTGTAAACTCTTTTGCTGATCCTTCATCATAGGATGTGAGGAAGAAGGGGTTGGGTTGGAGTGAAAGAAGCCGAGTAAAAGAATTAGGAGAGGAGTCCCATCATGGCTCAGTGGTAACGAACCCAACTAGGACCCATGAGGACATGGGTTCGGATCCCTGGCCCTGCTCAGTGGGTTAAGGATCCCACATTGCCATGCAGGCCACAGACATGGCTCAGATTTGGCATTGCTGCACCTGTGGTGTAGGCTGGCAGCTGCAGCACTGATTTCACCCCTAGCCTGGGAAGTTCCATATACTGCAGGTGCAGCCCTAAAAAGCAAAAAAAAAAAAAAAAAAAGAAGAAGAAGAAGAAAAAATTAGGAGAGTCTCAGGAGAACTTCTTCAGGTAAACTTCTATTTCTCACAAGTTGTGACAGGTGTTCCCTGGTGGTTCAGTGGGTTAAGGATCCAGCATTGTCACTGCTGTGGCTCTTGTTACTGCTGTGGCACAGGTTTGATTCCTGACCCCAGAACTTCCGTATGCCATGGGCACAGCCAAAAAAATAAGGGTTGTTCTATTTGCATCTTGTAGGATTGTAGGACAGTGGCTCTCAAACCAGAGGATCCCTGTTAAGGGTACTTCAGATGGTTTAGAGCTGGTTGAAACACTGGTCCATGCCCTCCTGTTCTCCAACTGTGTTTTCTCAATGGGAAACAGCAGCTCAGTGGGTTGGTGGCCTAAATTGCTGATAGACTAGAGCAATCCCTTGAAGGCCCTTGCTGATATGTGAATAGACAGAAGCCCCTTGTGGCTCCTGGACTACAAAATCGGTACAAGGGCTTGCAGATGGAGATGAGAAGAAAAAAGTCCTCCTTAGAATCTGAATATAAGAATCAATAATGTAGGTATTTTGAATTGCTGTCTAGATAGTTATAAGGGTTTTTTGTTTTGGTTTTTTTTTTGTTGTTGTTGTTTTTTTTCTTTTTTGGCTGCCCCACAGCATATGTAGTTCCCAGGTCAAGGATCAGATCCAAGCTGCAGTTGTGACCTATGCCACAGGTGTGGCAATGCCAGAACCTTTAACCCACTGTGCCAGGTTGGGTTCAAACTTGCATCCTGGCGCTGCAGAGACATGGCCCGTCCCATTATGCATTTTTTAATCCTTACCAAATTTATCCCCAGTGTGTATCCCTCTGGTCAGTCCATGGTCAACACTTAATAAATACTTGATAATAAGATCTTGCTTTCCCCCATAGTAAACCAAAAAAGGAAAAAGAGGGTTTTTCAGTAGACAATGGTGGAGGATGACAATTTGAAATGGACAGAGCCTTGATGGAAGAAGACTCCTCAGCAAAGTCACATGCTGTGTCCACAATAATTACCCTACAATAGGTAGCAGGGTTTTATTTTGTTATGTCAGCCTGGAAATTTCAATGCAGAGGACATCATGTTTTCTGGAAACTAGGCTTCTCTCTGAAGCTCACACTTCTGACCTGCCTTTGGCTCAGGTTATGGAATCCAGTGTTCAGAAGCATCTGCTGAAAGACACTCCACACTCATCCTTTTTTTTTTTTTTTTATGCTATTTCTTGGGCCGCTCCTGTGGCATATGGAGGTTCCCAAGCTAGGGGTTTAATCGCAGCTGTAGCTGCCAGTCTACGCCAGAGCCACAGCAACGCGGGATCCGAGCCGCGTCTGCAACCTACACCACAGCTCACGGCAACGCCAGATCCTTAACCCACTGAGCGAGGCCAGGGATCGAACCCGCAACCTCATGGTTCCTAGTCAGATTCGTTAACCACTGCGCCACGACGGGAACTCCCAAACTCATCATTTTATACTTACTTTTTACAGTTGTTAGAAAAGATTATCCTGGCACACTTAGTCGTTTCCTGAATCTCAAGGGAAATAAAAATGTCCATCTTGCAAAGTGGGATGAAATGATCAAAAGGCAAACAAAACTGTCGCAGAAACACCACTACAGCATAATTCCTGTTTTTTCCCAGGAATCCATAAAAACCATCCCACCCATCATAGTATTTGAGGTAGACCCCTAGTTCCAGGAGGGGAAAACAGCAACAACAACAATAGGATGAGGTTGTTTCTGGTTTGTGATGTCACCAGTATACACAACCATCGGTGTAGGCTAAGCAGCAGTAAGCAATGGCATCGGCCAGTTAGTTTTCAGTGTGTTAAGCTGCAGTGACAAATACAAATGTCAATGGTTGATGACAATGAAGGTTTATTCCTCACTCACAGACATGGAAGCCATAGGTCGGCTGCAACCGTGCCCCCTGTTGTCACCATTCAGGTCCCCAAATTTAAGGAGCTTCCCCCTCCTTACAGGGGACAGGCTATTCTCAAGTGGAAGGAAAAGAAAAAAAAAAAACAGCCAAAGGATCATAATGGCTCTTAAAACTTCTACTTGGCCATGTAGTACACATTTTCTGCTCACATTCCATTGACCAAAGCAAGTCCAAGGCTAAGGCCAGTCTCAGCAGGACAGGGAAGTGTGGTCCGCCCACAGGGGAGGCACTGACGATTACCTGACAGTGGGTGGAAGTATATAATCCTCTTACAGAAAGGGGGCAAATAACTGAGCACCACAGTATACTCTGCCATGAGCATCATAACCATTCACATTCCTTATTTAAGGAAATCGTGCCCATGCACTAGTCAACTTCATTGCCTCTGCACCTAACAGCCAAAGAGATTTAAGCAGCCTTATCATTGATCAGTTGGCCTCTGGTCACTTTCCTTACTCACCATGCAGGGAAAGAGTTCCGTTTCTCACAGCCAGGAACTTGACTCCATATGGGAAGAAAGGAGTAGTGTAGGCACTCCCGTAGAGTTTGATCGAAGCTTTGCCTCGGAAGGGCTTATCCTCGGATCCAATCCGGAGCTCGCCACCATCAGAAACAAGGATGGCGTGCGCCCTGAGCTCGATGGGTCCTGGGTCCAGGAAAATCAGCTTCCCTCCTGATGGCCAAAGAGAAGACCAACCATCAGGCTCTGGGAGAAGGAGGCTCACCTTCTTTGTGACAGTGCCAATGTCTGGTGACATCCTCTTCATGTGTATACTGCTGGAATTGAGACTCATTTTATCTTGTCTTCTCTTCGAGAAGCACAGTGAGTGGATCAGACACCCAGGAGCAGAAGCAGTATATGAAAGCCAGCTTAGGTCAGCTATCACAATGCACTGCAGCTTTATTTACATAATTTTTAATGACAATAACCTAAATGGCCAGAAATTTCAGACAGGTTAAATAAGAAATGAGAAGGTCACCATTTTTACCATGTAACAGCAGCTTATAAAATTAAGTTAAAAAGAAAAAACTGGGAAACCAGTAAAGAGGAAATAGGCATAGAAAAAAATGTACGAAAATTTAAGTATGATAAAAGGAGTGTAATCAGGCAGCATCATGAAATTTGTCTCACGTTAGCTGACCAGCATCCATTATCCTTTCCTTCTGATAAGAGGCCCTAATTTCCACAAGGAATTGTTCTGCTCCACTGAATAGAGTTGAGTGGGACTGTCAATCACGGTGAAGACCATAGCCTGAGTCATGGACCCCACCTTCAAAAGGAAATCTGAAGCAAAAGGGAAGAGAAGACTGGAAATGTTTGTTTTGATCTCCGTAATTCCAGTGGTGGTGTCATAACAAGCCTGAGAAGAGTTCGTATTTCTGAGACCCCCTCACCTGCCAAGCCCCTGCAAAATGCCCTGATAGCTATCTGCTTCTAGACCTGATTTTCCAGATTTCCTGTCAATTCTATGAGCTCCCCAATACCTTCCCCATCAATTTCTTGTTTTAAAGGAAAGTTGATTTCTGTCATTTGCAATGAAAGAACTTTAGCTGCTGCAGATGCTGTTTCATCCTCATGTCCAAATTTTCTGTAACAGAGGAAAAAAATGTTTTTCTTTTTTGTCTTTTCTAGGGCCATACCTGCAGCATATGGAGGTTCCCAGGCTAGGGATCCAATCGGAGATGTAGCCTCTGGCCTGCGCCACAGCCACAGCAACGTGGGATCTGAGCCACATCTTCAACCTACACCACAGCTCACAGCAATGCCAGATCCTTAACCCACTGAGCGAGGCCAGGGACCGAACCCGCAACCTCATGGTTCCTAGTCGGATTCATTAACCACTGCGCCACAACGGGAACTCCAGAAAATTTTATAAAAAAATTATTTTATATTGTGAAAAGACATACTTAAGCTATTAAAGATACATTCATCTTTTTTTTTTTTTTTCGTCTTTTCTGGGGCCGCACCCGCAGCATATGGAGGTTCCCAAGCTAGGGGTCTGATCGGAGCTGTAGCCACCAATCTATGCCAGAGCCACGGCAGCACAGGGGGATCCAAGCCGCATCTGCAACCTACACCACAGCTCAGGGCAATGCTGGATCCTTAACCCACTGAGTGAGGCCAGGGATCGAACCCGCAACCTCATGGTTCCTAGTCAGATTCGTTAACCGTTGAGCCATGACAGGAACTCCTACATTCATCTTTATAATAGTTATCTTTTATAAGAATTTAGTATATTAGCATTTCACACAGAACTTTTCCAACCATGCCAAAATAATTATACACCCTCCATAGAAATAAACACCTTCACTGGAATAAGCTATTAAATCACTCTCCATCCTGTAAGTAGGGAAAAAGCTACTGGAGTAGATTTTCTCTTGTAACAAAGTGATCACAGTTGTGACTTTATACTGGAAACACCAGGGGACCTCTTTTCCAAACCCTGCAACAGCTTCCCATCTCACTCAAAATAAAAGTCAAAATCCTTAGACTGGGTCACCAAAGGCCCCTCCTAAATGACAACCCACCCACCTACCTCTCCGACACCACCTCCTAAAACTCACCTCTTCCCTCGTCTGCTCCAAATGCCCTAGGTGGCCTGCTGGTTGCTTCTTAAACAGACCTCAGGGCCTGCACCAAGGTCCTTCCTGTATCTTCAATGTCCTCCATCAGATACGCATGGGGCTCACCTCTCCTGCTTTCATCCTAAGGCTGGCTTCTCACTAAGGCCTTCTCTCTCCAGGCGACATAAAATAGCACGCTCTGCCTCCCACCCACATGTACTTTTCTTCATAACACTTAGTTTCAGACATACCATGTAGTTATACGTCTAGGGTCTGCCCCCCCGCCACCCCCAAATTGGAATGCAGGTTTCATGACAGTATTTATCTGCCAGATCTACTTCTACATTTCTAAAGTCTAGAACAATGACTGGTAGGGAGTGGGCACTCCATATATAAGTGCTGAGTAAATGAATAAAATGTTATATCTTTTTAAAGAATGCTTTGAGTATCTGAAATTCCTTATGGACACACACACACACACACACACACACACTCACTTCCATTTTCTCAGAAAGGATGTTGTTATTACATTGAGTCTGTAAGTCCATACATGGTCTCAGTGAGCTAAAGGTAGACCCTGATGTGGGGAAGGCAAGTGTCAGAAGTGGCTCAAGGAGTTCCCTTTGTGACTCAGTGGATTAAAAACCCAACATAGTGTCCATGATGATGCGGGTTCAATCCCTGGCCTCGCTTAGTGGGTTAAGGACCTGATATTGCCATGGCTATGGCATAGACCAGCAGCTGCAGTTCCAATTCCACTCCTAGCCCAGGGTCTTCCTTATGCTGCAGATGTGGCCTTAAAAAATAAGTGCCTCAAAAAAGCAGATTCTACAGTAAGAAGGAGGGTCTTGGTGAGGGCAGTGAAGTCTCTGCTAAACCTAGTCCTGACTCCAGTATGCCAAATCACTGAGCCAGGTGGTTGTTTTCTGGAAACCGCAACCGCATGTACTTGCATGTGGCTGGAGGAATGAGAGAGAGGGAAGCAAAAGGCCAAGATGCCTTTAGACATTTTGGTTTGCCTCCACCTAAGTGCAGAAAGAGTGATAAGTACATATTGGACCCTACAGTCAAAAGTGGAGGCTGCTCCTCCCCTGACCTCTTCATCTTCAATCCTAAGGCCCAAGTCATACACCATCCATAACAGTCACAGAAGGTTTACTTGGACTCAGCCTCCTAAAGCACTCTTTCCTTTTAGCCACAATTTAGAACCACACACCCGCATGGACATACTGTTTCAACATCTGTGCAATGTTCATGGATAGAAGCCTTAGACAACTGCGGTGAGATTTACTGATCCTGATCCTGGGTCTGACACCTCTTAGACACTTAACTCAATGGCGTCTGCAGCTATGGTCACACTCGCCCCGTTACTGCTAGGATTTCTCAGTCTCCACAGCTCTTCTACCACTCTAGCCCCACTGGACCACCTCCTTCCAACACCTCGCCCTCAGAAGTCCTGATGTTCCTTCTCAAATTTGGCACATAGATCATACACTCTAAGACAAACAACCCAAGAAGCAACTCTCCTCGGTGACCTGCAGGCTTGATACCTGAGTGACCCCACATTGCCTGTGAGACTTCCAAAGGGCCCGATGGCAATTCTGACTTTAATTTGTTCTTCCATTGTCATTACAACGACAATCATTAGAAATGCAATCATATCATGAACCTGCTGTGGACAAGAGGGAAGAAATGTGACTTGTGGTAAAGGCCACATTCTTACGTTTCCTAAAATGTTTTTACTCACAACCGCTTATCAAAACATCCCAATTAATTATCTTCAAGTCATGGGCCATGGGGTGGACCATGGAGCCTGCCATTATGAATAGTCAGGAAATCAGAATTGACCTTGATGAACCAGGGATGGAGACAGGTTATTGAATTAGGTTCCTGTCGTGACTCTGCTATTGGCCTCTCAAAGACCCCAGTAAGCCTCCCAAAATTGCTGGACCACTCAGTTTCCCAGTCTGTCCCACTCAGTGCCAAGGGATGGTCGGTTTGCTTCTCAGTGACGTGCAAAACAGAATCATGTGTTCACCGAGGCTCCTTCCAGCTCTAGAACATATGCCATCTGCATCCTCAAAGATGCAGTCAAGTGTGCTTGACACTGATGGGGACACAGACCTCATGTTCTATGGATACCACCTCTGCTGCAGGAAACTTTGAATGTCACAGTCAGGAATGCAAATAAGACTCTGTGGAAAACAAGGGAGCTAACATGTACTAAGCATCTACCATATGCCGATATCTTTATCAAACAAGCCTAGGAGGTCAATATCACGCTCTGGATTTCAGAGCAGAGAGAGAGCAGGCTGGGGGAGGCAGAGTGAACATTAGAACCAAGGACCATCCAATAGAAGTTCACCCTCTATCCACCTTACAACCCCTCCCAGGTAGATTTTTCATTAATTAGGATTGTTATCGTAGTTACATTTTAAGGAAAAACATGTGTTAACCCAAGTTAAGACACCTCTGGCTTGTTTATAGGTATTCTATTTTAATTTTGTCCTGTACATATACCTCACCTCATTCCAAAAAGGATCTGAGGCAGATTACAAGGATTAGTGGGTACATTTACAAACCTGTGCTTTGTCCCTTGTACCATCAAGCAAAATATTAAATACACTGAGGCGAATTGGTAGACATTTGAAAATGTTGTTTACTGATGAGAACTAATGATGACGCTAATGAAGGGAGAAAAGCTCAGCCCAAAGAAATGGATGACTTGTGTTGGCAAGAGTGATGAAAAACAGAAACTAATTAATGAATGCGATCATCATATTCCCTTCTGAAAAGCCTCCCCTCCTTCCTTTATCGGTGGCAAGGACATATAAGGAAATTTAGGTAGAGGTGGAAGAGAGTTTGGTGTGGAATTCCGCTATGTTTGATTGAAATAATTGTAAGGGGTAACAATTCTTGATGTGAAAGAATGGAAACTTTATATCTAATCTACCTCTGTGCCAAGACTCCAAGAGTTTCCTCCTCACACTTTAGTACCTTAAGACAAATACACAATAAGCGGCTTTAAAGCACAGCGACATGAGTGTGGGAGGCAGTGGGAAGACTTTATTTCTCCACTTTAGAGAGCTTGACCCCATTTCTGAAAGCTGGAACAAAGAGTGGGGCTGGAATTAGCCTTTGGCCGTGACCCTTAAACTGCTTGTTATGATTGTTCATGAAAGCCGAGTATGTCCTACAAGTGACCTTGGGTAATTTTATAAAAATCAATCAACCATCATTATTACTTCCCCTCCAAAATAAATAAATGAACACAACTTTTTACATGTAATCACTTCTTTCCATTAAACATCTCTTTTCTTTCTTTTAAAGGGAAGTAAAAGAGACTTTTTAGCAGCTAGCTAATGTTTACAAAGCACGTCAGAACTGGCTTTGGGCTGACTCTACAATTAGCCATCCTCTGAGATGACCGCAAAATGATGTGTGGTGTGTAGGTGAGTGTTTTAAAGAAAAAAAAAAACAAATACACAGTTCTAGCTATTTTCCCCCTTCCAGAAAAAATTTAGAGTATAAATATGTCACCATAAAGAATAACTGTCAGGAGTTCCTGTTGTGGCACACCGGTAACAAACTTAGCTAGTATCTATGAGGATGCAGGTTTGATCCCTAGCCTCGCTCAGTAGGTTAAGGATCCAGCAGTGCCGTGAGCTGCAGCATAGGTCACAGATGCAACTCAGATCCGACATTGCTGTGGCTGTGGCATAGACCAGCAGCTGCAGCTCTGATTTGACCCCTAGCCTGGGAACATCCATACATGGCAGGTATGGCCCTATAATGCAAAAAAAAAAAAAAAAACGAAAAACTTGTCAAAAGAACTGACTTATATCCTCTATCTTCCTTCCCTCCAGTCTCTCTGGAACCCTCCCTAGTTGGATCTTTGCCAACAAAACCAGTCCTGTTCCCCATTACTAGGCTATAAATATGCAGGTACAGCCTTTTCTGAATTTTGCAAAACATGAAAACCCAAAACCCAAAGTATATTGACACATACAGACAGAAAAAAATATATTGAAAGGATATACATTAAAATGTTAAGTTTCATTGTTGGGATTACATGCGATTTCGATCTTTTAAAAAAAAAATTGTAACAGTCCTGTTGAGGTCTGAATCCAAGGCTCGATGCTCAGTCCTCACCTGTCCTGAGCAACCAGCAGCATGGGACACATGTGTTCACTCCTGCTTTTCTGCTTCCCTTCACCCGCCCAGAACCACCCCTACCCCCGGATTCCCTCCTACCCCCCAAGCCTCCAACCCAGGCCTCCTCTATCCAATTCGTCCTGATTGTCCCAACCACTGACACTGGGAATGTCACAGGATTCAGCCCCTTGACCACCTTTCCCATCATTCTACAAATACGGCTTTGGTTTCCTCACCATGTCTTAGGGATGCAAATGCTACCATAGGCTAATTGTTGATTAACTCCCACATTTATATCTCCAAGGCCCGCCCGCACCCTCAGCTCCAGACTCATAGGCCCAATGATACTCAATATCTCTACTTGGAGTCTCCAAAGTTTCTCAACTTAGCACACCCCAAAAAGTCTTGCCCCCCAGGTCTTCCCACAGTCCTTCCCTTCCCCGTAAATGGCAACTCCATCCCTCCCGTGGCTCAGTCCTCAAGTCCTAGAGGAAATATTCACTCTCTCCCATCACAACCAACCCTCTAGGAAATTGTGACTATTCTTTCAAAATATCCCCATGATCCAACCACTTCCCACCACTTCACAGCTCTCCCTGGGGTCTAAGTCATCCTCGTTTCATCCCCAATTACTGTAAAAGCCTCTTTTTTTGGCAAGGCCCACAGCAGGTGGAAGGTCCTGGGCCAGGGATCAAACCTGGGTCACAGCGGTGCTAACGCCAGATCCTTAGCCACTGAACCACCAGGGAACTCCTAAAGCCTTTTAACTCAGCTCTTTGCCTCTGCCCTTGTCCACATCCCAGGGTCCACTCTCAAAATAAGTCAATGTGATTTATTTCTAATGTACCTTTTATCATGTCACCTCTTTGCTGGAAATTCTCCAGAGGTTCCCAATGCACACAGAGTCAAAGCCCACAAAACCGTGAGTGGCTGGCCCTCTCTGGCCCCACTGCTCTCCGCTGGCTCCGGCTTCCCTGACCCTCTTGCTCCCCTGCCTCACAGCCTCTGCACTCACTGTGTGCAAACCCTCCCAATCACCACCAAACCACCACCCAACTCCCATCCACCTTTCCTGCTCCATTTTTCTCCATGCCACTCAGAAAATCTAACCAAAACATACAACTTGCTGATGACTGTTTTTCCTTATAGAAATAAACTCTATGAGGGCAGGAATTTGGGTCTATTTCATTCACAGCTGCAGCCTAGAACAATGCCTGGCATACAGGGAGCTTAGAAAGTGGTCACTAAGTACTTGTGGAATACATAAGAGTTGAAGTTACAGAAGCGACTGACTCCCTAGTCAGATACATGGAGTGAGAGCAGAGGAGATAGAAGAGAAACAAACTGTCCAGTAGTATTTAAAGACTAGAATAAGGAAAGGAAGTAGAAAGATTCTTGCATGTGAGTCAAAGAAACAGGTGAATGAGGAGAAGAGCTAGGAGGTTGTGGTGGGCTCTGGGCAGAGCTTTAAGAATATGAAGGTGGGAGTTCCCACTGTGGTTCAGTGGGTTAAGGACCCATTGTAGTCTCCATGAGGATGTGGGTTGGATCCCTGGCCTCACTCAGTGGGTTAAGGATCTGGTGTTGCTGGGGCTGTGGTGTAGGCCTGTGGCTGCAGCTCTGATTTAACCCCTGGCCCAGGAACTTCCCAGGAACACTGGCGCAGCCATTAAAAAAAAAAAGGAAAAAGACCATGAAAGTGGTAGATAATGACAGCAAACCTCCTATGTCATTGTGAAGAGGATCTGGGGAAAAAGGTGCAGAGCAAGGGTGTGCTTGGTTAGGACCAACATGCCAGGTGATGGAATGAACTCAGGGAGTATGACTCCCGTTTTAAGTAGAGGAAAAGCCAGCAACGAATGGAAGCAAGGTGCAAGGAGCGATCTGAAGACCCCACTTCATGAGGTCAATCTATATCACCAAACTAGATCATTCATTTATTCAAAGCTTGAACTGCCTGTATGTTCAGGTGTAAATTATCCAGTTTACTTATCTTCATGGACGAGCCTCCATTCAGCTTTTTGTGTCAACTCTGAATAAGTCCTTAAAAAGTTGAGCATCCTGGTTTTTGTTTTTTGATTCTACGTATAAGCAATATCACATGCTATTTGTCCTTTTCTGTCTGACTTACTTCACTTACTATGATAAGCCCTAGGTCCAGCCATGCTGCTGCAAATGGCATTAATTCTTTCTTTTTATGACTAATATTCCCTTGTAGATATCCACCACATCTTCTTTATCCATTCATCTGTCCATGGACATGTAGGGTTCTTCTTTGTCTTGAAATGGATTGTAAATAGTGCTGCAATGAACACTGGGGTACATGTATCTTTTCAAATAATGAAAATAATTTCTATACAAAACAAAAATAGACTTACAAACATAAAGAGCAAATTTATGGTGACTAGAGGGGAAAGAAGAGGAGGAATAAATTAGGAGTTTGGGATTAACAGATACACACTACTATTTATAAAATAGATAACCAGCAAGAACCTACTGGATAGCACAGGGAACTATTCTCACTATTTTGTAATAATCTATAAGGAAAATGAATCTGAAGAAGAATAAACATGTATACTTTATGTATATATATATGTGTGTGTGAATGTATATTCAGTTTTTATATATATATATATAAAAAACCGAATCACTTTGCTGTATACCTGAAACTAACACAACATTGTAAATCAACTATACTAGATTTAAAAAAAAATTTAAGTTTAGCATCTTGTGTCTTGTTGCTTGTTTAGCATCTTTCCAGTCATCAAATAGTCAAATAGATGGCGGAGCCTGTGGAATTCCCTTCTCCTGGAGAATTAGAGATGTTCATCCATTCAGGATGGATGAGTCCTGCTCACCTGGATAAGGAGGGCTGGCTGAGTGATGGGCACAGCTGGGGTAACCTGTTGTACTCGACTGCACCCTGCAGCACCATGTTACTGTGGAGGTGGGCATGGGGAGGAGCTGAGGAAGACTGGTATTCAGGGAAGGCAGCAACAGCCCAGAGCCTGCATTCTGATGGGAATGCACACAGCGTCCTTGGTTTGGCGAGATCCGGATTAGGCTTGTGCCTGATCCACTGGAGCAGAGCCTGGAAGCCTTCGAGGTGGGCTTGTCCCCGGCCAGAGAGGCGGAAAATCAATTTGGCTGGCAAACGAGAGCCCCCAAGAGCTCAGTGCACGCTCCATAATCCTATCCACCAGCAGCTCAGGAAATAGATGCCTGAGCCCTCACATATTCATGGGGGAGGTGAGGCATAAATCAGGCTTTAAGGATTGGGAGCAAAGGCAATGGGCTCTCCGGTCGGTTACTAATTAATCAAGCACAGAACACCTCAACCTAACAACTTGGGAGTGAGACACACACAGCCTGCTACTGCTTTTCCTGATTTTTTTTTTCTTCATTTCAATTAAAATAGATAGTGGATGAAATTCTCCCCTTTAGCTGATGTTGCTTGTGCATCCCCTGTTCTTCCTTTAATTAAAAAACATGCTTATTGCAATACTTGCCAGAATCACTTTAACGGTATTTTAATTGTAATGTCTCTGCCTGATTAAAAAAAGAAAATATGAACCAGAAAGGGTTTGCAGAAATGTTCTCAGAATGCAGGAAAAGAGGCCCACACCTACCCAAATGGGGGCCACAGACTACTTCCTTAATTAGCCTGACACTGCTAGTCAAAGCGGCAACATGGAGGAGAAAACACATAAGAAATAAAATCGCTGACTCAGCCATGAATGATCACAGTTGGGAGGAATCATCTTCATCAGCTCAGGTTTCCCTGGCAGGAGACACAACAGCATCTAACTGAAAACACCAGGTACACGACAGCCAGCCAAGTGTCCACTGTTCTGCGCAAAGACTAGCCTTTGGCAAAAGAGTGGCTGGGCCCCTGAGGAACCCACTTTGAGAACCACCCCTCTAGGCAAATTAAGCTTGTTCAAGGTGTGCATTGTCCATGGTCTAAAACAGGTTGAGAAATACAGGGCTGGCATTGCCGATTCACTCACTTTGTCATTCAACCAACACTTGCTATTACTTCCCAGCCCTTCTGTCAGGTGCTGAGATAAAAATGTAAGAAATACACTCACCACCTCCAGAAGGTCATGGTGAAGTTTGATTGCTTCAGGTGAACAGAAATACCCTGGTTTTAGTGAATTGGCCAACTTTACAGACAGTGGAGAAAGAAGATAATACTGATGCCCTAGCCTTTTACCTTTTCTATAAAACACAAAACTCATTAAGTGAACCTTACCAATGAATTGACTCTATACTAATTACAATAAGTGTGAACTTATTTGCAGAACATTTAAAAGAACTGAAAACACTGAGATATAAATACAAATAATAGATTTCAAAATAATAAATAACACTGAGATATAAATAAATGCCTTTTATCAAAGCTACTGTTATCAATTACTCCTTAATTAAACTCCAATTTCCTTTCTACTTCCAGAAAATCAGAAGTTCCCTTTACCAACAATATTCTGATATTTAGGTTCTGAAGGTCCTCAGCTATTCCATGGATTTCTAAAGAGTTACTTAAGACCTCAGAAAGAAAGGAGAGGAGTTTTTGCTCTGGTGCAGTGGATTAAGAATCCAACTGCTGCGACTCAGATCACTGCAGAAGCATGGGTTCGATCCCTGGCCTAGCACAGCGGGTTAAAGGATCCGGCATTGCCACAGTTAGGTTTTCAGCTTGGTCTCAGCAGCTTGGAATTAATCCGTGACCAAGAATTTCTATATGCCATGGGTATGGCCATTTAAAAAAATTATTTTTTTTAAAGGAGAAAACAGAGGGAAGAAATTCTTTTCCAGGCAGGTAAAAATCTTTGTAGCTACCAAGTTATTCATTCAAACAATCTCCTTCCCTTTCCTTATCAAAGTTCAATTAGCACTGAGCCAATCACATTTTTGATAAACCCTATAATTTGATGTTTTTCTGAGCAATCTGTTATCTGAAAGGTTCCAGTGGGTTCCCTGGTGGTGTATCAGTTAAGGATCTGGTGTTGTCACTGCAGTGGCTCTGGTCACTGCTGCAGCAATGATTCAGTCCCTGGCCCAGGAACTTCTGCGTGCCTCGGGCACAGCCAAAAAAAATTAATTGAAAAATTAAAGGTTGCAAGTATAAGTATTCTTATAATATTGTAAACATGACTTGGTTATAACAATTTTATAAATTAAAGATCATAGTTGTTTCCTCACAGTATTTTTTTTTTTCTTTTAAGGGCTGTGACCAAGGAATGTAGAAGTTCTCAAGCTAGGGGTCAAGCCAGAGCTGCAGCTGTCAGCCTACACCACAGCCACAGCAATGCCAGATCCAAGTCATGTCTGCGACCTACACTGCAGCTCACAGCAACACTGGGTCCTTTAACCCACTCAGCAAGGCCAGGGATCAAATCCTCATCCTCATGGATACTAGTCAGATTCTTAACCTGCTGAGCCACAATGGGAACTCCAGCCTCATAATATTTATTTATTTTAAAAATAAGAGTACATCCTACCTTTACTTGACCTCCAGGAATATTAGAGTATGTGGGAAATAACTTACAGTAATGAAAAGCTGTCTTCGGTGTATTTCAACCTGTACCAGAATCCCAGATACGCCAGTCTCCCAGGTTCCTGAGTTCACTACCAGTCTGGATAAACAGGATGTGAGAATCATTACTCAGCAGATGAGGTAAAGAGTTAAGGGGAGATCAAGTCCTGAAGGACGTCGTAAGCCATGTCAAGGTGTTTAGACTTGATGTTTCCAGGCTAACGGAGAGCCTGTGAAGGGTTTTAAGCGAGGATGTTTGACATATTTATCTTCTGTTACTGAAAATATGATAGCTTCTGTGCTAGGAAGGGACTGGTCCCTTTCAATTGCATTTTTCATGTTATAATATCCAAGTTGTCAAGACACGAAACTGTAAATTGTTTAATATCTATCCATCTGTCTGTCTGCCCATCGACTGAAAGCATGTCCTTTCTCACAGCAATGGCTTATCTTTCATTTAAGGGCAATCAAGCCTGTCTGGGACTATTCTCTGGAGGTAAATAATGTAAGTCATTGTCTGATTCGGAAAAATAAGGGGTTTCAGAGCTAAGTGTCCCCCATGTTAAAAAGCCTTTGTCTCTGATCTCCTGATACACAAACAGTAAATGAAATTGGTCACTGTCTGGACTAATCCACTGACATTTGAGGGTACCAGGAAAGACTCTGATTATAGAAAAATTCACAACCAACATGAATCTGACTCTTCAGGGCAGAAATTCATTCATTCAATAATTACTTGAGTACCTACTTTGTGCCTGGAGAGGTAATGGTCCCCGTGATTAAAAGGCAAGCAGAGGAGTTCCCGTCGTGGCGCAGTGGTTAACGAATCCGACTAGGAACCATGAGGTTGCGGGTTCGGTCCCTGCCCTTGCTCAGTGGGTTAAGGATCCGGCGTTGCTGTGAGCTGTGGTGTAGGTTGCAGACGCGGCTCGGATCCCGCGTTGTTGTGGCCCTGGCGTAGGCCGGTGGCTACAGCTCCGATTCGACCCCTAGCCTGGGAACCTCCATATGCCGCGGGAGCGGCCCAAGAAATAGCAACAACAACAACAATAACAACAACAACAACAAAAAAAAGGCAAGCAGAAAAAAGACCTGGCTCCTGCTTTCTTAAGTTTATTTGCCTAGAATGCACCTTCCCCAAAAGTAAAGAGCAGAAGAAAAGCACTTCCTAACATTAAATTTGGAAGGAATTGATATTAAAGTAAATCATATAAAAATTATGTTCTATATGTATAGATGAATGCAATAGAAGTTCTTAACCTCTTAAAAATTCACAGTGCACAAAATGGACATGATGGTGACTCCCTCCTTTTGTAGGAGGAGAGTGGCTTGTAATAAGCTCTATTGGGGGTCAATGATTGATTGATTGATTGTTTTAATGGCCACACCCACGACATAGAATTTCCCAGGCCAGGGATTGAAATCTGAGCCACAGCTGTGACAACGCGGGATCCTTTAACCCACTGCCCCAGGCCAGAGGTTCAACCCACCCCTCCACAGCAACCCGAGCTGCTGCAGTCAGAT
Source organism: Phacochoerus africanus (assembly GCF_016906955.1). Classification (NCBI taxonomy): domain Eukaryota; kingdom Metazoa; phylum Chordata; class Mammalia; order Artiodactyla; family Suidae; genus Phacochoerus; species Phacochoerus africanus. The sequence continues at coordinate 46,973,557 of NC_062552.1, forward strand.
CCTTAACCCACTGTGCCACAGCAGGAACTCCTTGGGTGTTAATGCTGAATGTCTATAGCCCTGCGAGGAAAGCAGGTAAAGAACTTCTCTACTGCCATTGTGTGCACTGATGTGAGGTCTAGAAAAATCCAGAGAGTCCATGGCCGCCTCACACGTGAACTCAGGCCCCCAGTTTACTGACCAGCTCCAATCAGACAACCTGGTTGTCTGATCTGTACCTAATCATCTTATTTCCTGCCTCAAAAGGTAGCTATGTTTCAACAGAAAAAAAGAGTCAATGCGCTCAGTCTCCTTTTGCAGCAAACTGGCAGATGAGTTATTTTTTTTTTATTTAATAATTTTTTTTATTTTCCCACTGTACAGCAAGGGGGTCAGGTTATTCTTACATGTATACATTACAATTACATTTTTCCCCCACCCTTTCTTCTGTTGCAACATGAGTATCTAGACAAAGTTCTCAATGCTATTCAGCAGGATCTCCTTGTAAATCTATTCTAAGTTGTGTAGATGAGTTATTTTATACTTATCAATTTGAAACAAATTTTATCAGCCTAAGGAACCCTCCCACGTTGACCAAAACATCTACAGTCATGAAAGAAAGAAAAAAAATATGAATATATGATATTCCTTTTTTTTGCTTTTTTTTTTAGGCTTATGGAAGTTACCAGGCTTGTGGTTGAATCAGAGCTACAGCTGCCAGCCTACACCAACCACAGCAATGCGGGATCCGAGCCACATCTGCAACCTACACCACAGCTCAAAGCAATGCCAGATCTCCAACCCCCTGGGCAAGGCCAGGGATCAAACCTGTTTTCTCAAGGATACTAGTCAGACTCATTTCCAATGCATCACAACAGGATATTTCATTTTTATCAAATGCCTTCAGATGGATTTCCTTTAAACCCAAGCTGCTATCTGTGAAGGCTTAAAACACAGAGTAACCTGTCCAATGGCCCCCCACAGTCCTAGAGCACAGACAGCCCACATGTGATGCCCTGTTTCATAGCATCCCGATTATGGCATTGCAAAGCATTATCGAGGGCACGCACCTGTTGAAACTGAGGCTGGTTTGGTTCTAACTAGAAGGAACCAAGTATACAAACCCTGGGATGAAAAAGGCAGCACTGAGGACAGCGTGTAACACCCCACTCTGAAATCCTCAAACACTTGCCAAGGATGAAGAAACTGTGAAAGATGTACAGGTGGCCAAAAGGTACATGAAAAGATGCCCAACATTGCTAATCACCCGGGGAATGCAGATCAAAACCACAATGAGATATCACATCGCAGCTGTTAGAATGGCTAGTCTCAAAAAGACAGCAAATTGCAAGCATGGGCGAGGATGTGGAGAAAAGGGAAGCCCTGTGAACTGTTGGTGGGAATATAAGGTGGTGCGGTCACTATGGAAAAAAATATGGAGGCGCTTCACAAAATTAAGAATAGAACTACCATATGATCCAGCAATTCCACTTCTGGGTATTTATCTGATGAAAAAAAAAAACACTACTTCAAAAAGACATATGTGCCTCTATGTTCATTGTAGCATTATTTACATCAGCTTAGGCATGGAAACAACCTAAATACCTATTGATAGATGAATGGATATAGAAATACATACATACATATGTATATACACATATAGACACATATATACACTATATTTTCTTTCCGTTTTTTTGTTTTGTTTTGTTTTGTTTTGTTTTTGTCTTCTTAGGGCGGCACCCATGGCACATGGAGGTTCCCAGGCCAGGGGTTGAGTCAGAGCTGTAGCTGCCAGCCTACACCACAGCCACAGCAACGCCAGATCTGAGCCACGTCTATACCACAGCTCAGGGCAACACCGGATCCTTAACCCACTGAGCAAGGCCAGGGATCAAATCTGCGTCCTCATGGCTACTAGTCAGATTTATTTCTGCTGAGCCATGACAGGAACTCCTCTTTATCCATGTATATACATACTTACATATACAATGGAATGTTGATAAAGTAGAATGAAATCTTTCCATGTGCAACAACATGGATGAACCTGGAGGGTATCATGCTAAGCAAAATAAGACATACAGAAAAACATAAATACCCATATGATCTCACTTATATATGGAATTGAAAAACAAAAAAAACAAGAAACAGACAAATCTGAGCTCGTGGATATTGAAAACAGATTGGTAGTTGCCTGAGGCGAGTGGGTGAGTGGTGGGCATAATGGGTGAAAGGGTCAAATGGCACACACTTCCAGTTACAAAAAGAGATTAAGTCCAGGGGTATAATGTACGGCATAGTAATTACAGTTACTAACACTGTGGTGCGTATTTGAAAGAGGGTAGGTCTTGAACACTCACATCCCAAGAAAAAAAAATTTTCTACTTATCTATGAGGACAAATGTGGTGATCATTTTGCAATATAGATATATCAAACCATTATGCTGTAGGTCTGAAATTAATATGTCAATTATACCTCAATAAAAAATTGTAATTAAAAAAGCAAAAAAATTTAACATTTTTACAAATGCTTAATTAAAAAAATTTAATTAAAAAAATCTGATAGTGAGTCAAGAGAAGATGGTTTGTATCAACAATGCAAGAACATGCATAGCTACACTATAGAAAACCCAAATACAAGAGACTAAAAATATCTGAATGTCTTTAAAACTGGGAACTAAAAAAAAAAAAAAATGTTTGGAGAAAATGAGACCACATTCCCATCTATACCAGAAAAACCCACTTCTGCAAAGTCAAAAATAACCAGGAGAATGGAGGCAACCAAGTCAATAAACTCTGCTACTTCCTCCTGTGCAAACGTCCCTCTCTTGCCACAGAAAGAAAAACACTTCAATATGCATTCTGAAGATAACAGAGGTAAAAGCCAGCCAAGGTCTTTATGGACCAGCTAATTCTTTCAGTAATCCAGTTTGCTTTGTATACAGGAGCAGCCACTATCTGTAAATAAAATTGCAACTCTGGCCTGACATTCACCCATCTCTTCTGCTAGCCCCTTCAATCCAAAAGAAACGAAAACTAATATTAATTGAATGCTTGTGCTGGACCAGGCCCTGTGCTAAAGGCTTTACAAATATTCCCTCGTGTAATACCTACAACATCCATGAGTTAGGCGACACATGGCAAAGTGGCGAAACAATAGCAAATGATAAATGTTAGCCATCGTTGTCACTGCTGCTGTCCTTAAAACAGAAGAAACGTGTGGCTTCCAAAGGCTGTGCAACTTGCCCAAGGTCACAGAGCTGGGAAGAAGCAGAGCCCAGATTCAGATTCACTTCTTTCTGGCTTAAAAGGCTTCCAAGTATTTTATTGCTTTGGTACACACCAGTAGACCAAGAAATAGAAAATCACATTAAAAGCAGATCAAGTTTCTGCTCGAGCATTGTAAAGTGAAGGCATTGTGAGTAATAATAAGAAACTACAAAATGTCTCCCTCTTGAAAGCCCAACACCAAGGGAAGAGGGTTTTCTAGGGTTCATCCTCCCCTAATTGGCCCTTTATCAATCATCGGCTCTGGACCACATCACATCAAGCTACATGACCACCAGAACCAAGAGTCAGTGCTTCCCTCAGAAACTAAAGACACTTCCACAGCTATAGACCACAAGCCCAAGATCCTCACCCAGGATGCATAACAGCGCAGACAAGAGGCTAACGCTCCTTCTTTGTTATTATGGCTCATCATAATTACTTGGAATAAAATAATAAATTTTAATTCAGTGATGCCTATGGCCGTTGGGCATCTTAACATAAAAGAACAAAAAATATAATTAACTAAATCAAGGCAATATGCCTATTTCCATCCCAGCTCATTAGTATTAATTGATTGGGTTAATTCTCTTTTGTGTTTAACAGTACCCCCTCAAAAATAATTTTTTTTTAAAAGGGAGGGAGGGAGGAATGGAGGGAAGAAATAGAAATGGTGAGTAGATTTTTGGCTAATTAACAATAGATTCAGCTGAAGTTTTTATCATGGTCACAAAATAATGTGCCATTTTCCAAAAAAAAGTTCAAGAATCAGTGCCTACAGCATCATAAAAACAGTGAAAACAAAGTCTTTGGGTGCCATTTCCCAATTGCCTCAAAGAAATTTATAATCCTCTTTTCTACTACAAGTGGTGCTGGTAAGAAAAAAAATGCATGTTCTCTTTCATACATGGAAATGCAGGTAAGATACAGGGAATTCTGAATTCTCAAGGGCTGCATGTAGAAGTCTTGGTTTTCTGATGTAGGAGCCTGGTCCCTTTATGATATTTGGATTCTGGCTTTCATGAGTGGAAAAACAACATAGAGGATGCAATATTTTCATAAAGTGGCTCCAAATGTAGTTCTTAGGTGATCCACGTTCACTTCTGTTTAGCAGCAATCCCTTCACAGTCTGTACAGACTTCATGTAGAGTGCATTCTTTGTGACACCGTGGAAATGGCTGAGAAAGTAATTCCACCGTCATACTTTACGACGTATTAAAAATTTCGAAGAAATTATTTTTCAGGCTTTGTCTCAACCCATAGATGGTCTCAAAACATAAGGAAAATGTCACACAGCTATTCTTCTGATACTGTGAACAGGTATGAAAAAGATCAATGGCAACAGATACTCAGAGACTGAATCGCTATTATTGATGATGATGATGATAATCTAATCTTATATTTGGATAGATTTTTATTACCCTTCAAGTACTATCATGCACATTATAGACCAAGAGAAGACACTAGGGATTTAGAGCTATGCCCTATCAACCAGATATTTGAGAACTAGGGTTCTTCCCCACAAAAGCATGCTTCAAATGCCTTTTAGAAACAGAAAAATAACTTAGCAACAGATTTAATATTTCTAGCAACTCATAAAGACATACATTTATATGTAGTGTATGTGTATGTACATAACGTATTATGTGAATATATGTAAATGCATGTACATAAGTGTGTACATACATATAGAGATAGATATCAATGAGCACAACTAAGGTCAGTGAAAGTAAATTCGTTGGGAAAAGTGATATTTAAGAGAGCAAGGGTTTAAAAATTATGCTTCTTAAGTTTCATCTAGGACCTGAACTCTGCCCCATTTTACTTGTCCATCCATTCAACAATCAACACAGGTTCTTTGAGCTGTCATCACGGATCGGGCACCGTCCTAGACACTGAAGAGACAGCAGTAAATAAATTGAGAGAAGTTCTTTGCCTTTTTGAGCTTATCCTAGCAGAGGAAATGAACTTTACAGCAAACAAGTAAATTCAGAGTATGTCATGTGGTGATTAGTGCTATGAAGAAAAATAAAGCAAAATAACGGGATAGTGTAATAGGATTGTTGTAACTTTAGAAAAGATGGCCAATAAGCCTTCTCTAGTAAGTCGACGTTTTCTCAAAGAGAGGACAAAATAAGTGGGCTGGCCACATGACTCTCTGGAGGAAGAATACTCCAGGCAAAGGACATTATGTGCCAAGGCCCTGAGGCAGGTATGTCCTTGGTATAGTCAGAGAGGAGCTGTAGCAGAGTGAATGAGGAAGACAAGGTCATTGAAGGGATCGGAAAATTATTAATGTAGACTTCAGTCCTAGTGGGATGAGAAGTCACCGGGATAGGAGTGGGTTGAGAAAAGAAGGGATAAGATCTGACATATTTCAAAGGCTTTGGACAGGAACTAGTGGGGAGTTATTTTAGCATGTAGCATCAAAGTCAAACACATGAAGACACATTCTTCTATCACAAAAAGTAATGTCAGAGGTGGGCAGCCAGGTGCCATGCTGGTAGCAACTCCGGAGTCATCAGGGTCCCAGAGGCTTTCCATTCTGCTGCTTCCCCATTCTCAGCGGGTCACCTCATGGTCCAAGACGGCAGCTGAAAATGTAACTATCACATTTACATTCCAGGAGGCGGGGAAGAGAAGGAAGGAGGGACAAATAGGGCCTGCCTCTTCCTAAGTCAGCTCTTCTTTAGGAAACGTGCTAGATGCCTGCACCCAGTCCCCTTACATCTCACTGGCCAGCTCGTAGCCACAACCTATGTCTACCTACCAAGGATGTGAGAAAATGCAGCACTGTTAGCTGGGCACATTGCTGCTCCCAACAAAAACTGGGGTTTGGCTACTGAAGAAGACGAAAAACTTAGAAGCATGGGAACCAATCAAGAAGTTGTTTGAAATGGTCACAGCCAAAACTTATGCTGATGAGGATGAGGTTGGTACCAATAGGACCCATGTGGAAGATTCAGCCAGCAAAATTCACTGATGAATTGGTCCTGGGATGTAGGGAAAAGAAAGACACCTGGGATGCCGCCAAGATTTTTGGCCATTAAGTGAGATGAGGAAGTTCCTCCCACTTTGATTCTGTGCATATGTTGGTATCTACACAATCAAAACTCGTCTCAGGGACAAAGGACCTGGACCTCATCTCCTCCCCACTATCCACCTCTAATCTTACATCTTGGACACCCAGATTACTTCTGTCTCTGTTGCACCTTATCTCCTACATTGAATGTTTTAGAGCTAAACATTTTACTCTTTCATATTTACCTCCTAATTACTCCCCCCCCCCACTTTTTTTTTTTTTTTTGTCTTTTAGGGCTGCACCACACACAGCACATGGAGGTTCCCAGGGCAGGGGTCAAATCGGAGCTGTAGCTGCCAGCATACGCCACAGCCACAGCAATTTGGGATCTGAGCCATATCTGCGACCTACACCACAGTTCATGGCAACACTGGATCCTTAACCCACTGAGCAAGGCCAGGGATCGAACTTGTGTCCTCATGGATGTTAGATTCATTTCCGCAAAGCCACAATGGGAACTCCTAATTACTTTTTCTTTAGTAGTAATGCACATGACTCATATTAAGCATTACTCTTCTTTTTGTGGTATTGAACACAGAATTCCAAGGCTGCTGAATAAGCATTCATACGCCATCTGTTGAATCAAAAATTCATCTGTATCCTTCCCCTGTTCTCATACTTTCTAGAGGTCAGGACCCCTCTATCTCTAAGGCAAATCTGTTTCACTCTAGGCAGCCCTGCTCCCTGCCAACAACTCCTATTTGTGCAGAAACAGGTGTCCCCACCCACACTCACAGTCCTAGCAAAGGCCCTACTTCCCAAGAAGTAAAGGATCTTTCACATGACAGACGTGTCCTCTCCCTGGGGTGAGGGTCTGCTCTTCCAAACCTAGTCACTCAGTCTACAGGATGAGTGTGAACCAGGAATGTTAAGGGAAACTACCGCTGGAAGGTGACAGGTTGTGGTAAGTAGGTGGGTTTTTTTAAATCTCTAAGCATAGAAGCTAGCTGACCTTTCCACTGCCCCTGCCTTTCTCTAATCCTTCTCTCCTCCCCTGATGACCCTTCTCCATCTTCCGTCTCTGGCCCTTTCGGCAAACACCGTGCTTGATGGACCGTGTCTCTGGGACATCCAGAGACTCAGATGAGCTGAGTTTGAGGACTCTTAGCTGGGAATCTTCCCCCAAACAGTATCAATGCCAGGCAAACACCCTTGAGCGCCTGAAGGACATCCCATCCTCCAACAGAATTTGACTCCTTTGGAGAGAGTTCTGGTTAACGGTCAGTAAAGAGCATCTTTTCTCTGATCTGAGATTGAAGTCTGTAATTTTCTTTTATCTTTTTTTTTTTCTTTTTAGGGCCACACGCATGGCATATGGAAGTTCCCAGGTCGAATCAGAACTGCAGCTGCCAGTCTGCACCACAGCCACAGCAATGCAGGATCTGAACTGCATCTTCAGCCTACGTTTGCTGCAGCTTGCAGCAATGCCAGATCCTAACCCACTGAGTGAGGTGAGGGATCGAACCCACATCCTCATAGGCATTATGCCAGGTTCTCAACCTGTTGAGCCACAATGGGAACTACTGTAATTTTCCTTTTTCATTGCCAATCCTTAGGTAGTTGATGGCTGTCAATAAGTCAGCATTCCCTATATATAAGACAGATAACTAACAAGGACCTACTGTGTAGCATTGGGAGGTCCATTCAATGTTCTATAATAACCTATATGGGAAAAAAGAATGGATATATGTAGACATATATAACTGATTCACTTGGCTATAAATCCGAGACTAATATGACATTGTAAATCAACTATACCCCAATAAAACTGATTTTTAAAAAAGATGGACTAGGAGAGTGGGAATTAAAAATTGGACAGGAATTCCCATCATGGCTCAACAGGTTAAGAATCTAACCAGTATCCATGGGTCGGATGTGGGTTCAATCCCTGGCCTTGCTCAGTGGGTTAAAGTATCCACCATTGCTGTGAGCTGTGGTGTAAGTCGCAGACATGACTTGGATCTGGTGTTGCTGTGACTGTGGCACAGACCGGCAGCGGCAGCTCTGATTCTGATTTGACCCCTACCCTGGGAACTTCCATATGCTGGAGTGTGGCCCTAAAAAGAGGAAAAAAAAAATTGGACACATTAAAAAAAAAGAGAAACAGCCTTTCCTATAGCTACTGGCTACACACACACACACACACACACACACACCACAAAGACACATCAGGAACCCAAGCTCACAGACTTTTCCCCTAAAGGGTACTAATTAATTGATTTGCCCAAACACTTCTCCTCACTATGGGGCGGGGGGCGGGGCTTACAGTATAGAGAATATGCAAAATGCCTAATCAGAGAAAACTGAGTCCACCTGTAAGAGAAGGGTAGCAACACTCCATCAGTTTATCCCCTGCAAAATATTTTATTGTGGAGTTTCCGTCGTGGCTCAGTGGTTGACAAATCCGACTAGGAACCATGAAGTTGTGGTTTCAATCCCTGGCCTTGCTCAGTGGGTTAAGGATCCGGCGTTGCTGTGCGCCGTGGTGTAGGTCACAGACGCAGCTCAGATCCCGCATTGCTGTGGCTCTGGCATAGGCCAGTGGCTACAGCTCTGATTAGACCCCTAGCCTGGGAACCTCAACACGCCACGGGAGCAGCCCTAGAAAATGCAAAAAGACAAAAAAAAATTTTATTTTCCCTCATATAGCCATGCTCTTATTTTAACAAGAACAAATGCTCCTGTAAATGTTAAATATACTTACAGTAAAGCCTGGTGGATTAGCGCAGGGTTTTATAGATCTCCATAACTAATCACATTTCCCAAGCAATTTTCATTTGCCAATGAATGAGTCACTTTGATAACCATTCCTTATTATCTACCGCTGAAGTAGGCAATGATTTTTATTCGTATTTAACAGATAAGGAGATCAATGCACAAGGAGACAGAAAAAGAACTGACTTAGTCACTTGGCGATGGGGTGGAGGGCTCAAAATTCGAATTCCCGGTCTCTCCCCACCTCCCAAGCCCCAGAGCTATGCGGCCAGTGTTGCAATAAGGAAGCCTATTTATATGACTTTCCACGGGACCAGGAAGTCAAAACCACAACAGGGGGAAAGCAGCAAGACATTGCTTTCTTGGCAAGGAGTTTCAAAGGCAGCAGCATGAACTGATTTCAGAGCATTTTGCTATATTGTGGGTGCTGCCGGGGACAAACCTGACTACAAAGGACTTGAAGAAAGAAGCATATTCTTGGGGAACACTGTTCACCCTCTTGCATATGAAAAATTAAAATAACCAAGCTCTGTGCTTTTAAAAGTCAAAAGAAAGGGCTTTCATTTTGAATCTTCTGACCCCTTCTTCCTTTCACAGTGAAATCTCAATTTGGTCCAAGAATAAATTGTCAACCAAGTGCTGGAACTTATCCCAAAAGTTCCCTTCCTCCTGCTTCTTAAATGCTAGAATCATGTACAATAAGGCCACCTCCACCCCCAGCCCCAAACTCTGCAAACCTTTCACGTGCAGGAAGTTGAGGATGCTGGTGTTGGTGTCCAGAAGGAGCAGCTGGCCCTTCTCCACCGTGACGTTGTCGCCCTCTTGTGGCCGTCTCCCAGAAAACCAGCTGTGAGCCCTGGACCACCTCCCGCAGAACTGAAAGGGAAAGTTGCCCTGCAAAACAGGTTTTGTTATTTTCTCTCGTTTTGTTTTGTGTTTTTTTTTTTTCAGTTTTGCTACATTTTAATCTCGTTCTGTTTTAAAGTAAGTCTGAGTGATCAATCAAAACAGAAACTCAACTCAAATTAATTTAAATATAGTTGTAAACATCTCAATAAAATCAGTCGACTCTCTCTTCCTCGTACAACTCACTTAAGAAGGGGGAAATACAGACGGGACCAAGTCTTACTTGAAGTGCCACTGTGGCTATGCTCTGGAATTCTCCAAAGACAAGCTGGTCATATTTTCTTACATTTTTCCCAAGCACAGACCCCCTTCTACGTAACAGATGAGGGTTGATTCCATTTTTTATTTTTACAGACAGATATTGAGCCATGGATGAAAAGTCATAAATAGCCAGGAATAGAGAATTAAAATGTTCTGCTTGATAGGTGGCATTTTGCTTTATGAAATTGGTGCCATTTTTCACTGGCTCTACTGCCAGGTGTCCCTGTTTTATAGCAACATTGCTCTCTCCACGTGTTCAGATCCATCCTCCCACTCTGCTTCTTGTGCTCTTATTGTCACCTTTCCCTCTGTGCTTACTGCCGGGAAAGCTCGTGCACCGGAGGAATGTCGGCTGAGTCCAGGTGCTAGCCCAGAACGTTGAGGGAGGGGCTGGGAGGGGGACTGCAAGGACCCCAGAGGAGGACGCATCCCCCTAGCCCCCAACACTCTCCCTCTCAGAGCTTCTGGCTTCTGCTTAATTTATGGCCACCCTGAAGTCATGTGGTTCTCAACCCAAGGATGTGAAAAATCACAGAGAGCAGTTTCAGGCTCATGCAAGAGGCAGAGAACAGGCTTCAATGTCTCATGTGGTTATGGAACCTCAAGTCTGATAAATACAATGGAATCCGATGGGAGAAGGTGATTACCTCCAGGTTAACACACGGTACCCTCTCTCCACACACGTCTCCCCACGCAGATTCCAACCTAGTGTGAAGCCCCAGTTCCTATAAAACAACTGCCTAGAAGGGCCTCCGATGGGATGTTAGGGGCAGATGGGAGAAGACTGCTAAAAAGGTGAGGCGCGTGTTTATACCACCAGTAACCGCACCTCCACATAGAACTGGGCCCAGAGTATTTCTGAGAGAGAAAGTGGACAAAGATATTGCTAGAAAAGCCACGAGATTTTTCAGGAGGATGCACTGACCCCAGGTCACTAGTCCTGAGCTGTATCCTGAGCTCCATCACCAACGAGGCTTGGGGATAAGGAAAAGAGGGATCTTTTTATGATCTGCATTGACGAAGGAGAAATGAAATCAGTGACTGGCCCCAGCTTAAAAGATGGAGGCATTCCTGTTGTGGCTCAGTGGATTAAGAATCCAACTAGTATCAAAAAAAAAAAAAAATGGAGTTCCCATCGTGGTGCAGTGGAAATGAATCTAACTAGTATCCATGAGGACACAGGTTCAATCCCTGGCCTCAATCAGTGAGTTAAGGCTCCAGCGTTGCCGTGAGCTGTGGTGTAGGTTACAGACATGGCTTGGATCTGGCATTGCTGTGGCTGTGGCATAGGCTGGCAAACAGCTCTGATTCGACTCCTAGCCTGGGAACCTCCACATGCCATGAGTACAGCCCTAAAAAGATTAAAAAAAAAAAAAAAGAATCCAACTAGTATCCATGAGCACTCTGGTTCAATTCCTGGCCTCGCTCAGTGGGTAAAAAATCTGATGTTGTCACAAGCTGCCATGTAGGTCGAAGATGGGGCTAGGATCTGGTGTTGCTGTGGCTGTGGTATAAGCTGGCAGCTCTGATTAGACCCCTAGCCTGGGAACTTCCACATGCTGCAGGTGCAGCCCTAAAAAGAAAAACAAAAGAGAAAGAGAGAGATGGAGAGGCATCAGACACAGTGATAAGCCTTCCCAGCACCACAGAAAAAAAGAATGTGGTGCCTGACCATCATTGTGGGCTGTATGAATTGTGTCCACAGGCTGACCATTTGCAGATTCAAAAAGTAGGAGGAAAGTTTAGCTCTTTACTGATTTTACGCTGAAGTTGAGGACAAGGAGATAAAACCACAGAAAGGGCTCCTTATAAAGCTAGACAGTCTACATCCTTATTATCCTTTAATTCACTCCTGTAGGATCCACAAAGATGGGGAGGGGGGGAGCACAAACAGGAGGAAACTGGAGTGAATAAAGTGCTGAAAAGATGGAAAAGACTGAACGATGGTAAAGGCACTCCAGAGAAAGGTGAATAGTATCAGCCCTGACTCACTAATGACAGGACTTTGGGAAAATTGCAGCCACTGGCCTTGCACCACATCCATAGCAATGCCAGATCTGAGTCATGTCTGCAACCTACACATAGCAAGACCTGATCCTTAACCACTGAATGGGGCCAGGGATCGAACCTGCAACCTCGTGGATACTGGTCGGGTATCCGAGCCATAATGGGAACTCCCTGCATCATTTTTTTTTTAATTCCACATATACGTGAGGATATATGTATATGTATGGCTGAATCCTTGCTCTATAGCAGAAATCAACACAACATTGTCAATAAACTATATTTCGATAAAATTAAAATTTAGAAAAGATGATGTTTTAGACAGATTTCCTCAGCCTAGAGCTCTTGAAGGTACAGGGTCCCTTAGCGGCACTGGGATGGAAACAAAAGCTCACAAGGGATAAATGAGGAATTTAGAATTAACAGGTAGTACTGTATATAGAACAGAAAAACAACAAGACTCTACTATATAGCACAGGGAACTATATTCAATGTCATGTAACAACCTATAATGGAAAAGAATTTGAAAAAGATACATATATAACAGAATCACTTTGCTATACACCTGAAACTAACACAAAATTGTCAATCAGCTATACTTCAATTTAAAAAAAAAGCTGAGGAGGTGGGAACAGGGATCTGGGGATCTGTCATTTTAACCATGTTCTGGATGGCACTTGTGCTTCAAATTTGAGGACCCATTCAAAGCAAGGAAGCAGGAATTTCCCTTCACACCAGCCCCTCAAGCTCAGGGAAGGCTTGCAAGCTGTAGATGAGCCATGAGGAGTATGAAGAATTAAACAGTGTGAACCCTTCTGAGACCTGAGCCCAGGGTTCAGATCCATCGCCCAGCCACAGCACTGCACAGAAAACCTGGGCTCGTGACCCCCATGATAGAAAGATCTGGAACAACTAGACATTCATCAGGTAAAAGGATGTCAGAGAAGGACCATGCTATGCTGTCGTCCATTAATGAATTTTAGAATCTTTCAAAACTCACAATTCACACCGATACTTGTTGTTGCCCTGGGGGAATTTAAAGACCTGCTCGCTTGGAAGCAGCTGTGTGTATGAGGATCTGCTTTCTCTGTGTTATGTCAGCATGGCCTGGCCCGTCAACCTTTGACAACTGCTACCCTCAGCTCCAACCAGGCAGGTGGGCAGGTCCAACACTGTTTATCTCCTCTTTACAGTTGAGGAGGCAAAGACGGCAGAGTTTAAATATTGTGTTGAAGACCCCGGAGGTGGAGAGAGCCTGGACACAGCTGAGCCAGATCTCACCTCCGTCTTGTCATTCACATGGCCTCTCCTGGGAATGCTCTTTGCCAAAATACCCTACCGCTCACTCCTTTACTTTACTCGGGTCTCTGCTCGAGCTCCATGCCCTCCCTGTCTCCTCATGAAAATGCTAGGTCCAATCGCTCCTTCTCCCTAATTACTTTATCTTGGTCTAAGACCGTACCATTCCTTGTGTATTCATCACCCATTAAGCTTACTCAGATGAAAAACAGACTTTTGTTTTGGTCACTGCTATACCCCCAACCTCCCTAAATACTGTCTAACACATAGTAAGTGCACAATAAAAATCGATGAAATTATTTCCTTTTTTTGGTCTTTTTTTGTCTTTATTTTTCAATTGAAGTATAACTGATTTATAATATTGTGATAATTTTGTTAATTTCAGGTATACATCCATGTGATTCAGTTATATACACACGCATGTGTGTATATATAAATCTATTCTTTCTCAGATTCTTTTCCATTACAAGGTGTTATTATAAGATATCGAATACTCGGAGTTCCCATCGTGGCTCAGTGGTTAATGAATCCAACTAGGAACTGTGAGGTTGCGGGTTCGATCCCTGGCCTTGCTCAGTGGGCTAAGGATCCAGCATTGCCACGAGCTGTGGTGTGGGTTGCAGACGCGGCTCGGATCCTGAGTTGCTTTGTGGTTCTGGTGTAGGCCGGTGGCTACAGCTCTGAGTTGACCCCTAGCCTGGTAACCTCCATATGCCAAGGGAGCGGCCCTAGAAAAGGCAACAAGACACACACACACACACACACACACACACACACACACAGTTATCAAATACTGTTCTACTGTGCTATACAGGAGGTCCTTGTTGTTACCTATTTTATGTACACATTACTATATATAAAATAGATGAGATGATTTCTTAACTGAATCTTCCTCCTGCTAAACCCACATGCATTTATAGATGTTACACACACACACACACACAAAACTGCACGCATAAGTTTACATGCGTTCTTGATACAAAAGGTGGGAAAATTCGTGATAAAACCAAAAATACTTTAAAATGCTTCATCCCCTAGGCCTCCTAATCCATTGAGTTTGCTTCACACCTTTTCCCACTCTGTTCTGTGTTTTCAAACTCTTTCAACTTAACCCAAACAATGGTGAGTATTGCCTTTGGAATGGACAAGCAATGAGATCCTGCTGTATAGCACTGAGAACTGTATCTAGTCACTTATGATAGAGCATGATAACGTGAGAAAAAAAGAATGTATACATGTATGTGTGACTGGGTCACCATGCTGTACAGTGGAAAATTGACAGAACACTGTAAACCAGCTATCATGGAAAAAATAAAAATCATTATAAAAAAAATAAAACCCAAGACTCAGAGTCAATCCCTCAGTGAAATCACCCACTGATTTTTTTCTTTCACCTTAAGTCTCATTAATCTATGTGGTAGATTTCAAATGATTATAAATGTCAAGCATAACATTTCAAAAGAGCTAAGCTTCCTTCTGCCCAAAACTTTTCCTTGCCATAATAAAGATATCTTGAGATATGTAAAATTTTATCAATGATTCATGCTTATTACAAAACAAGGACTAAATATTAAAAGTCCTACAAAAATTAATGCATCCTCAACAATCTGACAGCAGCCTGGGGAAGTAGAAGGGCCTTTTATTTCCATGATTGCAGGTTGTCGCTGAACCCATGATTACACGTATGCTGTCATAAGAATTTGTGCTCCACCTTTTCATGGTTGACACAATAATGGTATAATTCCCTACACAGGACTCCTAGGGCAATAACCCCATGAGCTAATGGATGTGGCTTACTTTTCAACACTTTTATCCTTCAATTCCTATCACTTGGATATAATCAATCAAAAAAAGGAATGCCGATAGCATCACTAAGAAAGACTTGTTGTCCATTTATTTGAAAGCCTCTCAGCTGATCCCAAGGTGATGTTTTTGGTGAAACCCATGCTCTTTGTCACCAACTCAACTCTCTGGTCAACATAAATTTCACTTGCACCAAATATAAGCTCTTACCACTACAGTCCTCAAGGTGTTCAACCTTTAACTTTAGTTTTCAGATAAACAAATCACTCACTCCCATTCTGCAGATGAAGAAAATCGTCTCTCGAAGGGCATGTAGGGAGGGATGGGGTGAAAAATAGAGATCTGGGAACTATCCAGAACACGGCCTCATTTCCACCTCAGAAACGACAGCCCCGAAGAAACCCAGACAAAACCCTCCAAACGGAAACAAAACACAAGCGAAAACTTTCCTGCCTCAGCTAGAAGCTTATGCAATTTGTTTTCTTCTTACAGCTTGTCAGCACTTCTCTGAACTTCAGGGATTGTGCAGTGTCTGCAAATCTTATGTGTCACCTTAAATGTATTTGCAGCCCCACCAGAGTTATCTTGAAAGAAATGATCGATCAGCAAGTTGGACCATCAGACAGAGCAAAGCCCTGTGTGCGAGCGTCTGTGTTCAGCTGGGGTGGTGGAGGAGGTAGGATGTGGGGATCTTTCTAGTCACAGTGCCTCCTGGATGACAAAGACAAGGAGGAACCGTTCTGACAACCTCCCCAGAATGCCTGTTTCAGCAGACAAGCCCTGGAAATAGGAAAAGACAAGTCCCAGCCACTGACGCTTTCTCCACCCTTTACGGAAGTCTTCTGTTTTCTCCAAAGGACTTATGGTCACTGAAACATCGTGTATGGTGTATATTTCAGTCAAGCCCCAATGGAACATAAGCTTCAAAAGAGCTTCTTGGTTTTCCACTGCAACCCCAGTACCTACAACAATGCCTGGCATGTGGAAGCTTCCCCCAAAATACATTTGAATGAATAGTCAACTCTCCTGTGGGCTCATAATCACTACGCCTTAATTATAAAACATAAGAATATTGTTTTAATAACAAATAATTTTACGTGAAACTGCATTTTTTCTTTGTTCAGTGCTTTTTTTACCTAGAAATGTTTTTAAACCAAAATGTTTTTTTCTTTTGTAACATCCTCCATTCTTTTAGGCATAGGATACCCTTTTCTCATTCTGATACAAATAGCACTTACATGTTCTTCTCAATTTGTAGGATTTTATATTTGCATGTTAGTCCTCAGCTAATTTAGAATTCGTAATGATGGGGAGTTTTCCAATTTTCCTTATTTTTTATCTTTGCTTTTTTTCCCCAAATAGTTAACTTCCCTCACACCACTTACTAAAATAATGTTTTCACTCCCAACTGAGAGTCTTAGCTATTTTAATAACTGCATTTTAATGTTGGATGATATTTAGCTTGTTAGCCAATTAAAATTGCAAAACTGGAGTTCCCATCTTGGCGCAGCGGAAATGAATCCAACTAGGAACCATGAGGTTGCAGGTTCGATCCCTGGCCCCGCTCAGTGGGTTAAGGATCTGGCATTGCCGTGAACTGTGGTGCAGGTCGCAGACATAGCTCAGATCTGGCATTGTTATGGCTCTGGCATAGGCCGGCAGCATCAGTTCTGATTAGACCCCTAGCCTGGGAACCTCCATATGTTGTGGGTACAGCCCTAAAAAGACAAAAGACAAAAAAAAAATTAAAACATAAAATATAAAATTGCAAAACTTTTATGTAAGAGCTAACGATACAAGTATTTCTTTTACATACATCTGACCTCATCCATATTCTAAAGGTGTCCCTCTTATCATTGAAAAAGAGACGTATAGCCAGATAACTGATATAATATGGGATTAATTCAATAATTAAAGGCATAACCAAGGTGCTATGGGAGTTTAGAGGCTTAGATGGCCAACTATGGTAGAGGCCACCTTACTGGTAAAATCCAGTGCATTATGTACCTTTCCTTTCCTCAATCTGGACACCACAGATAAGTTAACAGAGGCCAAGATTATTTCATGGTTACGAAACCAAAAAATGCTCATTGGAGGAAAAGTCTACCATCTACAAATCCAGGATTAAGAATAGCACCCCTGACCTATAATCTAATAACTCCTTAGGGAACAAAAAGGAAATTAAATTAGTTTGGCATAATTTGTTCTTACTGAGCTCATGCTGGCTCTAAGTGATCACTTTCTTTTCTCGGTGCTTCTAAACCCTTCAGGATGATGAGACAGCATGAGAAAGTCCCTCCACCCTGCCCAGCACACTGACTCCTCATACGTCAACACCACCTTCTGCCAGCGACTGGAGCCCAACTCACATTTACACTTTGTCCCTGTTAGAAACCGGGGCAGGTCACTAGCTTCCCTCTCCCTTCCATGCACATCCCAAACAGCAAGATTTCTCCGAGAATGCTGGTATCAGCTCAATGCTTCATCCAGGTAAGTTATTTTAGAACTCTTAAGCTTTAGTACAGTCTGCAAATACAACAAACTTGCAAAACTTTTCTTCATCTCTTCCATCTTTAAAAAATTTTTTTATTAAAGCATACTTGATGTACAATGTTGGTTAATTTCTGCTGTATATTTCAGTCAAGCCCCAATGGACTTCCATATGGTCTATCCCAAGAGACTGGATATAGTTCCCTGTGCTATAGAGTAGGACCTTGCTGTTCATTCCTTCTAAATGTAATAGTTTGCATCTACTAACCCCAAACTCCTCTTCCATTTGAATCTTCAAATCTCCTCAATGTCTCTTCTGAATTACAAGCCATTGTAATTACGTTCCATTGTCCAACACCTCCGACAGCCTAAGAGCAGTGCTAGACATTTGACTTATAGTATCCTTAAGCCTCACAACTGGAAAACCTATATATTCCTCTCTCCACCTGAATTTTTTCAATGTTCAATTTTTTTTTTTTTTTTTTGGTCATGCCCATAGCATCCAAGTAGTTCCTGGGCCAGAGATCAAACCCGAGCCACAGCAATGATGCCAGATCCAGATCCATAACCCACTGCACCACCAAGGAACTCCATCAATGTTCAATTTTAAAAATTATTCATAATGGCTAACACTGTGGAGTGCACTTCACAGATAATATCACACTCAAATCCTCACAGACTCTTCTCAGCCTCCATGCCTGAAACTTTGGAGCCAATGGATCTCTAGACTCAATAAATATTTATAGTGTGAGGCTCTGGATTAGGCCACAAAAGTAAACAAGTTCCTGATCTCAGGAAGCTTGTATCTTAGGGAGATCAAGTTAGTGGAGTGTGAGCCAGAGGCACTCTGACAAAGGAGACGCTAGGTGTGTTGCAGACTCAGCAAGGAGCACAGAGAGGGCAGTGAGGCCTGAAGGTGGGAAGGCTGCACAGCTCTGTTGCCTTCCTGCTGAAGCAGTGGGCCATTCATTCACTTTTCCCACTTAAAGACCTCAAGTTTTCTGCCTGTCATAGAAAAAAGAATCAAGTAAAATATGCAGTAGTCTATAACAGGGTCAGCCAACTGCAGCCTGGCTCATTCACTCTACTGATAAATAAAGCTTTATTGGAACATCGATTGCACCATTCACCTACATACTGCTGCTGGCTGCTTTCCATATGTGACAGAGATTCTATGGCCCACAAAAGCTAAAATATTTACCCCCTGGTTCTTTATAGAAAAAGTTTGCCTATTCCTGGTATACTCCAATTTATATGATTAATATAATAAGAAGAACTGATATTGTCCAATTACCTATAATATACTTGGTACGCTACATGTATATTCTATCGATACCGAGATATGTTCAAAATAGAACTTTTTATGATTAAAAATAAAAAATTATAACACAGCTACCTAAGAGTTTGGGGACTGGAAGCAAAAGGAGGTATTGAAATCCTGGAAACTGGTTCAATTCTCTTCATTCTCCAGTAAGCAATAAGCCAGGTCTCTGAAAGCTACATAAAGGCAAGTGGTGTGAGGGCATGTGTGTGTGTGTGTGTGTGTGTGTGTGTGTGTGTGTGTGTGTGTGAGTGACACCTGGGCCTGAGCACATACACACATACAGTCAAATCAGAAGACTGACAGATACATGCGAGCCTTTTCTGCAGAGCTGACACACTGCCATTTAACCAGTGAGCACGGAGCATGTGTTTCTGTTCCCAGTCACCAGTAAGAGACAAGGTTAACATTTTAAGTGATGGACTACAGCGTGTTATTTCCCCATGCAATGGACCCGTGACTGCGCTGCCTTTGAAAACACTTAATTTCAGTGATTGAATACACGGGAGTGCACTTTCCCCGCTATGAACCTTTGACAGCTCCTCAGTTTCATACACCAGGGGGACTTTTTTCCCCTCTTTTCCCCCCTCCCCCTTATACCTGAAGGAAAGCAAAATGAATATGTGGTGGCAGAGAGAAAAGGAGGAAGCCCAGAGAATGAAAACTGGTTTGTAAGCATCGTGTATTTTACAATAGACATACTCACCGCCATCTGCTCTAATTACTTTTAATGTTTGGGCTACCATCTTCATACAATAGAAATAATGATCTCCTCAAGGGCAAAAAAAAAAAATTTTTTTTTTTACAGAAACAAACAAAAGTTGATTGCATTTAGCTCCCAGGCTAAAGAAGCATCAAGCTACTTTGTAGTGAGCAATCAATTAGGAAAGTGGGTATGTCTCTGATTAACACAGACAACTCAGGTCTCCTCTGTGGTGCCCTCCCCCTGCCTCCTTTTCCCACCTCTTTGGAGGACTTGTGCCCATAGCTCATAGAGGGCAAGGAGGTGCCCAGACATGCTTCTAGGTCCGAGGACACACCCCATAAATTCCTTACATTTGGATCAGAATCAGACCAAGCCAAGTCTTCTCCCTATCTTCAATTTGGCATCAGATATGCCCAGAGTTGAAAAATGCTAAATATAAAGGTAGGTGTTCTACCAAGAGTACAGATCAGTCCCCTCCTGGGGTGAGCTCCCCAGAGGCCACCCCAAACCTGAACCCCTCATTGGAAGCTAGAACTAACAGCCTATTAAAGTCTTCAGGAGTGGAAATGACCCAGACCCCCCCAGAATAGGTCTCTTCCTTGGTACCCAGGAGAGCTGAGGACCCAGTGAAATACATGGAGTCCAGAAAGACAAGGAATAGATGGCTGCAATGTCAGTGGAACCTTGACTTTCACAAAAGCCTTCTCAAACCCCCAAGTTTGAGCATACTACCATATTAACAATTCTGAGATGCCTCTCCCCCAGGATTCCTTCCCCCTGGTGTATATACCCTACTCATTCCCCTCCCCCTTAGTAGGAATAGGGCTGATGAATAGGATGGGCTGTCAGATTACATCATACAGCATGATCAGATTACATCATATGGCAATGGTGAAGGTATTTTGCAGGTATAATTAACTTCAGAAATCAGTTGACTTTGGGTTAATCTAAAGGGGGACAGACATGTCATATATATGGGAGCTCTTAAAAGACAGATTCCCTCACTGACTTTGAAGGAGCAAACTGCCATGTTATAAAGAAGACCACATGATAGGACCCAAGAGCAACCTCTAGGAGCTGAAATGGTCCCTGCACAACAGCCAACAAGAAAATGAGGCCCTCATCCCACAGCAGAAAGAAATTGGCTTCTGCCAACAATGTGAACAAGACTGAGGAAAGATGTTGAGTTCCAAATGAGGATGTAGCCAGGCTGACACTCAACTTTGGCCTTTTGAGATGCTAAGCTGAGACCCCCAGTTTCTCTGTGCCCAGATGTCTGACCTGCAGAAACTTGGAAATCATAAATGGGCATTTGGCATAGAAAACCAATACACCATCATAATGGCTTTCTTCTTTTGGAGAGTAATTTTCAGAGAATGCCATTGAGTTTTCCTCCTTTCATAGAAGTCACTGCTCAAAAGGTGGATATCAAGACCAAGCTGGGTAGGCAGAAGGCCAGGTGGTTCCTTCACTGCTTAAATGACTCCAAAGGATATGCAACACAGATTTTTTTTTAATTTCTGATGCCAAGAAGTTTAAACTAAGACCTGACAGAGAACTCATTTGCTCAGGAAGAGTTAAAACTGATAAAGATAAACAGCAAAGGCCATAGGACCACTATGTCTTTACAACTTTTCTCTACCTAGGCTGAAGAAATGCAAAACCTTTCTGGTCCTGAACATGACCATGATTAGTCTCCTTTGGGAGATACTAAGAATTTTTGAAAGCCCAGATTCCAACTTGACTTCTGAGTATGGTATTTGAATATAATTGATAGTAATAGCACTTCTTTTTTACTTGTGTTGCTTCCTAAGGAGAGAGGAAAATCTGACTTTTTTTATTCTCTCACTTAAAAAAAAAAAAAAGGCAATGTTTTGCAGAGAAAAGTCAAACTCAGAAACCAGAGAGATTCATCCGTACGAGTACCTAGTATCTTCATCAGCCTTGACTAAATCACTTTTCCCTCCTTTTCTAAGCTTCAGGGTAGAGATTAAGGTACCTTTTAGGAAGGATGAGAGAAATATTCATTTAGGTTTTTAGATCTCTTGATATCAAAGTAGCATCATGTTTTATTCTTAAGCAATCATGCATATATTGTCTGGTATTTGATGAAGCAAAAGGATTTGCTTTAAGGCTAATACCACAAAACTATCAGTTCTGCTTGAGGAATGAGGAAGCCCTGAAAGATTAAATGATGGGTTTCAGAGCCAGGATGCAATCTCAAGAATCTAGAATTTCAGGAACCTGCCTGTCCATGGCAGTGCAGATGTTGTTCTTGTATACACAGGTTGTGTTGGTTAAAATCCCCTTTGTGAACCTTCAGTGGGCACACTCTATGGGCCAGGCACTACAGGGCCCTCCCCTTATAACTGAATTTATAAGCTCTTAGAGCCCAGTTTCAAGTGCATTGTTCCCTTTACTCTAAACGCATCCGCCACACACTGTCCCCTTTCTGCCAAACCCTGTTTATTGGTTCCAGATGCAATGAATCATCTACTGACTTGAGCGACATTAGAGGTAAACACAAAGGTTCAAATGTAGAGATAATTGAATAATACCAACTACCAGTAACAGCAGTCCAGGCAAAGGAGGAAATAGACCCGGAGATTTCAGATAGGGCCGTCTGATGGAAACCCTCCACTCTCAGGATCAGAACCACATGCTATTTTGACATGATGGAAAAATCTCTATGTTCTGATTTTTCCAAATTTTCATATGCCAATGATCAGAATGGGTAGGTGTGGCAAGCAGGTGGTGACCTGATTTAAACATCCCCATGATTAGAAATAAAACATCCAAAAATCAACTAGACTGCCATGCATTTCATATCTCAAAGCAGTGTGCATCAGCTGTGTGTGTATATATATATATATATATATATATATATATATATATCATATATATATATAGATGTATATATATATATACATATATTTATTAATTTTATTTATCAGCAGTCAACTGTTGATAAATAAAATTAATAAAATATATGCATTTTCCCAGTAAACTCTTGACTGCTGATAAATAAAATATATGCATTTTTCTGGTAAACTCTTCTTTATGGAAAGCCCCATAAAGCAAAAATTATCTAAAGCTCTTCCAAAAACTCATAAAGCTCAATATAATTTCCAGAGAACACAATGAACTTTAATCACTTGCTTCACCTGGCATTCATTGTATACAATGCACATAACATATAAACACAAGTATGTGTATAACATATACACATGAGTTTATACAAACACTTGAAAAACTTTTCTTGTTGTGTCTTTAAAGGCAGAAAACTCAGAACCTTCGGTGAATACTTAACCATCCACAGCCACAGTTATCATCCAAGAAGTTTGGAAGTTTAAGAGCCACAAAGACCCCCATGAAGTGAGCCTTAAAGCAGCAGCAATCAACTCTCTTGGGATCCAAGGAGGGAGTAATTCAATAAGCAATATTGGAGAGTGATCAGAGGTCTCCATATCTCACAGAACACACGCAACATGCCTTTCCATGGAATTGCCCCAACTTTTGGGAATTACCCCCTTGCTGGAAATCAGGACCTCAACTGGCTGAGGATGAATTATTTATGTACTTCTGTTTTGCCTTAAGTAAACAGAAACTTCTTTCCCCATTTTCCCCATGGGAAGAAACTGAGCTCCCAACAAGTGCCTTTATTAACTTAAGGGTTAATGAAAGCTTTGATATCTATTCTAATATCTTATTTCTAAAATGTGAAATTAAGTGATGCTCCAAGATGACTTAATGAACTGAGCATAGCTAGAGTCAGGACAAGAGCCAAATCAAAGTGATTTGTTTCTTCTACCAGAAGATATGGTCTTTATTTTTAAAATAACACAGCCTAAGGAGCGCTTCTAAAATTTTCTTGATCAACCAATCAACATGCATTTTGGTAGGTATGAGCCACATCAGTGGATCCCATGAAAAAAGCTAGCAAGCGGTGGTACAGCGTTCCATTATTTTCCGTTTGATATTTATGGAAAACTCCTCTAGGTGAAGTCTCTTTGCCTGGGATCTCTCCAAAGGTGTCTTGATGTTTTAGAAAATTAAGAGAAAAGAAGTCACTTTACCCCCTCATCGATCATATGAAGCAGAAAAAAATACCCTTTCCCTGTTAACTCCCTCCTCTTTTCCATTATACTCAACTACCTGGTGTTGGAAGGTAGCTTTTAGTCTGTAAGTCTTCAAGTTTTTCATATGGGCAGTCCAAAGCAAACCCAAACTCTAGTTTAAACCTTTTGAACACATTGAGAACATTTATTGACCATGTAATGGACAAAGATCATTAACACCTGCCCTAATTCTCTAAGCAACCAAGATGATTAAAAAAAAAAAAAAGATACCCAAAGGATGTTTAGAAAATAGGAGGAAAAAAATCAGAAAATAAAGTTTATTTACTGTCCGCAGACTAAGTCAGAGACTTGGATTTTAAAGGTAGAACTTAGGCCAACATAATTTATATAGAAGATGCTTTTTTGAATTTTTGTAGGGGAAATCTTCATGGCATTGGATTTGGCAATGATTTCTTTGAGGTGACACTAAAGGCACAGCAACAGCAAAACAGATAAATTGGACTTTGTCAAATTAAGAACTTTTGTACATCAAAGGAACAGAATCAACGGAGTGAAAAAACAACCTGTGAAAATGAAGAAAGTATTTGCAAATCATATAAAAGATAAAGGATTGATATCCAGAATATATAAAGAGATTTTGAGTTGTAACAACAACAAAAACAAACAACCCTATTACAAAATTGTCCATGGGCTTGAATAAAGATCTCTTCAAAAAAGATACATTAATAGCTAATAAATATATGAAAAGATGCTCAACATCACTAATCATTAGGAAAATACAAATCGAAACCAAAATAAGATGTCACTTTACAGCCACTAGGATGGCTATCAGTTAAAAGAAAAACAAAATAACAAGGATTAAAGAGAATATGTAGAATTGGAACCCTTGTGCATCGTTGGTAGGAAGGTAAAATGATGCGGTTGCATTGGAAATGGCATGGCAGGTCCTCACAACATTAAACATAGGAGAACCATATGATTCTGACCATTCCACCTCAGGGTATACATCCCAAAGAATTGAAAGCAGGGACTCGAACGGATATTTTACATCCATGTTCATAGCAGCATTATTTACAATAGCCTAGAAGTGGAAGGAAGTAGCCCATCACAGATGAATGGACAAACAAAATGGTATATACATATAATGAATGTGGTATATACATATGATGGAATATTATCCATCCTTATAAAGGAAGGACAATCTGATACATGCTACACCATGGAAGAATATTATGCTAAGACAAACAATCCAGTCACAAAAGGATAAATATTGCATGAGTCCATTTAGATGAAGTACCTATGCTGTCAAAGTCATGGAGACAGAAAGTAGAATGGTGGTTTCCAGGATGTGGAAGGAGGGAGAACAGGCAGTCAGTGTTTAGTGAGCATGGAGTTTCAGTTTGTAAAGATGGAAGTGTCCTGCAGACATGGTGGTGATGGCTGCACAACAATGTGAATGCATTTAATGCTACTGACTTGTACACTTAAATTAAAATGGTGACTTCTATTTTTGTCTTTTTAGGGTCACACCTGTGGCATATGGAGGTTCCCAGGCTAGGAGTCGAATCAGAGCTGTAGCCACTGGCCTACGCCACAGCCACAGCAACATGGGATCTAAGCTGCGTCTGTGACCACACCACAGCTCACACCAATGCCAGATCCTTAACCCACCGAGCCAGGCCAGGGATCAAACCCACATCCTCACGGATACTAGCTGGGTTCATTAACCACTGAGCCACAACAGGAACTCTAAAATGGTGACTTTTATGCTATGCGTATTGTACCACAGTGGCAGAGGAAGAAGAGGGGACTCGTTTGAGAGCAAGCTGCCTGTCATTGATGGAGAAATAAAGGTGATTGTGGGTCCCAACAAAGAGAACAGATCAGGGGTAATAAAAAGGAATTTATCCAAGAAGCAGACTGAATTATTGGGCAGAGCAAAGTTCCCCACCCCAGAAAAGTAATGTAGCAGCCCGCCAGAGAGAGTTCAAGGCCAAGGACCTCAGTTGGAAGATTTGTGGTAAACTCACCAAAAAGCCCATGAGAAAGCTAATGATGGTACCTCTCCCGCCCACAGTCACTAACCCTAACCCTAACCTCTCCCACCCGCAGTGCACTTGTTGTCTTGTTGCTGTATCTGCCACATCTGATATTTACCATCTCTTCCCCTGGGCCAACTCTTAGGAGAAGTAGGGAAAGAGATGGAGAGAAGAGGGAAATTACCATTCCCCAACAACTAGCTTCCAAGCCATCTGGGGGTGGGAAAGTCAATTTTTAAACTAAATAAACATTTGAGGCTTTGAAATTATATTGGACTGCATTGGAGTTAGATGATTCTCAGAGCCTATCAAGACTAATGCCTTCAAAAGCAGGTCAGAAGATAAGGACCCAGTTACCGGAGACCTTGGCCAGGGTGTTTCAGGGAGGAGGGGCTGTCAAAGCCAAGAAGCTTGAAGAGAAGGATGGAGCTTGGGGCGGGGAACTGGAAACAGCCAATGGCAGTATCCTTTCTACAGCTGTGCCAATGAAGGGAAAGAGGAGTCAACCACTTCATGGAAGGGGCCGGAGGATCCAAAGAAGATTAGGGCAAGGTTGAAGTTCTTCAATTAAGAGTAAACAGTTTAGGAGTTCCCATCGTGATGCAGCAGAAACGAATCCGACTAGGAACCATGAGGTTGCGGGTTCGATCCCTGGCCTTGCTCAGTGGGTTAAGGATCCCGCATTGCCGCGTGCTGTGGTATAGGTCACAGACGCTGCTTGGATCTGGCATTGCTGTGGCTCTGGCAGCAACATCTCCGATTCGACCCCTAGCCTGGGAACCTCCATATGCCACAGGTGCAGCCCTAAAAACACAAAAGACAAAAAAAAAGAGTAAACAGTTTATACATTGAGAAAAGTGAGATAATGGAACAAAGGAAAAGAAAGGAGATTGTGGATGATGTCAAATGCTGCCGGGAAAGGGTTAGGGTTAGGGTTAGGGTTAAGGAGAGGAAGTGGCCTAGAACACATGGGCGGAGATCAGCCTCATCCCACCAACCCTGGCAGTCCCCAAGCATCCATCCCCTTCTTGCTCACTGGCACATCCTTCCTGGAATCTGCCAGCACCTCCCTTAGCCTCTGCTTCCATCTACCTTATGACAACTCTCGAATCTGTATTTCAAACCCTGAACTCTGCTCTAAACTCTAAAGCTAGACATCTTCACATGTGTGGTACATGGAGCACTCAACCACAGCCAGTGTAAAACTGCATCCTGTATCTTCCCCTTCCTATAAACTCACTCACTCGGTTGTTGACACTTAGTGGCACACCATCCACCCCGTTTACAGCGCCCCCAACTCCCCTATACCTCCTCCTAATCTCTACCTCCATCTTTTCTCAGAAGGGCAAAATCTGGATGCTTGCAAAAGAAGGTAGAGAAGTTAAAGGTTAAAGAATATTCTTAGAAATACTTCCCAGACTATGACCCTACTTACAGAAAATGTAACTCCTTGGCTTTTAAAAAGAAATCATGCAAACCTTTAACACTCTGAACAATACGGCTTGCTCAACATGATCTCATGTCATTAAAACCTTTATCTGTGAACCAAATATCATATAAAAATTGTGGAGTTCCTGTTGTGGCTCAGGGGTAACGAATCCGACCAGTTTCCATGAGGATGCAGGTTCGATCCCTGGCCTTATTCAGCATTGCCAGGAAGTCACCAAAATGTGTCTATTCACCTCATAAGTGCCTCTTGGCTCCAGCTTATCTTTTCTGTGTGCAGGGCAACAGAAGGTGCTCACAGGTACCTAGATCTTCTTGACTAAAGGTTCCGTGAGGGCAGAGAGCAAATCTCTTTATGCAGCTAGCCTTTAGCTCAGTACTTGGCCCACAGCAGGTGTGTAATGAATACTTACTGGAAGAATGACCATCATTGTGACAGCTGAGCTGGTCTCATTGCTACTCTGCTCACAGCCTTCCACCCCGCTGTCCACTACTGAGACTGCCAATATTCGATATTCTCTTCCTTCAAAGAAATGTAAAACCCCTCACCTAGAACTGGTCTCCCCAGCCTCATCTTCCACTCCTTCCTGCACCTCCACTGGAACAAGCAGCATCCTCAAGCTATACCAAAAGCCACACCACCTCCTAAACATACCCTGACCATGGCGATGCCTTAGTGCCTCTGTCCTGGGCAATACAGTCATTCCTCAAGGTCTGGTTCCACTTTTAAATTTCCCTGCGACGACTTCCGCAGACTCTTGAGAAACTGTTCTTTGCTCATTGCCTGCCCTGCATTCCGCTCTTACTGCTTTTGTGGTCCACATTTACCCCGATGTTGACCTTGCTAGAATGTGAGTTCTAGAGGGCAGGGGCTGCCTCGTAATTGCCCACATATCACGCAAGTTACCAGCATGGTACCTGGAATGCAGGGGGCACTTACCAAGTCAATGAGACCAAATTCATGAACAAGACCCACTGTGTGAAACAGGCAGCCAGCAAACAGAGGATTGCGGTGACGCAAAAAACCTTTCTCTTGCCTGAAGTTTTACAACAGCTTTGTCCTTTGTTAAGAATGATTTCGTGTCTTTTAAGAAATTTATGAAATTCCTCAAGGGAGAAATCAAACTGCTGGTACTGTGTCTGCCAGCAGAGTGCCACCAAATCTGCCTCGATAAACCGATAGTGCTTATTTGTAATTTGCAGCTCCCATTTGCATGCGAATAACTAATGTGCTTGAGTCCATAAAATTGATTTTTCTCTTACGTTAAGTATTCCACCTACAAGCTTGTTAGTGTATCAGTCAATGAAGTCTTACTATATTCAAACAACAGACATTCATTGAGCCAGGTACTGTGGAAGGTTCCGAGGATAAAATGATAAATATAATTCCTACCTCTCAGGAAGTTCACTGACTAGAAGAAACCAACATATAAGCCAACCCTTATAACAGCACACAGGTTTGCTTCTTTTCTCAGAAAGGCAAAATCTGAATGCTTTCAAGAGAAAGTAAAGAAGACAAAAGCTAAAAGAACATTCTTAGAAATACTTCCCAGACTATGACCCTACTTGCAGAAAATATAACTACTTGGCTATTAAAAAGAAATCATGCAAACTCTGAACAATACAACTTGCTCAACATGATACCATGTTATTAAAAACTTTATCTGTGAACCAAATATCATACAAAAATTGTGGCGTTCCCACTGTGACTCAGCAGTAATGAATGAAACTAGTATCATGAAGATGCAGGTTCGATCCCTGGCCCTGCTCAGTGGGTTAAGGATCCAGAGTTGCTGTGGGCTACAGTGTAAGTTGCAGACACAGCTTAGATCTAGCATTGCTGTGGCTGTGGCATAGGCCAGCTGCTGCATCTCTGATTCGACCCCTAGCCTGGGAACGTCCATATGCCACACGTGTGGCCCTAAAAAGCAAAAACAAAAAGAAGAAGAAGAAACAAAAAAATTATAAACAACGACTAGACACTCATCCATTTAAAGACTGTAACTAACTTCTTTTTCATTTCAAGATGGTGGACTGTGCAGAAGTTCCCTGATGGTGCAGCAAGTTAAGGATCTGGCACTGTTACTGCAGTGGCTCAGGTCTTTACTATGGCGTAGGTTCAATCCCTGGCCTGGGAACTTCTGTATGCCATGGGCAGAGCCAAAAAAAAAAAAAAAAAAAAAAGACAGTAAACTGTTCACCACTAATGATCTTTGTTCAGCTTCTTTAAAAATCTAAACCAACTGTTAAGAAAAGGAAAAAAAAAAGTAAAATTCCCTTATTTTGATGGAAAATAGTAAAAAGCCACAGAACGCATAAACCTCTGATTGGCACCCACGCTTGTCCCCGAGAGGCAATGCCATAAATCCTCAGAAGAAACCCCTGATTCAACACCATCCCCTGAAACACACTCACCAATATACTCTTCCACCTACACTCCACTTCTCCTCTGATTGGAGTCACACAAAAACCTCAATGCAACCCAAGCTCAAATTCCTCAAGACAACTGCGGTCACAGAATCCAGTAAGAGAAGCTTCGAGATATCCACACCCAGACCACCTTTGAGGCATTTGCCCTGGGTGGGCCTTAGGCCTCCTGCACCAAAGCTGAAATTCGGCCATTGCTTACATGGTGCGTAGGAAGCCTTTGCAAGACTCAGGAAGGGAGCACAGTAAAGCCTGCTGTTAGCAAAACCCAGAAACAAAAGGGAGGCCAAGTTAATGTCATATGTGTAATTGGTAACTCAATTATAAACCCATTTTTCTTAGACTTTGACACATCAGGCCAGCCCACAATCACCAGTGCACAAGTAAATTTAACCAAGTTAAAAAAAAAAAAAAATTCTTGGTGTCTCACATCGTCTTCCAGGTAACCACAAGGGTGACAACTGGCCAGACCACAAATAATGAGGGTGCAGCTGGTATTAATATTTTAATTTGAACCATCGTGATTGCAGAAATAGGATCTCCTTTTACATTTGTATTCAGACAAGGCTGGCAACAGCATCTGAGCACATAATCACATCCCAGTGTGTTTCTCTCACTCAAAAGCTGAACCTTCTGCTTTAACATGTTCACAGACTCCTCCAGGCCCGCTTCAAACAGACAAAACACTCCTCCTAAAACTCAAAGAGACATCGCAACACCTTTGTAATAGGCCTGTTTCCCAAGGGAGGGATAAAAGGACAAGGCAAATTAAGGGAAATGTGGAATATAAACTTGAAACCTACTGTCAATAAAACCCAAAACAAACTCGAAGCGGAGGTGAAGAAAACAGGGGGAGGAAACGCAATGTTAAATGGTCATCTTTCTTCTCCTTTTATTTGAGGAAGTTAAGTTTGCACAGCTCCTTACAAGCTGTCTTTGGCTAAAATCACTATTAATGAGCTTTGACATTTGAAATTTAACTGAGCATGAGCTAACAGCTGCCAGCACTGCACCACCCATGAAGTCAACTGGAAATATTTCACTCGGGCCTAACGGTGTGTTTATTGACAAGACACAGCTTTCAAGAGAAAGTGTTTATAGCAACTACTTTACCTGCAATCCCTGCCCTGTGATGTCTGTTTGGTTTCACAGTTTGGGGTGGAGCGGGGGGGTTCCTCTTTAACTCCCCCTGGTCCTGGCTGTAATTGTTTTCAAGTCTAGCAGGAAAACATTAATGAAGCTCTTTGCTCCCCAGCAACCTGGATTGTCAGGACAGGTCTGAGAATGTGGAGTGATGACAAAGGAACAGGCCACAGGGAAAAAAGAAGTAAGCGCTTTCAAAAGGCAAGATGAAAATACTTGTTATGGCAATGCCATTGCCACTACCCTTTTCCAAAAGAGAGCACTGGATCCGTGAGGCTGGCAAGATGGCCTGGGTTCTTCTTAGCTAAAATTGGGGCTAAAATTGGAAGCGAATCCATCACTAACCAAGTCATTTCCCCGAGAGAAAGGCCTAGAAGGAAGCCATTCCCTTTACTCCTCACCAAAGCAGGCTTTGGCCACACTGACTTGTTGAAGAAGGGAGAGTGAGGATGAAGAGGGATGACCTTGACATAGACGGATGCTCCCTCACATGCCCCTCCTGCACAAAGCCTCCACCTCCACAATGTGCTAAAGCAAAATGGGAGCATCCTCTTGAATCCTCCTGAATCTCATGCTAAGGTCCTACGGGCACTCTTCTGATCCTGTACCAATTCTTGGCCTTAAGCACCCCTAGATGCCAATATCAGAACGAAATTCAGAACCTCCATCCCTTCCCTGAAGCCTGCGTTAAGCTGGAGAATTTACGGGTTGCCTTTGTGCAAGGCATTCCTGGACCCAGCAGAGGTAAGAGCAGAAGTCATAACCTAAGCTGGAGTGCCTCTGAGGAATGCAAGCGGAATCCCCGTTACAAAGAAAAGAAAGTTCGGAACCCATGACCAAGAAGTCACATACAACGTGAGGTCTCATTTACCAAACCAAGCTGGGCCTCCGCTACGACAAAAAGTGGAGGGCTCCAGGGTGACACCAAATCATGCAGGTAATTCAGAGGTTACAACTGGAGGAACAGGAGGAAGGGGAAAAGGAGCAGCCTTTGTCCAGAGCTATTTTTTCCTTACTAGATTTTTTTCCACAGAAAAACCTGATATGATCAGACTGTAAATTCTTTTAAAACAAATCTTTATGTTACATGTTCCCTTCATCTCAGAAGTTACATGACTTCCACATTGTTTCCAAAAGTTATACAATGGGCAGAATTTTTTAAATAATTTCTAGTAATCATTAATGCACCAGGGTGTACTTTTGATACTTCTGATGACTTAACAGATAGCACAAGACAATTACCAATTTATTTTTCCTCTTAGCATACTTCTGCTTATAAATGTGGTAGAGTGAAGTGAAAATTCAATGATCAAGAAAAATCATTCTGTTTGGCGGATCTGTGTAACTATAATTACTGTTCATCTTAAGTTTAAAAAAAAAGAGTTCCCATCATGGCGCAGGGAAAACAAGTCTGACTAGTAACCATGAGGTTGCAGGTTTGATCCCTGGCCTCGCTCAGTGGATTGAGGATCCAGCATTGCCATGAGCTGTGGTGTAGGCTGAAGATGCAGCTCAGATCCCGCGTTGCTGTGGCTGTGGTGTACCCTGTAACTGTAGTTTCGATTAGACTCCTAGGCTGGGAACCTCCATATGCCATGGGTGCCCCTCTCCCCAGAAAAATAAATAAAACGGAAGTGTAAGTGATATACAGCACTTGGCTCTCCTAGGGTCACCAAATTAGGTCTCGATGACGGAAGGTACATGCCTGGTCTCTCACAGTCTCAATACAAAAAATAACTAATATGAAAGGCGGGGGGGGGGGGCGTTGCAAAAATTTTATCTCGTCAGTCAGTGAAGAAAAGAAGAACAGAAGAGCAGACTATATGGATGTGGAGATTGCTGACAGCAGCCCGTCTGACAGACACCTGCAGCCCAACAGCAAAGGAAGGATGCGTCAAGGCCATTTGGCAAGGAGCACGCACCTTCCTGCTATTTCAACACTACCTTGGGTGGAAGTGTTATTTCTAAAAAGTGAGGCCAGGAGTTCCCCATGTGGCTCAGCAGGTTAAGAACCCAACATAGTTTCTGAGAGGATGTGGGTTCAATCTCTGGCCTTGCTCAGTGGGTTAAGGATCTGGTGTTGCCGCAAGCTGAGACATAGGTCACAGATGTGGCTTGTTGCTTTAGCTGGGGTGCAGGCCAACAGCTGCAGCTCTGATTTGACCCCTAGCCTGGTCATTCCCACATGCCATGGGTGAGGCCATAAAAAGAACAACAAAAAAAAAAAATCACAACTTTGCCACTGTCTCACTGTGTGACCTTGGCAGTCACCTAATTTTCATGAAGTGTGGTCTCCATAAAATGGAGATTCTTGAAGGGGATTATAATTGTGTAATATATAGATAACTAATATATATGAAGACCAACTTTGTGCCTGATACGTGCTTACTTCTTGCTTTTCTCATACTTAAACAAAAGCAAGAAGATAGATTTCTTAAGATTCAATTGTTGCATCATTATTTACAGTAAAAAAAAAATCAAAATAAAATCAACCTTCTTGGTTGATGAAAATGTTCTATACTTTGATTTTGAGTGTGAGCTTCTTAGCATACACATATATCAAGGAACTATATACAGTTAAGATCTGGGCATTTTGTCCTATGCAATTTATACCTCAATAAAAGACAAGTTCTTGGAAGTTCCCTGGTGGCACAGAGTGTTAAGGATCTAGCATTGCTACTGCTGTGGCTCAGGTCACTGCCACAGCATGAGTTCAATCCCTGGCCTAGGAAATTCCGTATGCTACTGGTGTAGCCATAAAAAAGACAAATTCTTGACAAATAAGGTATAATTTTAAATTTAGTATCTCAAATGTATTAATTTTATGATCAAATCAAATTATACAGCATATATTTTATGGTGACAAACTAGATACTGTTAAAAGCCAAGGGGAAAAAAAATACATACTGTATATTTTGCAGCTAGTCCTAAAATTTCATTCTTCCACTTCGCCCCTACTTCATATAATCTTGTGGAAATTTCTAGGAATCACTATTTCATTGCTCTATTCTGCAAGCGCCATATTACAACAAAGCACCACCCCTAATGCCAGTGGAATCCACACAGATACAGGAGCTATAGGTGTTGAATGGCACTTTAGTACTTTCAGAGGGTTTCCACATCTGTAAACTGAATTAAATTTCAAAACCTTTGCAGGAAGATACTGTGAAGCATTAATTCCATCATGTATCTGAGGAAAATGGTGGCTCTGAGAAATGGAGCCACAGATCTCAGTAAGACAGCCTTGGCAGGGACTAGAATCTATGTCTTCCAGAATCAAGACACATGCTCCTTCCATTTCCCTGATGCTTTGACAGAGGAAGGGATGGCAACAGAAGTTCCCCAACCTATGCCAACTAAAGAAGCCCTTGCCCAGCACTGGCTAGTGAGAACCAACATCATAAGCTGAGGAAGTAGCATCCTCAATGTTCTCTGGCCTTAGAAAAGGATGGATTCTGGAGTTCCCGTGTGGCGCAGTGGTTATCGAATCCAGCTAGGAACCATGAGGTTGCAGGTTCGGTCCCTGCCCTTGCTCAGTGGGTTAACAATCCAGCGTTGCCGTGAGCTATAGTGTAGGTTGCAGACGCGGCTCGGATTCTGAGTTGCTGTGGCTCTGGCTTAAGCCAGCGGCTACAGCTCCGATTAGACCCCTAGCCTGGGAACCTCCATATGCCGCGGGGAGCGGCCCAAAAAATAGCTAAGAGACAAAGAAAAAAAAAAAAGAAAAGGATGGATTCTGCCTGCAGTATCTCTCTGTACTCTTTCCAGAGTTGTTTTGGGGGACTAATTGTTTTTAGGGCCACAGGTGTGGCATACGGACTTTCCCAGCCTAGGGGTCAAAACGGAGCTATAGCTGTTAGCCTACGCTACAGCCACTGCGACACCAGATCCAAGCCTTGTCTGCTACCTACACCACAGCTCGTGGCAATGCCAGATCCTTAATCCACTGATCAGGGTCAAGGATCGAACCCACATCCTCATGGATAACATTCAGGTTTGTTTCCGCTGAGCTACCATGGGAACTCCTAATATTTTTATAACCAACATGATTCTTCTCAAAGGAGAGTATTAATGCCATGGATCCAGGCCAGCCTTCAAGCCTCTTGCCCCAGAACCATCTTACCTTCTACAAACACTACACAAGGGGGAAAAAAACTAAATTTTTCCAGGTCAAATAAAAAGAAAAAAATTCATAATTAAAGCCATTGTCTTTTAGACCAAAAGCCTCAATTCTCCCTTCTTTTCCTTTCCCCCTACCAAACTTATTTCAAGATCGAAAAAGCAAATTAAAGATTCTATTATCATGAAGTAGAACTCTGTGGATGTAGCAATACTGAGCAAAAGCAATTATATTCCTGTTTCCAAAATAAGTATATAGGTGCTTGTGAAAAAATTATGCGTGTGGGCATGCCTACAGGTGTGTGTGTGGTGTGTGTGTGTGTGTGTGTAGGAAGGTAAGAGAAGTGAATTACAGAATTTAATTCACATATCCACCACAAATCGACTAATAATAACCCCATGTTATAAAGACATAGTTCCCATTATCCAGAGGAATCTCATTTTATTTGTTTCATATTTTTTTACTCTTGAATTGTCCTTATTTTAGGGTGGGGGTGCTAATTCAGGCCTTCAATTTCACTTCTCCTAGAGATTTTTTTAAAAGGTTTCACAATCGCAATCAGACTATTAGAAAGTTTCGAGGGAAGAACAAACAATCTATGGCTGCATCTGCTAAATTCTCTCGAATAGCCCAAGGGGGAGAAGGAAGAGAGAGACGGGAAGAATGAAAATAAAAAGCGAGAGAAAGAGAGCAAGAGAATGAGGGGGGATGGAGGGAAAGAGGGAGGAAGAAAGGCGAGAGGGAGAGAGGAAGGAGAAAAGAAAAGGGAACCCATACCTCACTTATGCATCCATGCACCTCGCAGCCGCTGTTATTGTTATTTATTTATTTCCTCCCCTTTTGAGTCAGATCCTTTTTTTTTCTCATTTAGTCCAACAGAGATTGTCCTCCTGGAGTGACCTTTCATTCTTTCCTTTCCCTTCACCCCTCCGGGCTATTGCCCTCGTGCCAGTAACTAGATAACACACTCTATCAAAGGTTTTTTTAAAAAATCATTGGGAAGGCACTAGGGCTGATAGTGGCATCAATCGTGGGCTGACACGGGCCGGGGTCAACCATTTATCTCCTCGCATAGCCTGTGGTTACTTGGGCAGCCATCTTGACGAGCTCTATCTTAACAACCTCAAGCAGATGGAGCCTCTCCAGCCTGATAACATCTGCTCCCAGGTCCTTTGCTTCCCTTGTTGGGCCTGTTTCATTGGGCCTGTTTCTTTGTTTTATTCCGGGGGACATCTTTTCATACAAAACCACGTAGGGATGAGCAAAGCCCCTCCCTTTCTTTCACAGCCTTTCCAGATTCCAGGGCCAGGGAAGCAGTCATGGGCTGGGAAAAGAATCTTGCTTTGGGGGCCAAAATTTCCAAAATAAAATTGGGACACTTTTGTTCCTTAGGAAACCCAGCCATGCCCCTGAAATCAAACTGAAATCACAGAGCGTTGCTGGAATCCCACTAGACATGAGATTTTAGTGAAAGGTTTCTTTGGATTAACTCAAATTTACTTTCCATACTAGGCCATCCTTTTCCCACCTCATCTTCTCCCCACCCCGACAGAGCCTTTGCTATCTTTTTAGTAAAGGCTTCAGCAGGCAGCATTATTGTGAAGAGAAAGGTTCCCGTTAGGCAGACTGCAGTTCCCAGCTCCCACTTCTTAGCCATGGGGCCTTGGATAAGTCTTTCGACCCTCAGAAGCATCCATTTCCTGATCTGTAAAACAAAGCTAATAATATCTACTCCATAGTGCTAGGAATATAAGGTACACAAAATAGTTGTATGCCATGTGCCTGTCATATACAAATGTCAGTATACCTGAGCTACAATTTATTGCCTTAAGTTAATGAGGAGTCATTTAGCTGCTAAAGCAATGGAATTTGATGGGGGCACCAAGCATGGCCCAGTCTATATACAAAAATTATCATCACCATCTATTTTTCTATCTGATAACTTCATTTATTTGGTTCTCTTCATTATTTGGGAATTCTGTTATAAAATGTGAATCTACCTGGAGAGTTTTGGATCTTACAAACATTAAACAGGAGTTGAAGTTGAATAGGGAAGAAAGACAGAAACAAAAGAAAGAAAAAAAGAGAAGGGGCTCAAAGTAAAACTTTATAAAGAGATATAATTTCTAATCTGAACCCCAGATGCCTCGTGTTCCTATAAATTCAAAGAAATGTGAAATATAGTCATCCCTTTCACAGCATTTTATACACTGTGTGAAATATTAAACTATGAGTGATTCCCAGGTTAAAACTTATCTTTGTCCTTAAAATTCCCATAAGCAGATTCCCCTTTCAAAGGTAACTCATATAAAATAGTCTTTGATCCAAACTTAAAAAAAACAAAAGTGGAGTTCCCGTCGTGGCGCAGTGGTTAACGAATCCGACTAGGAACCATGAGGTTGCGGGTTCGGTCCCTGCCCTTGCTCAGTGGGTTAACGATCCGGCGTTGCCATGAGCTGTGGTGTAGGTTGCAGACGCGGCTCGGATCCTGCATTGCTGTGGCTCTGGCATAGGCCGGTGGCTACAGCTCCGATTCGACCCCTAGCCTGGGAACCTCCATATGCCGCGGGAGCGGCCCAAGAAATAGCAACAACAACAACAAACAACAACAAAAAGACAAAAAAAATTGCTTTTATGATGTATGTTATGGAGAAATAAATCATCATAAACATAAATATAGCACCTCTACCCAATGCATTGCCAACCCAGAACTTACAACCTTTCCAAATGTATTCATCCTACATACAGAGAATGTTTTTTATTTACTTCACCACATGACCATATCTTTACACTCAATGCCTGCAGACACTGAAGTCAGAAGGGGCCATGTCTAAACTCTCCAGCTTGAAGGTTACAGGGTGATGGAGCCAGAGAAGCCTTAATGGCTCATGACATCATTGGCCAACATTCCCTTGGCCAGGATCAAAGCAACTGGATGCTGAAATTACAGAGAATCATTTTTTGCTTTTTCTTTCTGTGACTGGTATTTGCTCAGGCACAGAAACACCAGATTCGAGCCACGTCTGCAACCTACACCAAAGCTCACAACAACGCCAGATCTTAAGCCCACTTAGCGGAACCAGGGATCAAACCCAAGTCCTTGAAGATACTAGTCGGGTTTGTTACCACTGAGCCACAATGGGAACTCCTAGAGGATCTTTTTTGTCTCTTTCATTATCACTTTTTAAATTTTTTACTCTAAGCATGTATCATTTTTGCAATAAGGTGGAAAAAAATGTTTTGAATTGTTTCGTTTTGATTACTAAAGCACTTTAATGGAGAGGCCAAAATGGTAAAAAGAGATAAGCTGAAATTATGGGGCAATACGATATTGGCAAGTGCTAAAAAGTTATGACACTTGCGTGTCTGCCACACCAGCAACCCCTCACAGGAAATTTAAAAAGCAAAATCAAACTGAACATTCTAGAACTACAGATCTGGTCTCCCATTACTTCACAAAAATAATACAGCAAAGGAAATTACAGGTTCTCTCTTATACTGAAAAAATAAGTAACTTCTAAATATTGTTCACCTTATCAAGACTTATTGAAACAGGAGTTCCCATTGTGGCTCAGTGGGTTAAGGACCTGATGTTGTCTCTGTAAGTATGGAAGTTGTCTCTGTGAGTATGCAAGTTCAACCCCTGGCCTAATTCAATGATAGACCATGATGAAAGATAATATATGAAAGGGAATATATATGTGTGTGTGTGTGTGTATATATATATATATATAGCTGGATCACTTTGCAGAAAAAACAAAATCCGATCTAGTGTTGCCACAAGCTGTGGCACAGATTGCAGCTGCTGCTCTGACTCAACACCTGGCCCTGTAACTTCCATATGCTGTAGGTGCATTCATTAAAAAAAGGAAAAAAAAAGGCTTAATGAAACAGTTCAGAAAGAGACCATAAAAATCACCTATGTCAAGCAGATATCTATTGCCACAAACCTCAGGAAAATCCCATTAGCAAATGGCAAAACTATTAGGGTCTTGGATGCCAAGTGAAATTGAAAGGCTTTTCTGAGTAAAATCACCCCTTGTGTAATTTATTTCTTTGGTAAGAGTATGCTGCTTCTGTATTCCCCAATGTCTACGATTCTCAATAACAGTTTCTAAAAGTTTCACGAAGCAGTCTTGAGACCTGATTTCCATCTGGTGACCATCAGCTTTAATTCACTCATGTATTCATTCAACAAACCTTTATTCCTATAGTAGTTAGAAAATACAGCTATCAAGCCCCGCACTGGACATTGTTACCCCCTCAGCATAAACGAGTGCATATCCACACACAGGCACGTCCACTGAAATCACTGTCAGAGAAGAAGCACAGAGGAAGCAGAAGGTCTCGCCAGAAGGATGGAAACACAAGTGGGAGGAGGCTAATGCCCAAAAGAAAGAGGAGATTATGGTGGGTGAGGAGGAGGCTGTGGTGGGTGGGTGCAGAGCCAGACCCCTGTTCCCAACTAAGGTTGAAGCTCAGGAGGTAAATTCTCATACACTTGTACTTTCTCCGCTACCCAAAGATCTGCTTCCACAAATTCACATTGTAACTTCACTTATTTATTTGGTGAATTGCTTATTACAGGGAATGGGTTTCCTTTCTTTATTTCTGAAATATTTTTCCCAAAGAAAATTATTAATTTAGTAATATTACTAAATGAATATTATATTATTATTATATTATTATTATTTGAGTAACAGTACAGGCTCTGGAATTCTTCGGTCTTTGAGTCCCTGCTCTGCCACTTACCTGCTGTGGGTCTTAAAACAAGCTACTGTGCAACAGAAGAAAGGCTGGGGGAAAAATGTAATTGTAATGTATACATGTAAGGATAACCTGACCCCCTTGCTGTACAATGGGAAAAAAATAATAATAAATAATTTAAAAAAAAAACAAGCTACTGAAGCTCTCTGAGCCATTATGAATTTATAAATTGGAAATAATATTATCACTTCTGAGGAGTTCCTAGGTGGAGCAGTGGGTTAAGGATCTGGCATTGTCACTGTTGTAGCTCTGGTTCCTGCCATGGTGCAGGTTTGATCCCTGGCCCAGGAACTTCTGGTGTGGCCAAAAAAATAGAATCATGTCAGAGCTTTATTCTGAGGATGCGATGGAAGTAAATAGCTTCTGTGAATCCCTGACAGGAGTCAGTGTTCAGTCAATACTACCTCCTGCCCTTAGTAATAGTAGTGTTTCTTTCCAGGAAAATACAGAATATATTTCCCTGGATAGCATCACAGCAACTATGGAAATACCCTATTATGTTTTGCCTTCCATTTTTCTCAGTCTTCCCAAAATAGCAATTACATACTTGGTGGTTTACACTTTAGTATTTGTAAACTACTGATTTGTCCAGACAAAGTGATATATTCTGTGAGCAGAAGGGATTCAGCAAAGGAACAAAGAATCACTTTCTGGGACTGTGGCCCCTGCACCAGATGGGGTCCAGCATGAAGATGCACTTAAATGCTGGAAGGGCTCTTGGAGAGAGTTCACACAATCCCCTTTCTGAGAAGCTACCAGTACAGGAAAGTTTTAGAATAATTTCACTGAGACAAGGAACCAGAAATTGGTCCCCATGGGTTTTCAAGGCCCCCCTCTGGCTAGAGAACTCTAACTGGAGCCCAAGTTTCATGCCACATGCCAGAGGGAGGCTTTCTTCCAGGAACAGTGCATTGCCAACATATAAGAAACCTTAATGCGTTCCCATCCTGAATGTGCAGAAACCTGGCACAAAGACAGAAGCAAGCCTGTCCCCTGTCTTCGATGTTCTAGCTGTGGGTTAAGAAGGGACAACTTTCAGGGCGGCTGGTACAAGGGTCCCAGTTCAAACCTGTAGTCCCTGCCCCCATTAAAATGTAAAACTAGATTCAACCCATCATGGAGTGGCACCAGAGGATTGCAATTTCATCCAGCATGATTTTTATTAGCCCTGCAATTTCTTAATGGGCTCCCCTGAGGGCTGGCTGGTAGAATCCT
Organism: Phacochoerus africanus; assembly: GCF_016906955.1. Classification (NCBI taxonomy): domain Eukaryota; kingdom Metazoa; phylum Chordata; class Mammalia; order Artiodactyla; family Suidae; genus Phacochoerus; species Phacochoerus africanus. The sequence continues at coordinate 47,014,626 of NC_062552.1, forward strand.
GTACTACCCATCCGGCTTTGCTACAGGCAGCTTAATAAACACGGCATCTGCCCCGTGACAATTGTCATCATACCCGGCCAGGGTGCAGAAGGCAGAGCTAAAGGTTAACAAAACCACTGCCCAGGTGGCAGGGAGGAGGGTGGGGAGGATGCTGGAAATTGTCTTCTGAAGAAAAAGGCTGCTCCCTGGGTCCTCGGTTCCCAGCCCGGCCAGAGTCCCTGAGCGCCAAGAAGGCAGCTCGCCGCCTCCTGCAATCAGCATGTTTTACATGTCTCATCAGTGTCACCACTCCTGACATCTCATTATGCACCAGAGGTGCAAGTGGACAGGTATGGAACACCCGAACTTTCCCTTTTCTTATTATTCCTGCAGCGCACCATGAAGCTGGGAGTTAATTAAGTCCTGTGGGACAGGCAATCAGTGTCTTTTTTGCTTGGTTAAATTACGTTATATAGAGATGCAAAAAGAGAGAGAGAAAGAGAAAGAAAAAAAATAACCCCTCAGCTCTTTCCTGGTTAATAGAGTGCATTAGAAATATGATGATTCCAAACTGGAAGGTGAAGTTTAAGGTTCTTTAGCATTCAGGGTTTCTGAGGAAGTCATATGACAAACCCACCAGAGATCTCCTTCTCTATGGATCTCAAAGCACTTTTAAAAACCCTCATAAAGAACTTCTTGCCTCTACTCTCACAGAAAGATGATTGTATCGGGGGGTGGGGGCTAATCCATCCTATATTATAGGTAGGAAAATTCCCTCGACCAACTGGTGGGGAAAACATCCTTTGGTTTACAAAATCCTAGACTGAGAAGAAAACTTCAGAGGTAACAAAGGATCAGGATGGGACCTTTTCCTTACAAGGATCTAGTCCCAAATTTCCCAAAATGTTCCACAGGCGCAGAAGGAAAAAAAAAAAAAAAGTAAGGTTCTTGTGAACAGAGAAGTTTGGGAAAAGCTGAGTTCAAGAGAGTGAAACTGCCTTCCTTTTAATGCATCACTGGACTTCATGAAGCTTGCAGTAGAATCAAGTTTGCAGCATTTCCCAAACTTTTTGGACCACAGATCCTTTTTTTTGTAATGAGCCATTCTTCATGACTAATTGTCCACAGAACTCATTTTGGAAAATGCTGACTTGGTCCCATTAATCATTGCAGATGAGGAAAGTGAGGTTTTCCTAAGGACTTGCCTAGAATCACAGGACCCAGATCAGTGGCTCTCAGACTGGCCGCTGTACCACCTGCCTCTCTGGAGGCAAATCCAAAACACCAAGGAGGAATTCCTATTGTGCCTCAGAGGAAACGAATTTAACTAGCACCCATGAGAATGCAGGTGCCATCCCTGGCCTCACTCAGTGGGTTAAGGATTGGCAGCTGTGGTGCAGGTCGCAGACACAGCTCTGATCTGGCACTGCTATGGCTGTGATGCAGGCTAGCGGCTACAGCTCCAATTCGACCCCTAGCCTGGGTACCTCCATATGCCTTGTGTGCGGCCCTAAAAGGCCAGAACAAAACAAACAAAAACCACCGAGGAGAATCACCCCCGATTTCCTGTCCCCATAAGGCGCAGGTTGCTTCCCAATGATACCTTCAGAACACCCATCCTCAGCCCTCTCTCAGAGGCAGCTTTATGTTGCCTCATTTCCTGGGCCCCCACTTAGCACTGCCCTGGTTCTCCTTGCATCTGATCCGAAAGAGAACAGCAACTACGCCTGTCAGGACTCAACTGGCATCAGGTCACACTTCAGCCAGCAGGTCTGACTCTGAGAGGAGCTCTCAGGGATATTTCATGAGACAAAGTGGCAGCTATGAAATTTACAATGCCTCCCACGGCCCTACCCTTCCTCCTGCAAGAAATGCACACACCTTGGTTTGTCACTCAGGGTGGCTCATGTTTCCCAACTTTTGTTTCCAGGGATTCCCTTCCCCAGCACTTCCTTTCTAACATTATACTCCAGCCAAATATAATTACTTCTAAATACAGCCGTGCTTGGAGGTAGGGAGGGAGTGGGATGGACTGGGATATTGGGTTAGTAGATGCAAACTATTACATTAGCATGGATACGCGGAGTTCCCATTGTGGAAAAGTGGAAACAAATCTGAGTAGTATCCATGAGTTTGCAGGTTGATCCCTGGTCTTTCTCAGTGGGTAAGGGATACCACATTGCTGTGGTTGTGGTGTTGGCTGGCAGTGGAAGCTCCGATTCGACCCCTAGCCTGGGAACTTCCATATGCCTCAGGTGCAGCCCTAAAAAAAAGCAAAAAAAAAAAAATGAATGAACAAGCAATGGGATCTTACTCCAGTCTCTTGGTATAGCCCATCATGAAGACAGTATAAGAATGTAAATATATGTAGTTTTATATATATATATATATATATATATATATATATACACACACACACACATATATATTTATATATATACACACATATATAGTTTTTTATATATTTATGTGTATATATACATATACACTTATATACACATATATATCTATATACAGTTTTATACATATAAATATAGAGAGAGAATATGTATATTTTTATATATACATATATATACAAAGTACATATATGTAGTTTTAGATATATATATATTAAACTATATATATGACTGGGTCACTTTGCTGTACAGCAGAAATTGGCACAACCTTGTAAATCAACTATGTATACTTTAATTTAAAAAAAAAAGATTTAAAAAAAAAAACATGTTTTCCCACCCCCGGGACTTGTGACACTCATCTCTTTGCTGGTATGCTCTTTCCCTTTATTTCTCCTTATCCTTCAGATCCGCATAAATTTAGACCCAGACAAAATGACACACCCTCCAGGGAATTTTTAGATGACGATTTTTTCCTTCCAGAAGATTTCTTGTCCTTCACTGATTTTCCACAGTAAAATACAAATACCTTTATTATCACATTTATTACACTTTGCTTGTAGTACCATTATTGGGTTTTTATATCCCCTTCTTGAAGAGAACATTCCAAAAGGAAGGGGTTGTATCTCATTCATCTGGAGCATTAACCCAACCCTTTCCAAGTTGACCGCATTGTTTTATCCAAGCCCTTTATAGGTTTCAAAGTCTTCTTTCATCTCTCAGAGCAACCACCTGACAATCCTCTATGGGCTAATACAATGGCTGGCATCTGTGGGTGATGCGTAAATACTATCTGAGAAGTATTGAGGACAATGATCTCATTTTCCCCTTGCAAGAGTACTCTGCCCTCCCTGCTGGCCAATGCTGCTGCCCTTGTTCCCTGTCTCAGTAAAGTCACCCTGCTGCGTCCTTCAAAGGCATACTCACCAGTGCCAAGCAGAAACAGAACAAAACAGATTTTCTTCTGCTTGGCTGTGCATACTTTTCCCCTCTGGGAAGAAGAAGAAAGTTAAATGGCAATGCTTTCAGGTGACTGGTATTGGAGCCCAAGAGTCCAAGTCTTTGCTTTTGATATTAATTCATGGTGGGGCCTTGATCAGTTGATTCTGGCTCCTCCACCCCATGTAGATAGAGGCATCCGTGATGCGGGGACATTGGGAGGGTTAATTAATATTTGCCAAGTGTTTGGGAAGCCCCGTTAAGAGAAACATACACTATCACATACTGTTTCTTCTTCTAGATTGCTCTTTATTATCAGAGGTGGGTCAGAACTGAATGAGGAGCCATCCCCGTTGGGAGCTGGTACATCATGAAAACAACTCCTGTCATTTTGAGGCAGGAAAATGCATATTGCAAAAGAAACAACCAACTGGTTTTGAGGTCCTGCAGGCTACTGAAGGTATGTGTGTTATACGTAGTCATTATGCTTTCTTGCCTGCTTGTTTATTTGTTTGTTAAAAGCAAATATGATACAGAATTCTAAGGCAGGAAGGGGGAGTCGACCAAACTCTTTGTTTGCTTTTTGTTAAGCCAAATCCCTATTTGGTACCTTGTTCTCAACCCTCTCAAAATTCCATACAACAGCAATGCCTTAGATGGTTCCAAAGGACCAGTGAGGAGAATCAGAGGAAGAGGCTTTAGTTTAGAGCCATAAAGAAAAATGTGAGGTCACTGTGGTCAAGCGTTGGCTGACCCTTCAACGTCCATTCTCCAGTTTCCCTTCATCTATAGCCCCAAGATTTTCCTTCCAGGCATCACTGTTCTCATATTCTCACCAGGTGCTGAGGGTGGGATTGGCTCTATTCTAAGGTTCATGATGGACAATAACTGGCCAAAAACAACCAGCAAAGCCCATCGAGTTGAGCAAAGTAACTCAGTGTGGACCAGCGAGTCATGAGAGATACTGTTGAGAGCTTCTGAAAGGGAAACATCCTCCTTCTGAGACCGTGCCCATAAAAGATCTTTCATTCTTACGCAATGTAGGTGCAGGAGCAAGCAGCCTGGGAGCTCCTGGCAACCATCTGTGCCACAGAGAAGGCAGCCTTAGGTTGAACCTGACCCTACAGACAGCAAGGCAAACAACAGGCACATGAAAAGATGCTCATCATCACTAATCATCAGGGAAATGCAAATTAAAACCACCTCACACCTGTCAGAATGTCTATCATCAAAAAGTCTGCGAATAGTAAATGCTGGTGAGGATATGGAGAAAAGAGAATCTTTGTACTCTGTTGGTGGGAATGTAAATTGTAAATTGGTACAGCCATGGTGGACAATAGTATGGAGGTTTCTCAAAAAATTAAAAATAGAACCATATGACCCAACAATTCCACTCCTGGGTATATAGCCAAAAAACCCATAAGCACAAATTCAAAAAGATACCTGCACCCCTATGTTCACACCAGCATTATTTACAACAGCCTAAATGTCCATCCACAGATGAACGGTTAAAGAAGTACAAACATCGTGTGTGTGTGTGTGTGTGTGTGTGTGTGTGTGTGTGTGTGTGTGCGCGCGCACATACACTCAGCCCATAAAAAAAGAATGAAATTTTTCCATTTGAAGCAACATGGATGGACTTGGAGAGCCTTGCGCTAAGTGAAATAAGTCAGAAAAACAAAGATAAACACTTGTGTGATATCACTTATACATGGAATCTAAAAAATACAACAAACTAGTGAATGTAACATAAAAGAAGCAGACACAGATATAAAGAACAAACTTGTGGCTACCAATGGGGAGGGAGGAGGGCCAGTCTAAGGGTGGGAGAAGTGGAGGTACAAATTACTGGGTGTAGGGTGTATTATAAGCTCAAGTATATATTGTACAACATGGGGAATATAGCCAATATTCTGTAATAACTGTAAATGGAAAGTAGAGAATAATGTGAGAAAAAGAATGTATATATATGGATACCTGGGTCACTATGCTGTACAGCAGAAATGGACAGAACATTATAAATCAACTATAATAAAAAGATAAAAGCAAAAAATAAAAATTAAAAAGCCTTAAATTTAAATAAATAAAATGTTTAAAAAAGAATAAAACTAGAAAGAAGAAGCAGAAAAAGAAACAGGAGGAGGAGAAAGGAGAGGGAGAGGAGGAGGAGAAGGAGAAGGAGGAGGAGGAGGAACAGCAGGGCAGAGCCAGGGAATAAGCCATCTCAAAAGTAAGCCCTGAACGGTGGGATGAGGCCATACCTGTGACTCCTGATGGACCTTTCTCGTTCCATGAGCCGCCCTGTGGGTCACTATTATTTAAGTCCATTTGACTTTTTTGTGTTCTTTTTTCCCTTGTGATCGAAATCTTCCTAGTAAGATTTTTTAAGTAAAATTTACAAAAAGAAATGAAAGAACGTATGGAAAAATACCCATACATAGATCACATAGAGCTATGGCAACAGATATAGAATACAGTGGTAATGTAGAACTGATTCACTTTGCTGTACACCTGAAATGAATACATTTTAAGTCAACTATACGCCAATAAAAATTTTTTAAAGATTACTGATAAAAATATATATATACTCCATTGGAACAAATTTTATTCATGCATAATGTTCCAGAGTGATTCTTAGGACGATATAAACAGACTCGGCACAGGTAGACATACTAGAAATAGTCACGTCTCCCCCCAAACTCCTACAGTTTGCAACAATGCTGCAAAAGAAGGTGATTAATTTCTTGGCACTAGAAAATTCTGCAGAGGATCTCAAGGCATAGGGATTAAGGTTGAGAATGGAAGCACATCACCAATGAAAGGGAAAGAGAGTGGGAATCCAGAGTATGGAAGCAGGCTGACTGTACCCCACTAACTCCCATTAGGCCAGAAGTTCTGCCTGGTGGTCCAGTCTTGCAGTCCAGTTTGTCCTCCCTGCCACCAAGAACATAAACCAGGACCCTCTTCCATGTGGACTCACAGAGGAGAATTAAAGGCACCATAAGAAATGCAGTGGGTCGCCAACTAGGCTAAGGTTCAAGACGAGGTCATCAGTCTCTAGCTGGGACTAGCTAGATCACATGCAGTGACAAAGTGCCCCAAACCATCAGGGGAAGGACACAACATCCACTGCACATGTTGGCAACTCTCCAGGGTGGGACAACTGTCCTCTGGAAGTAGACATCACGCTCTGAGCCATCAAGTCATCCTGGCAAAGAGAAAAAGAGGGCTGGAGAGTCCCACCCAAGAGATGCTTCTACCCACGGGCTAAGCAAGTGACTTGGCCCATCACACTTCAAAAGGAGGGCAGGGAGTGCAAAGCCTCCTTGGGCTCAAAACAGATGAGAACTAGACACTAGAGGAGGCTACCACAGAGGAGAGTGGGCATTCTCAGTTAAAAGAAAAAAAACACTTCTGAAAAATCAGTTAAATATCCATAATCTTAGGAGGGGACCAGCATTTAGTCTTAATGACCAGCTCAACCTTGCTTCCAACAGCACCTCCCTCCACAGGCACACACCCCTGAAGAAAGATACTGAATAAAAGAGGTGATTTAAAGGGAAGGAAAGGAAGAAGGGAGACAAAAGAAGGAAAAGAGGAGAGGGGGGAGGAAGTGAGCAGGGATGGGAAAAGGAAAAAGAGAAAAACAAAAGAAAGGAAAAAAAGAAAGAGATGAAAAACCAAAAGGAGATGAAAGAAAAGATTAGAAAACAAAAATGAAAAGGTGTTTCAGGATTTCAGTTATAGGAGAAATAAAATCAGTTCGGGAACAGAAAGCAGTTTCCAATTAGCCTCTAACTAGCCAGACACATTATAAAGAAAATGTGAAATTTGTTGCCTCCCTGTGTTGCACCAATTTTCTAGGAGAATCTCAGAAACAAAAAAGAGGGATTAAATTAAGCAGTGGGAGAGAGGACAAGATGGCGGAGGAGTAGGGGGACACGCTCGCCCTCTCCCACAAACACAACAAAAAAAGCACATCTACAGAATAAATGACTCGCACAGAAAAGCAACCAATCGCTGGCAGAGGAACCTAAACTCCAATAACGGCAAGAAGTTCCTGACATTACTGGGCAGAACGGGACAAAAGAGGAGAGTGAGAGAAGGTGAATCCGAGCAGGATGGGCGCTCCCGAAAGGGAACTGCGGGGGAGAAAGGGATCCCGCACCCTGGAAAGTCACCTACACGGGGGAAAGATCAAACGAACCGGAGGAATCTCCAGATGCAGAGAAGAGTGTAGCAGTAAGTTGGAGTACGGAAAAGCCAATCGAGAACCAAACGGACCATCTGAACTACGGGCACAGTCACCAAAAATTGAGACGCCTGGGTGGGGGCTGGGCACCGAGTCCTCGGCTCCAGAGGTTAGTCCCCGGGAAAGGACTGGGGGACGCCTGGGTGGGGGCGGGGCACTGAGACCTCGCCTCCGAAGGTTAGTCCCTGGGAAAGGGACAGGGGGACGCCTGGATGGGGGCTGGGCACCAAGATCTCAGCTCCAGAGGTTAGTCCCCGAGATCGGGCTGGGGGGGCGGGGTGGAGCGGAAACTGCTTGGGAGGTCTAGAAACCATTTGACCGGGCAGAGACTGCCTGGGAGACTAGAAAACAAAGCTGTCGAAGAGGAAGGGAGCAATACTCTAGGGGCGGGGAAGTGGAAAGCCGCATCAGAGGGAACCTGGGAGAAGAGCCTGGTCTGCGCCCATGCTGGGGAGGGGAGAGAAGAAGGGGTGGGTCCCCATAGAATACCCCCCATGCCACAGCAAGCTTACAGGCCCACTAGCTAGCTGAAAGCTGTGCTTCCCAGTGCATCCCCTCCCCCCACCCCCACCACCCCCTATGCTCTCGCAGAACCTGGGGCTGCCTGCCATCCCAGAGGGCTGGCCTCAACAATTGCCTGGAGCCTACCACCGCAGGGGCTGTCCCTGCACAGGCCTGCTTGCCCTTTGGAGGGGCTACACTTCCGCAGAGCAGCACCAAACACCACCAGACCCCGAGAAAAGGCCTGCAGCCCAGAAAAGCTAGAACAAGCCTAGCCAGGCCGTGAATAGATCTGCCTAATTCTCGGATGGTTTTTCTGAGTCGGGCTGCCCCGGGGAGGAGCCTCTGGGATTTCCAGCAACCCTACTACCCACCCAAGCCCCCAGGGGGTGCCCTAGTAGATCAGCTGCATAGGACTGCCAGCTCCAGGCAGGACCCCCTGCAGCCCAGAAAAACTACAACAAGCTTGGCCGAGCTGGGAAAAGATCTCAGACGGTCTTTCTGAGTCGGTCTGCCCTGGGGAGGAGCCTCTTGGGTTTCCAGCGGCCCTGCTACCCACCCAAGCCCCCAGGGGGTGCCCCACTCCTGCGGAATAGCTGCTCAGCACCACCAGCCCCCTGGAAGCGCCCCTGCAGCCCAGAAAAGCTGCAACAAGCTCGGCCAGACTGTGAAAAGATCCGCCTACATTCTCAGGCCGTCCTTCTGAGTTGGGCTGCCCTAGGGAAGAGCCTCTTAGGTTCTCAGTGACCCAGATAGCTGCTCCAGCCCCCAGGGAGTGCCGCACTCCTAAGGAACAGCTGCCCAACACCGCCAACCCCCTGCAAGAACCCCACAGCCTAAAAACACCAGAGCAAGCTCTGCATGACCAAGTGAAATCTGCTACCATCGTGGTGTGGACCTCCCAGTCCTGTCTGCCCTCAGGAAGCCCTCCTTTGCTTCAAAGAAACACTGTTAGCCCCATGAACACTCCAGAAAAGCCACACTGCCTCAAAAAAGATTGACCAACAACGCCAGCCCTCAGGAAATATTCCACGGCAGTGACAAGGCAAACACTGCCCAATAACGGAGAGTACAACTCCCTCAGGAGAAAGAAAACAACAAGCAAGATGAAGAAGCTGAGAAACCACCCCCAGTCAAACCAACAAGAGAACTCACCTCAAACAGTCAACAATGAAACAGATCTCGGCAGTCAGACAGACCTGGAGTTCAAAAGAGAAATAGTGAAAATACTAAAGGAATTAAGAGAAGATATGAACAGTAATTCAGATACCCTCAGAAAGGAACTAGAAAATATAAGGAGGAGCCAAGAAAAACTAGAACATTCATTTGCAGAGATGCAAACTGAACTAAGGGCAGTAAAAACCAGAATGAATAATGCAGAAGAATGAATCAGTGATATGGAAGATAGAATAATGGAAATCACTCAATCTGGTCAACAGATAGAAAACCGAATCAAAAAACTGGAAAGCAATATAAGAGACCTATGGGATAATATAAAGTGGGCCAATCTACGCATAATAGGAATTCCAGAAGGAGTAGAAAAAGATAAGGGGATGGAAAAATATATTTGAAGAAATTATCGATGGAAACTTCCCAAATCTAAAGGATGCTGGGTTCAAGATACAAGAAGCACAGAGGGCCACAAACAAACTGAACCCAAACAGACCCACACCAAGACACATCATAATAAAAATGGCAAAAGTTAGTGATAAAGAGAGGATCCTAAAGGCAGCAAGAGAAAAACAGAATGTTACCTACAAGGGAACCCCCATAAGAATATCAGCTGATTTCGCTACAGAAACACTACAGGCCAGGAGGGAATGGCAAGAGATATTTAAAGTGCTAAAAGGAAAAAATATGCAACCTAGAATGCTCTATCCAGCAAGAATATCATTTAAAATAGAAGGGGAAATAAAAATTTTTTCCAACAAACAAAAACTTAAAGAATACAGCAACACAAAACCCAGGTTAAAGTAAATATTGAAAGGGCTTCTCTAAACCAAAAAGGAAGGAAAGGGAAGAAAAAAGAAAAGAAAAAAAAAAAGAAGAAGAGGAAGAACTAAGACTGAGGAAACCGCAATCAGAGAGCAGTCACTCAAATAAGCCAGCATAACGATTTAATCATGAACATGCCTCAAACAAAATAAAATTAAAAATAAAAAAAGAGTCATCAAAACCATAAAATGTGGGCAAGGGATGTTAGGAAATAAATAACCTTTTTTGTTTGTTTGTTTGTATGTTTCTCTTCTTAATTTTAATATAGTAATGAAGTGTTTGAACTTACAGGACCATCAGGCTAAAACACACAATTATGGGAAGGGGTTAGCATACTTAAAAAACAGGGCAACCACAAGCCAAAACCAAATATTGCATTTGCAAAAAATGAAAAAAAAATACACTCAAGCAGATAATAACAGGAGACCATCCAACCAAAAAAAAAGGAAGAATGGAGAACCATAGAATCAACTGGAACACGAGGTTCAAATGGCAATAAATAATCATCTATCAATTATCACCTTAAATGTCAATGGACTGAATGCCCCAATCAAAAGACACAGACTGGCTGAGTGGATAAAAAGGCAAAAACCTTCAATATGCTGCCTACAAGAAACTCACCTTAGGACAAAAGATACATATAGATTGAAAGTGAAAGGGTGGGGAAAAATATTTCACGCCAATAGACACGACAGAAAAGCAGGAGTCGCAACGCTCATATCAGACAAAATAGACTTTAAAACAAAAGACATAAAGAAAGACAAGGAAGGACACTACTTAATGATTAAGGGATCCATCCAAGGAGAGGATGTTACTATCGTCAACATATATGCCCCAAATATAGGAGCACCCAGATACATACAACAAATATTAACAGACATAAAGGGAGATATTGATGAGAATACAATCATAGTAGGAGACCTTAATACCCCCCTCACATCAATGGACAGATCCTCTAGACAGAAAACCAATAAAGCAACAGAGATCCTAAAGGAAACAATAGAAAAGTTAGACTTAATTGATATCTTCAGGACACTACATCCAAAAAAAGCAGAATACACATTCTTCTCAAATGCTCATGGAACATTCTCAAGAATCGACCACATATTGGGACACAAAGCGAATCTCAATAAATTTAGGAGCATAGAAATTATCCCAAGTATCTTCTCTGACCACAATGCCATGAAATTAGAAACCAACCATGGGAAAAGGAAAGAGAAAAAAACCTACTACATGGAGACTAAACAACATGCTACTAAAAAACCAATGGGTCAATGAGGAAATCAAGAAGGCAATTAAAAACTACCTTGAAACAAATGATAATGAAGACACAACCTCTCAAAATCTATGGGATGCTGCAAAAGCAGTGCTCAGAGGGAAATTTATAGCAATACAGGCCTTTCTCAAAAAAGAAGAAAGATCCCAAATTGACAACTTAACCCTCCACCTAAATGAATTAGAAAAAGAAGAACAAAAAAGGCCTAAAGTCAGCAGAAGGAAGGAAATTATAAAGATCAAAGAAGAAATCAATAAAATAGAGACTCAAAAAACAATAGAGAAAATTAATAAAACCAAGAGCTGGTTCTTGGAAAAGGTAAACAAAATTGACAAACCCCTGGCCAGACTCACTAAAAAGAGGAGAGAAAGAACCCAAATAACCAAAATTAGAAATGAAAAAGGAGAAATCACAATGGATACAGCAGAAATACAAAAACCATAAGAGAATACTATGAACAACTATACGGCAACAAGTTTGACAATCTGGAAGAAATGGACAATTTTCTAGAATCTTACAGCCTGCCAAAACTGAATCAAGTAGAAACAGACCAACTGAACAGACCGATCACTAGAAATGAAATTGAAGAGGTCATAAAATCACTCCCTACAAATAAAAGTCCAGGACCAGATGGCTTCACAGGTGAATTTTATCAAACATATAAAGAGGAATTGGTGCCCATCCTCCTTAAAGTCTTTCAAAAGGTTGAAGAAGAAGGAATACTCCCAAAGACATTCTATGATGCCACCATCACCCTCATTCCAAAACCAGACAGACATACCACCAAAAAAGAAAACTATCACCCAATATCATTGATGAATATAGATGCAAAAATTCTCAACAAAATCTTAGCCAACCGAATCCAACAACATATCAAAAAAATTATACACCATGACCAGGTTGGGTTCATCCCAGGTTCACAAGGATGGTTCAACATACGCAAATCAATCAGCATCATACACCACATTAACAAAAAAAAGTCAAAAATCATATGATCATCTCAATAGACACAGAAAAAGCATTTGACAAAGTCCAACATCCATTCATGATTAAGACCCTCGCCAAAGTGGGTATAGAGGGAACATTCCTGAATATAATCAAAGCCATTTATGATAAACCCACAGCAAATATAATACTCAATGGGGAAAAACTGAAAGCCTTCTCACTCAAATCTGGAACAAGACAGGAAGGCCCACTCTCACCACTGCTATTCAACATAGTTTTGGAAGTCCTAGCCACAGCAATTAGACAAACAAAAGAAATAAAAGGCATCCATATAGGAAGAGAAGAGATCAAACTGTCACTGTATGCAGATGACATGATACTATACATAGAAAACCCTAAGGACTCAACCCCAAAACTACTTGAACTGATTAATAAATTCAGCAAAGTAACAGGATATAAGATTAAGATTCAGAAGTCAGTTGCATTTCTGTATACCAGCAATGAAATATTAGAAAAGGAATACAAAAATACGATACCTTTTAAAATTGCACCTCACAAAATCAAATACCTCGGAATACACCTGACCAAGGAGGTAAAGGACCTATATGCCGAGAACTATAAAACTTTAATCAAAGAAATCAAAGAAGATGTAAAGAATTGGAAAGATATTCCATGTTCCTGGATTGGGAAAATCAATATTGTAAAAATGGCCATACTACCCAAAGCAATCTACAGATTCAATGCAATCCCTATCAAATTACCCACGACATTTTTCACAGAACTAGAACAAACAATCCAAACATTTATAGGGAACCACAAAAGACCCAGAATCGCCAAAGCAATCCTGAGAAACAAAAACCAAGCAGGAGGCATCACTCTCCCAGACTTCAAGAAATACTACAAAGCCACAGTCATCAAAACAGTGTGGTACTGGTATCAAAACAGACAGACAGACCAATGGAACAGAAGAGAGAACCCGGAAATAAACCCTGACACCTATGGTCAATTAATCTCTGACAAGGGAGGCAAGAACATCAAATGCGAAAAAGAAAGTCTATTCAGCAAGCATTGCTGGGAAACCTGGACAGCTGCATGCAAAGCAATGAAACTAGCACACACCCTCACACCATGCACAAAAATAAACTCCAAATGGCTGAAAGACTTAAATATACGACAGGACACCATCAAACTCCTAGAAGAAAACATAGGCAAAACACTCTCTGACATCAACATCATGAATATTTTCTCAGGTCAGTCTCCCAAAGCAATAGAAATTAGAGCAAAAATAAACCCATGGGACCTCATCAAACTGAAAAGCTTTTGCACAGCAAAGGAAACCAAAAAGAAAACGAAAAGACAACTTACAGAATGTGAGAAAACAGTTTCAAATGATGCAACCGACAAGGGCCTAATCTCTAGAATATATAAACAACTTATACAACCCAACAGCAAAAAAGCCAATCAATCAATGGAAAAATGGGCAAAAGACCTGAATAGACATTTCTCCAAAGAAGATATACAGATGGCCAACAAACACATGAAAAAATGCTCAACATCGCTGATTATAAGAGAAATGCAAATCAAAACTACCATGAGATATCACCTCACACCAATCAGAATGGCCATCATTAATAAATCCACAGATAACAAGTGCTGGAGGGGCTGTGGAGAAAAGGGAGCCCTCCTGCACTGTTGGTGGGAATGTCAACTGGTACAGCCACTATGGAGAACAGTTTGGACATACCTTAGAAATCTATACATAGAACTTCCATATGACCCCGCAATCCCACTCTTGGGCATCTATCCGGACAAAACTCTACTTAAAAGAGGCACATGCACCCGCATGTTCATTGCAGCACTATTCACAATAGCCAGGACATGGAAACAACCCAAATGTCCATCGACAGAGGATTGGATTCGGAAGAAGTGGTATATATACACAGTGGAATACTACTCAGCCATAAAAAAGAATGACATAATGCCATTTGCAGCAACATGGATGGAACTAGAGAATGTCATACTGAGTGAAATGAGCCAGAAAGACAAAGACAAATACCATATGATATCACTTATAACTGGAATCTAATATCCAGCACAAATGAACATCTCCTCAGAAAAGAAAATCATGGACTTGGAGAAGAGACTTGTGGCTGCCTGATGGGAGGGGGAGGGAGTGGGGAGGGATCAGGAGCTTGGGCTTATCAGACACAACTTAAAATAGATTTACAAGGAGATCCTGCTGAATAGCATTGAGAACTTTGTCTAGATACTCATGTTGCAACAGAAGAAAGGGTGGGGGAAAAAATGTAATTGTAATGTATACATGTAAGGATAACCTGACCCCCTTGCTGTACAGTGGGAAAATAAAAAAAATCATTTAAAAAAAGTTAAAAAAAAATTAAGCAGTGGGGTTTTGCTTTCTTAATCCCCGCACCAAAGTGAATTTTAAAAACATAGATATTTCTAAAACCAATTGCTACGATCCAACCAGCCAAACACCAGGATTGGGTGAAAGCTATTTTGTAGTCACTGAATAAATGAATGGGGTGAGAGACCTACAGAGACTTGGTCTTGTCAAATCAAGTAACACACTTGAAGACCCCAGCTTTGATCACAGCACTTTTAACCTAAGAAACCATCCCTAGTGCCAATGATAGTGCGGATGCCGTAGAGGAAAGGGCTGTCCACCCACAATGCAAATCTGTATCCCTCCCTTCTCTTCCTACTTGTGATCTGTACCAACTGCCTGCATCTCCTCACCACTCACTTACTCCTTAACCCCACAAAGCCTGGTTTTCCTCCCCACCAATACTGTCCTGCAGCCTCAAGCATCACTAAGGACCTCCTGATCAGCACTTTTCCTGCCTCATCACCCCTTCCTTCAATCTCTCCCCTCTCCTGGGTCCCCCAACACTGCAGCAGGAGTTATCAAACATACTTTTAGCAACAGAACCTTTTTTCAAAGGAGAACTTGCCTAGAACACCTGTTGACTACCATATCTTTAGAGAGTAGTGTTAAGTCATCAAATCTTGTTCTTTTTTTTTTTTTTGTCTTTTGCCATTTCTTGGGCCACTCCCACAGAGGTTCCCAGGCTAGGGGTCGAATCGGAGCTGTAGTCACCAGCCTACGCTAGAGCCACAGCAACGCCAGATCCAAGCCGCATCTGCAACCTACACCACAGCTCATGGCAACGCCGGATCCTTAACCCACTGAGCAAGGCCAGGGATCAAACCCGCAACCTCATGGTTCCTAGTCGGATTCATTAACCACTGAGCCACGATGGGAACTCTGAAAGCTTGTTCTTCTTTTTGAAGGTAGTTTTAGATATTCATTACATTGCCATAAAAATTTTTTCATCAGCCTGGAAATTGCTACCAAAAAGAAAAGTTGGGTTGTTTTATTGGAAGTGCCTTGACTCTAAATATTTACTTAGAACTATTATTTAACGTCAGAATGTTAACATCTTAACATTATTGAACACTCCGAAACTGGATCTCTTAACGTTTCCTCTGATTTGGATTCATTAAGCTTTGGGGAGTTCCCACTGTGGCCCAGCAGGATCTGCATTGTCTCTGGAGCGCTGAGTCACAGGTTCAAATCCCTGGCCCAGCACTGTGGATTAAGGATCTGGTGTTGCCACAGCTGCAGTGTAGGTCGCAGCTGCGGCTCAGATCTGATCCCTGGCCCAAGAATTCCGTATGCTGGGGGGCATCCAGAAGAGAATAAGTACATAAACAAACAAATACATACATACATACATACTTTAGAGCAATTTTTTTAAAAGGTTTGGAGATCTATGGGATTGTATTTTCCATCATATTTGGGAAACTGTTGGCCATGATCTCATTAAATAGTTTTCTATCCCTCCTACCTCTACCTCCTTTTCCATACCACCTGTCTACATAAGCGGCCCTCAACTCCAGCCATCCATGGCTCCCCAGGGAGAATGCTTCTCTCTTCCTGGGTTTTCTTCCCCTGCACTGTGTCTGGAATAGTGCCCCCAGCCAAAAAGTTCCTCTCCTTGCCTGTTTCTCTTCTCTCAAGGCTCACACCCTTGTACCATCTGTTCTCCAAAGCCTGACGTATATTCTGACTAGTTTCATAAGTGTGTAATCTGCAGGGGGGTAGGTCTAAAACTCATCACTCTCATGGCCAAAACCAGAAGTCTGTCCATTGCACTTAAGAGCAGTGTACTAAAAAGCTAAGTGGACCCTCTGTGGAAGGGAGGCTTGGTGAGGCTTTCACATATCAAAAATCCATGGGTCTCTACTTGGGTTTGATTGCTCCAGAAAAGTATCTTCCCATCTCCTTTCTGGAAAGGACAGACCTTGAATTACCAGGGTGCTGGGGCTGAGCAGAGGAAAGACTTTGGTGGGGAGGCAGGGGAGGTTGACCTCTCTTTGAAGATCCTCCAACCATTGCCCAGATTCCCATTGCATCTCCATCCCCCCTCCCCTGTGCTTGACTGATATCAAGCACATAATTAATGTGTCACTAATTCAGCTTGTCCATAAATTATGCCTCTGCTTCCTGGAGGATGGAATAGAAATAGACTCTGATTGGGTCGAGTAGTAGTAGCATCCTGGGGCTCTAGCTACTCTATAGAAGATCCCAAACAACCCCTGCCTGCCTCAAGCCCATTCCTGGTACTTCAATTACTCTAGGGTCCAGTGGGGCAAACTGTCTTACTTTTTAACCTGCATATCCCTTTGCAGGAAATTAATTTTGATTTTCCTCCTCCCCCAAAGTCATCTGCATCCTCCCATATACTTTTCATCTCCACCTAATGTTTGTGCTGTTACAAATATCTCACTTTTATCAAAGAAGGGGTTTATGCCTCTGTTTCATTCTCTCCTTTTCTCATATCTATTTGAAACAGGAGGTTCCTGCCTCGGCTTGGTTAAGAATCCATTCTTAACTGGAGAAAGTTTCACAGCCCTATTTTCAACAGTTTTCACTCTGGTTCTTGCCATTTTCTGGGTTTTTTGTTGTTGTTGTTGTTGTTGTTCCTTCCTCTTTGTTCTCATATCATCTTCATTCTCAGATTCATTTTATGAGTTGCCAGAGCACATCATTTTTCAGAGAGAGTGCACATGGGTGATAAACTTTCTGAATTTTCTATAGCGTCTGTCTTTGTTTCCTTCCCACTCCAAGTCATATTAGATGGGATATAGGATTCTGGGTTTTAAAATATCTCCCACATAACTTTAACAGCACCATTTCCCACTTCTTTTTCCACTGATGTGGCAGATCAGATGTTCAGAGAAACCTCTTCAGGTTATCACAACGGAAATTGTTGGGTAAACATCTGGATGAGCGGAGTGCAAGTCAAGGGATTCCTTGGAGGCAGAAACGAGAAGGCTGCTTTCTCTGCCCTCGCTTCCTTCTTTTCCTGAGTACATCATGGAGTTCCTGAGTCACCTTGGGCTTGGCAAAGTTTAACAGAGACTTGGCCGAGTTTCATGCTACAAAGGACCAAACCTACATCCTGTCCCCAAGCAAATAATCCCTCTTCGCTGTGTGAGCTGCTCTTCAGACACCATCTTGAGAACCCCCAATCCATGTTCACGAGAACAGAGAAAAAGAGAGAGAAGGAAAAGGAGGCAAACTGGCCCTAGCAGTTCCTCCAAGCAACCCTTTCATTAGTCATCCTGATACCTGCCCTCTCTGATGCTCAAGCTTCAAATCTCTCCCACAGCTCCACTGAAAAGGCTAGCTGATTCTTTCTATCAGTTTTCTCTAAACTGGCTTTGCATTGTGCTTACTCCTCTGTGATTTCTCTACCCACCTAAGCCATTTTGCTCTTTGCCCTTCAGAAATGCCTCAAAACTTCTGTTGGTCTAATGGCACCTTATTGTGTTTTCCAGCACTCTTTGAAATTTTTTTCTTTTTCTAATACCTTTTCTCTTGTTTCAGTGTACCACAGTGATACATAGTAAGTCTAACCAATGTCTTCTGAAGAAGGGAGAAATGTACCTGTGCTAAAATGGAAAGATGATGCACTCATTAATTTATAAATCCACTCACATAGTTAGTAATTTTGAATGGGATCTTCTGGTATATTAGGCAAAATTCTAAGCTTGGGCAAACAGTGACAAAGCAAATTTCCTCTTTTCGAGGAGCTTATATCTGAGAGTGCCACTAGGTTTTATAAAAATATAAGTTGAAGAACAGGAGTTCTCATCGCGGGGCAGAGGAAATGAATCCAAATAGGAACTGTGAGGTTGCAGGTTCGACCCCTGGCCTTGCTCAGTGGGTTAAGCATCTGGCATTGCCATGAGCTGTGGTGTAGGTCGCAGACACGGCTCGGATCTGGCATTGCTGTGGCTGTGGTGTCAGCCAGCGGCTACAGCTCCGATTAGACCCCTAGCCTGGGAACCTCCACATGCTGCAGGTGCGGCCCTAGAAAAGACAAAAAACAAAACAAAACAATAAGTTGAAGAACAATATAAATGACACAATAACATCTTTGTGTGCAAATGAGTGTACATACGCCAGTACCTCTGTGCGTGTGTGTGTGTGTGTGTGTGTGTGTGTGTGTGTGTGTCCCTTCAGACAGAATCTTCAGGGGGGTAGGATTAGAGAGGCAACATGTGAGAAGGCTTCTTCTAACTGCATTTTTTATATTTCAGTATTGTTCATTTGTACAATTGAGTCAGCCTCTGTTCTAGGCACTTTGGACATAGAGCGAACAAAGCAGGAAAATATTTCTGCCTTCTTGGAAATCATATTCTAGCAAGAAACACCAGACACTAAACTATAAACATAATAAACTAGTATTATATGAAACATGTTAGCAGGTGATAAGGGCAAAGGGAAAAATAGAACAGACTTGGGAAAATTACAAGTGTAATATACCGAGTGAGCAGTCCTGGGGTACAACTTTAGACAGGATGGGAAGGGTAGACTTCATTGGGGAAGTATAACATTTCAATAAAAAGTTCAAGCAGAGGATTGTGCTTGAAAAGGGAGGGGAAAAGATGTTCAACATTGGTAATTATTAGAGAAATGCAAATCAAAACTACAATGAAGTGTCACCTCACACCATCAGAATGTCCATCAACACAAGTCTACAAATCATAAATGCTAGAGAGGGTGTGGAGAAAAGGGAACCCTCCTGTACTGTTGCTGGGACTGTAAATTGGTGTCGCCACTATGGAAAACATAATAGAGGTTGCTTCAAAAACTAAAAATAGAGCTACTATATGATCCAGCAATCCCACTCCTGGGTATATACGTGGAAAAAACGAAAACCCTAATTTGAAAAGATACTCGCACCCCAATCTTCATAGCGGCATTATTTACAATAGCCAAGACATGGAAGCAACGGAAGGGTCCATGAACAGTGAATGGATAAAGAAGATGCAGTATATATGTATAATTGAATAATACTCAGCCATGAAAAAGAGCAAAATAAAGCCATTTGCAGCAACATGGATGGACCTAGAAATTATCATACTAAGTGAAATAAGTCGGACTGAGAAAGACAAATATTGCATCACTTACATGTGCAATCTTTATAAATGATACAAATGAACTTGTTTACAAAGCGTAAATAGACTCATAGAAAACAAATTTATCATTACAACAGATTTATCATTATTAAAGGGGATAGCAGGGGTAGGGATAAATTAGGAGTTTGGGATTAACAGCTACACACCACTATATATAAAATAGATAAACAACAAGGACATACTGTAAAGCACAGGGAACTATATTCAATATCTTGTAATAACTTATAATGGAAAAGAAACTGAATATATCTATGTATAACCAAATCGCTTTGCTCTACACCTGAAACTGATGCAATACTGTAATCAATTATACTTCAGAATAAAGAAGATGGAGGAGGAAGAGTATTCTAAGCAGAAGGAAGAGCAGAGGCAAAAGTTTCAGTATGAGAGTGGGCTTGGCATGTTACAGGAACAGCAAGGAGCTGACGGGCCTAAACAGAGCTGGTACAGGTGAGGTAAAGTCAGAGAGGAGCTGGAGGAGGGGACGTGGCACAGAGATGGCCCTTTAGATCGGCATAAGGACTTGACTTTTTTTTTTTTTCTTTTTTAGGGCTGCAACTGCAGCATATGGAAGTTCCCAGGCTAGGGGCTGAATCAGAGCTGTAGCCGCCAGCTTACGCCACAGCCTACACCAACGTGGCTGTGGGATCCGAGCCATGTCTACGACCCACACCACAGCTCACAGCAATGCAGGATCCCCAACCCACTGAGCAAGGCCAGGGATTGAACCCATGTCATCATGGTTACTAGGCAGATTCATTTCTGCTGCACCACAACAGGAACTCCCAGTACTTGACTTTTTTGAGAGAGAATCTGGGAGCCGTTGGAAGGTTTTGGGGAAGAGTGAAATTGTCGGACAGATTTGGAAGGGATCACTGGGGCTCCATTAGAAGACACTGAAGACATGGGGCAGCAGGAGAGGCAGGGAGACTGGCCCCGAAATCTTCAGTGGGAAGCCATGGTGGAGAAGGGAACGGAAGACTTGCTAAAGAGCAGTCAGGTTAAAGGCATAGACAACAACAGGATTTCCTGATGGGCCTGATGCGGGATTTGGAAGATCAAGGATGATCCCCAGCCTGGGCAACTGAAAAGCTGCTGTCAACTCAGTTCAGGGCTATAGTGGGAGTGGGGGTGCTGGGGAGTGGGGGTGCAGGGGTGAGCGGCAGTGCAGGTCAGGAGTTCAACCTGTTAGACTTAAGATGTAGTTTCAAAATCCAAGAGAAGATACCAGTAGGTGAAGTTTGGGAATCAGAAGTTCAGGAAAGAGTTCGGGGCTGGAGATTACAATTCAGGAATCATGAGCATGGAGATGTGTGTGTGTGTGTGTGTACATATATCTATATATGTATATACATTTCAAATATTTGACAAGATCATTTTGCAAAGTTGGAGCATAATGTTCTTACCTACCACATTTAACTTTCAATCTCTCTGAAGACATTGTCTCACACCAGTTAGCAAGTGTCAGCTGTTGCGTGTGCCCCCACCTCTCCACTCCTTCTGCCATTCTCCTCCTTTTCTTATCTCTCAGCTTGTTCCATTGGTTCCCAGGGCACCCCACAGCTAGCCACCAGCCCAATGGAACTACATCACACCTGGGACCACACAGTGACCCCTCAAAGACTACTGGTCACCTGATGAACTAAAGGACCAAATGCCTAACCAGCCATCACAACCTGACCCCGGCCCATCTTTCCACACTGACGACTCACGAGTGGTAGTTCCAGACCTTTGCACACACCATGCTCTGCCCACTATGCCTATGGGCGTTGGCTTTGGTGCCTTGGGCACACTGGGTTCTCCACCACAACTGCCTTTCCTCTGCACCCCTACCTGCCTAAACCCTGCCCATTCTTCCTGGCATGATACAAATGCTACTGCTTACCTCAGCAGACTGTCCCATCCAAAGAGAATCTCTCCCACCTCTGAACCTCCCCTCGAGGGTAAGGGAACGAGTGAGGCATGGGCAACATTTCACAAAGTGAGGGCAGCAGGGCAGACACCAGCCCCCAAAGAAATTCTGGGAATAACGGGCTCTGCACACAAACGACTTCAGGCAATACTCTATACAATAGCCCCCTCCTGGAAATTTACATTATGCATTCATATACTGAATGTTCTCAAAAGTCCTTTTGTTAATATATAGGTATTTAACCCAGCTTTCATAAATGTATTTACTTCTGGAAACCTTTATCCCAGAATATAAACATTTCATGGAACTGGTGTTTCCAGGTTCCCACGCACTACTTGGAGCTGGAGGTCTGAATTCTAGCCTTTTTTTTTTTTTTTTTTTTAGTCTTTTTAAGGCCGCACCTGTAGCACATGGAGATTCCCAGGCTAGGGGTCAAATTGGAGCTGCAGCTGCCAGCCTACACCACAACCACAGCAACTTGGAATCCAAGCCTCATCTGTGACCTACACGGCAGGTTGTTGCAACACTGGATTCTTAACCCACTGAGCAGGGCCAGGGATCCAACCAGCATCCTCATGGATACCAGTCGGGTTTGTTACTGCTGAACCACCATGGGAACTCTATGAATTCTAGTCCTTTTTAAGCACTTATTAGTGCTCGTTCTCTCTAGGGCCAGGCCTGGATAAGGTAATTGTGTATCCTAAGGTCCCCGGATTGCCCAGCATCTATGGGATAACCAGACATCCCTGAACTGGAGTTTCTGAGACATCGGCTTTAGGCTCGTAGGTTTTGAGACACAGCCCTCTGGTTCCTAGAGATGAAATGGCTTACTTTCTCCATGACGACCTATGGCCTCATGGGTTATGATACTAAATGCCAGCACTGTGACCTTTATCAGGTCACCTCTCTTAATGGACCTCAGTGAACTCATCTCTTAAATGAAGTAGCTGGTGTTCAACTGTGATGAACTGACCCCCCTACCTCTTTCCCATTATTTTTTTTATTTCTTTCCTGGAAGAGGACATCGAACGTGATTGGAACTCAATAAGTACATGCTGTATAAATATTTAAAGATGACAGACATTTAGACCTCCAAAAAACCTCAGAATTAGTCTTTGAGATGATGGAGAAATTCAATGAAATCTAAGAAGTGAAATGATCTGGTCAAAGCAGTAAGCACTTTGGAGAAATGACCCGATCTCATTTTCTAGCACTGAGACCAGCAAACAAACGAGCATGGCCAAGAGCAGCCAACTCTGGACGTGGACTGCGTGCAAGGTGCAGGTCACAGCTGCTCACACGTCAGAATCCTCACACCAACCTGATTATTATCCCCACTTTACAGATGGTAAAACTGACACACAGAAGGATTAAATGGCCTGAGGTCTCCCAAGCAAGAAGTGAACTATTCCAGCCCCAATGGTCCAGCTCAAAGCCCACCTCTAATCCCCGTGTCACCTGTCTCTGCCTCTCTGTCACCAGCATTTGCCCAAGGAAGCGCTGCAACAACCCCAGGATTTTTTTGTTTGTTTGGTTGGGTTTTTTTTGGCTGTACCCATGGCATGTGGAAATTTCCAGGCCAGGGATCAAACTTGCATCACAATAGCAACCTAAGGCACTGTCGTGATGATGCTGGATCCTTCACCCAAGGAGCTACATGGGAACTCCACCCCCAGGTTTTTACACAGGCAGAAATTGAAGCCCCGAAAGACTGCAAGCTTGCTCTCTGTCCCACCAGCCAGTCTGCAGAGCACAGCTCTCTTTCCAGAATCCAACACTGATTGGGCATCTCACTGCCTACTAGAAACCTTGGGGAGACATCACTGCACCAACTGCTGAGACAGGGCATGGGTGTGAAGAAGAGGCTGTGATTAGGGGAAGGTGGAGCTGCTGAGGACAAATTACAGCTGTCAATGTGTTGAAAGGAAAAGGGGCCTTGGGGCTGGGGGAGAGGGGAACCCAATGAAGGGAGAAACAACAGCCTTCTACAACCATCTGAAGGGACAGAAAAGGGGCATGAGAAGCCCGGGAGGTGACAGGATGGACAGGGAGACCCCCGGGGGAGGGGGAGGGGGAAGGCAGACAGGGAACAGCTTAGAAAGGACAGAAAAAGCATGTGGTTTGTAATTGCGTGCATTTGCAGCATGAATCCAAAAGTTATAGAAAAACATGCATTGAGAACCCAGGAAGCACAGCTCGAGCTTCCCCAGAGCAACCTCCGCCAGAGGATCTTGGATAGTGTGTGGCCCTTAAATAGGTGCTCAATAAACATTTGCTCCAATAAAAGAGATGAAAGAGGAAGATCTGAGGATGGCTTTCATAAGGAGAAAGACACCTAAGGGAGTAGATGCTCAATAAATATTATTTTTTATCCTGTGTACCGTGAGAAGCCTGGAGAATTGCAAATGATTATCTGATATGTTTCCAAAGAGCCCTTCCCCTCTGATTTCAGTTCTCAAAAATTCCCTGGGAGGCTATGTGATCTCTCACTGGGGACTTTGAAGAACACATTCTTAGAAGAGCCACTTGGAGGGGGTGACTAAGATGATTTATGATGGGTAGAAAGACAGACCTCTTCTCTCCTCGGTCCTCATTTCCATGTCATTCCCTCTGAAGTGGAAGTTTCCACACTGCTCTGCAGAACCCAGGGTGAACAGGCTGGGCCAGCAGGTACAGCCATCCCACCAACCAAGGATGGCTGGCTGATTTGGAAAACTTCCAGAAGGGCCTGGGTTAAATTGTAGGCCATTAATTTTATGGAGAAATACACCACAGAGAGCTTCTTTCAAACATGCTCACAGAAAGCAGGACAAAATGCTGAGATTATCTGCTCAGAATTTGCTTTAAAAGGGCCCAGGCAGCACTCATTTATTTTTTGAGAAAATATATGATTAACCATAGTTAAGTATGAATTCAGATGCTGTGCATTAGACCAGCTCCTCAAAGTTGGAGAGCATTTAATATTATATATAGCTGCCATTTGGGCTAAATTGTTTTTTTAATGTACACAATATTACAAATTTAATTTGAGCTGTTTGAATCAGTCTGTAAAAGAGATTTGATTATACCTGAGTGTTCTGGCCCCAGCTTTTCCGTATCTCAGTAATCTTGGCGGTAATTGGCTGATTAGGCGTCTCACACTCCATCTTTGCCTCAGTTTCCATGGTAATGGTACAGGAGCTATTATAGATGAGAACTTCATCTCTTTCCACTTTAGGGCTGAAACGAGAGGGGAGGTTAAATGGGGTGTCATCAATCTTAATGAAATGCAATTATTTTTACTCTTATTAATCATTGCAAGCCATTAGCTTGTGGCAACTACAGGCCACCATTTGTCAAATTTTGCAAATTTCTGTAATTTTGTTTCCATTCTTTTATTGTTTATTTGTTTTCCCTTTATCTGCACACCCTGCAATGAAAATGCACATGGTAAATATCTTTCACTGAGGCCTTTCTCTTTTCCAGATCTATCAGGAACATTAGCAAAAGCTTCTCCAAGCCCAACCAAGTAAGCAATGCACAGACAGTATTTCCAGTTCCAAAAATGGAACCAAATGCTGGGGAAAAAAAATTTTTTTTCTCTTCCCCTTCCCTCTTCCTGTTCTTACACTCAGTGTTGGGGGACTGAATTGCTTGAATCCCCCCAGGGCAGATGGAGAAATTGGAAAACCCACACAACTGGCTAACTGGTCCCTAATTCCAACTGTGAAAAAATGAGCTCATTTAGGCTTTCAATTCCCTCTCCCCAGCTGATGGCAATGAGGCTCTGTTGCTAGCAGTGGAACATTAACTTAGTAAATTAATTAAACTTACTTAACAGCCCAGACTAAGGAGATTCGATATATGTGCCAGTTATACTATCAGCCACTCGCTTTAAAAGTCCTCTTGCTTTAAGGAGAGAAGCCAGACTGGATTGAAAATGAAAAACAGCAGTGTAGCCTCAGAAAGTCTAAAAATATGTGGTCCAGAGGAGATGAGAGCATGGAGTTTGCAGGGCATGGCCCCCAACAGGTGTGATATTTATTCAAGAATAATCCTGCCCGTAGGCAGTGTTGCAATGATCTCAAAGATTACCGGTAATAATAATACATGATGTTTTACACTTTTTAACGCTTGCATATGTATGATCTCATTTCAGTCTGGAACATAGGTAGAGGCATAAAAAATGCAACCCAAAGAGATCAAGGGATTTGCATAAAGTGAAACACACAAAGTACGGCAGCTCCAAAATGAGAATCCAGGGGTTCCGTCTCCTGGAACAGTACTCTCAAGTTTCGAGAAGCTGACAGAAAATCGCCACCAAGATGGCAGATCCCCTGGGGAGGCCAGGAAGGGTAGTGAAAAGGAAGGGTAAAAGGTCAATGCCCAAGAAACTATCCATCATGTGGAACCAGACCATCTTTGTTCAAATCAATGTCAAAAACGTTTCTCCCACAGTTTGCTAGAAATAATGAGCGGGATAACTACCACATCTCCTTAATCTTCTGGTGTTCGTGCTAAAATATCCCCACACTGTGTCCCCCCAAGATATGACTGCTGTCTTCTAGACCTACTACAGTCTGTGACTGTTTTAACATCGCGCAGCCCTAA